>NC_045721.1:7506945-7811204 GCF_009834535.1 Camelus ferus
GTGCTGGCCAAGCACGTGGCTGCCTGCCCGTCCTGATCCCCCAGGTCAGCAGCTGTAGCCTCAGCCCGGAACTGGTCTGCCCTCCCTCGCAGTGAAAACCCTTCCTCCAGGAGCCGCTCTGTAATTAGAAACCCTAGGGCCCCAGTGGATATTTCCTGAATGAGTAAGTGTTACTGAATAAACTCTGTGCACAGCACTAGAGTAGGGGCTGGGCATGAAACAAAGAAACGTAACTCAAGGGAACAGCTAATTCAATGTAAAAACGTAAATACAGTCAGGAGCTGAGATTCAAACTCCCATCTTTATATCCAGAGTTCTTTATTCCATCAACAGGATGTCTGTCTGGGACAGAAAGTGGGGAAAGAAAAGAGGGATGGAGCAAAGAGATAAAAAGAAAGAGAGATTTGGGAGGAAGAATTAAGCATGGGATTATTTGTTGGTTTTCTCCCATATGGCAAGCATTAAACCAGACAGCTCACGTTATATGTTACCCAATTTACTCCTTACAACCATCAGCAAGGTAGCCATTACTAAGTCTATTTTTACTGATAAGGATTTCAAGAGGTTAAAGAATTTCCCCAAGGTTATAAGACTTCTAAGTGTCAGAGCCAGAGTTAAAACACGGTTCCACTCAGTTTTAAAATCTGTACCCCTCCAATGCCAGGTAAGACCATCTCTTCACACTCCAGTGCACCAGAAACCTAAATTTTATATTTGTTTTATGACATTGTGTCCATTTTTTAAGTTTTAGAAATGTTGATATAAATATGATTTAATCATAGAGAAATAGAAATGTGCTTTCCCTTTCCCTGCCTAAAAGCAGGGCGTGCATTTCCCTTGTGAAGGTGCCCCCCCTGCATCACTGGAGGTGGCAGTGGAGATGAATCTGTGTAAACAAACCTCTGAAATAATCCTTATCTCCCATTAGTTCCCCCACAGATTTCCTAGCCACTTCCCGTTAATTTACCTATCATCCTCCAAAGTCTAAACCTTTTCTTTGTTAAAAAATGTTATGTAAGCCTCCAGGTCTGACCACTTCTTTGCGTTTCACATCTTTGCTGCAAACCCCTGGACAAAAAAAATAAAATAAAATAAACATTTTATTAAATTTTATGTAATTTTTTAAATGTTAATTAATTTATGTTTATTTTTATTTAGTTATTTTATATCTGGCTTTTTTATATCTAGTAATAGCCCCCAGAAATATGTGAACACCATCCTTAACACGATTAAGGATGAGTTAAGAATTCTTTTTTCTTGTGTTGAGAACTTTCAAGATCTACTCTTTTAGTAACTTTCAAGTATACAATACAGTATGAACCAGGGAAAGGCCATGAAATGAGAATTAAAAGTAGAGCCCTGGGGAATTCAAATATTTCAGTGGCAGCATAGGAAAAGAGGCCACTGGAGAAAAATGAGAAGTGACAGAGGGAAGACAGGCCCTCACCAAGGTGGTGAAGGGTTTCTAAGTTCCTGGAAACTGAATTCCTTCTGCAATGTCTACACGTTTGTTATTTCTGATTGGTTACCACCAATGGTCAGTGTATTCATTTGTTAAGGTTCCTGTGACAAAGTCCCGCAGACCAGGGGCTTAGACAGAAGTGTAGTGTCTCACAGCTCTGGAGGCGGGAAGAGCAAGATAAGGGTGCCAGCAGGGCTGGCTCCTTCTGAGGACTGAGGGAGGGTCTGTCACAGGCCTCTCCTTGGCTGGTGGACGGCCACCTTCATGGGCACATGACATTTTCCCCGTATGCGTTTCTGTATCCAAATGTCCTTTTTCCTAAGGACTTAATAAAAGGTCGCCTTTTGTTAAAGGGCCACCCCACACCAGTAGGACTGCATCTTAACTAATTACATCTGCAAGGACCCCATTTCCAAGAAAGGTCATATTCGAAGCTACTAGAGTTTGGGGGGAACATAATTCAATCTGTAAGAGGCAACGATAAAACCCTTAAAAGACCTGTCTTGCTTTCAAGAAACAACTAGAAACTGGAGAGTTGCTCTTTCCCTCGACAGCCTTCCTTGTCCAGAAAAAAACTCCAAGTAGTGAATTTTAGCCGTAACCAAGGAGAGCGGTGACCTCAGTCCTCCTTGCACACCAAACTGGGAACTGATGTCCCTGGTCCACCAGTACCACAAGCGCACAGAACACGATTCGAATGAACAGGTTCTGTAGAGACACAAACAGCTACGAGGGTTCTTGGCCAGGTGAAATTCACCGTCTGAGCTGAAGACGTGTCACGTCCCTAAGCTCCTTCTCCCAGAGACCAAACAGAACGTGTGCTGCTTATTTCTGGCAAAGCCTGTCCTCGGCTGCTTATCCATCACTAGGAGGCTGGGTGGAAAGGGCAGCTGGGTGACGACGCTGTCCCCGCTTGAGGTGGCCCCAGGAGTCAGCAGCCAACAGGGAAGACTGCTGCTTCGGGGCACCTTGGATGACTTGGCTTGAACTCTGCCCACGCTCAACACCTGTCTTCCTTCGACCTTTCCTATTTTAATAAAAGCCACGCTCCCTCCCCTACCGCCAGGAACAGTGCCTCTTCCTCCTCCTCCTGGGGGACTCCTTGCTCTCCAGAAAGGTCACCCGTTTCACAGTCAGACAGCGTTAGCGATCAGCTGGTGCCTTCTGCCCTTTGCTAAAGTAAATGATCATTGTTCACTGGGGTAGGATTTACTGTCTCCCCAGCTCGCTCTTTGTCTCCCATCCTTGGGGGTCTTTTTATTTTCTTTATGAACTGGTGCCCTTCTCCTACGCCCACCCCCACTCCCACCCCGCCTCCTTCCTACACACACACACACACACACACACACACACACACACACACGTTCACACGTTCTTGCCTATAAAGGCTCACTATGGCAGCTCAGGAAGGAGGGGCCGCAGCTGCAGACAACTTTTGTGTTCCCGCTGAAAGTCATCAATTGAAAAAGAATATGACAATGAATATATGTATGTTCATGTGTGACTGAAGCATGATGCTGTACACTAGAAACTGACACAACATCATAAACTGACGATACTTCAATAAAATATATGTATATATATACAAAAAAAAAAGAATACAGTCCAGAGGTGGAGACAGACATCCATCAAATGATAAATTAGGATAAATTGGGAGTTTGGGATTAACAGATATAAACTGCTGCATATAAAATAGATAAACAGCAAGGTCTTACTGTTTAGCACAGGGAATTATATTCAACACCTTGTAATAACCTATAATGGAAAAATATGAAAAAGAACATATATATAAATATACAACTGAATCACTATGCTATATGCCAGGAAATAACACAACATTGTAAATCAACTATATTTCAATTAAAAAAATTTTTGTTTAAGTCATCAGTTGATTGTGATAGACACGGTGCAACATTCCAGGCCCTGCCTTCTCCCATCAAAGCTACTCTCAGCATCTCAGGCCCTATGATTTGGCCATAGGCCACTGGGCCTGCAGGGAACGCTCACGGGTTCTATTCAGGTTTCTGGCAGCAGAGTGAAGCTCCCAGATCAGTGATGTTCGCAGGCACCCACGACCAAGCACAGCACTGGGTTGCACAGGATACGAAGTCTGGACAGCGCCTCCCGCACCCAGAGCTGAGGGCCTGGCCTAAAATCCACAGTGAAGACAACACCGAGGGGCGGGGAGGGAGGTGAGATTATGAAGGGCCCACCTGCACTCCTAGGGCCTCCAGCTGAGCCCACTTCCAGGTGAAACCTGAGTCCAGGCTCCTGTCCAGCGCTGTCCCCTGACAAAATCTCGAAGGAGGTCAACACAGTCTTTCCCCGACACCTTTTGCTCAAAAGCACCTTAGGGGCATAGACAACACTTCTGAGCTCCAGAAAGATGTGGACAACTGCCAGCCCAGCCTGTGTTTCAGTGTCCTAGGGACTCACAAACACCAGGGGTCCAAACCTGAACCCCTATCCCCCCCACACCATCCCACCTGCTTCCTCCCACCCAGCAGCACGCTCCCTCACACCCCACAGCCGTGGACCCTCCCCTAAACCCTCTCCCTCCCACCGCCTTATCAGGTCTTCCCTGTTGCCCATTCAGATGTTGGTAATAACCCCCCAAGACAGGATCCAAGGCAGTGGGGCTGGCGTTCTGACTAATGAGACCTGTGCTCAGGACTGAATCCTCCCGCTAACCTGCCACGCCGTTTGAAACAAGGCAGTGAACTTGTTAGCCTCAGCTTCCCAACGTTTGAAATAGGATTCAACACCACCTTTGCAAGATGGCGGGAGGATTTAACGAGGCCATCTATTAAGAGATGTTTGCCAATCTCCTTGACTTCTTAATTCCACCCCAGTGCCCTTCACATTTCCGCCCATGGGAATAGTGACTCCTGGGGGCAGACACCCCTTAAACAATAATACAGAACCTCAAACTTCTTTGAGATTTTAAAAAATTATTTCTCCATTTTACTTCATCTATGATATCTAAGTGATTTTATGTAGAAAAAATATTATGTTAGATCTTTGTGTCTTGAAAGGTCATATTATAAATTTTACTTTAATATAATTCTAACAATATATGTTCATTTATTTAATAAATATGGATCAAGGTCCTGATGTGTGCCAGGTACTGGCTAACTTATAAAGACACATCTTAACTGGCTCTCATTCAGTAAGTGATCTGTTGTTTAGTCTACCTTAAATTTTTTTATGTGGAAAAAATATCTTTATCATCAAAAATTTTGAACAGGTATCATATCACATTGATGACTGAATTTATACCAAAATATGTATTCAAAGCAACCTTATGTTAAGCCATCAATCCAGGCAAAAACTACCTGCACTCCCTAAACCTTTGAAGTCATTTATTTTACACTAAAATATGAGGGGAGGGGGTTAATATTTGTAGGTTTTATTTCCAGTGGACAAGATGAGAGAAGGTGATATTTGCAAGTGTAGTTAACCCTCAAACAGTGTCGGGGGTTCGGGGTACCAACTCGCTCACAGTATAAAATCCATGTATAATTTATAGTCAGCAGTCTCTCTGGATCTGTGGTTCCTCCGTATTCACGGTTCCACCATATCCGAGGTTTCACATCCGTAGATTTAATCAACGGATCGTGCAGTAGTTTCTATCGGAAAAAAAATTGTCATGTAAATGGATCCACACAGTTCAAACCCATGTTGTTCAAGGGTCAACTGTCCTTCTGTGCAAATAACACATGTTGGGTGTGGCTAGCATGTCCTCCCACTTAATGAAGAGAAAATCTAGTGTGTCTCCACCACTCCATTTTCTCTTTTTAACCCAAATTTTACGGCAGAGACATTGAATGTGCCACTAAAACATTTGATCGGCAGAAGATAACTCAAGCTGATGCTAAAGATCTCCTTGAAGGGGATTTGCAGAAATATTTTCCACTTCTACACCTAACTTGTTATAGTTTAAAATCTACATTCCTTACACATCCTTTCTTCACCCAATGGCACATTGTAAGAATATAGTGCACAACGACAGAGGGTAAAAACCAAAAGTATATAAAGATGACCATGGTAGCTACTGGTATGTACCTCAGTGGAAACCCATCTGCCAAGTGGGGGAATCACATGACACTCATTTAAAACACACTCAGAAGTTCTCACGTTATTCTCTTTGTAAAGGGCAAAGAATGTTCAAATATTATTAGGTGGATTTGTTCGTAGAAAGCGAAACCCACTACTGCTGCCGTTAGCGAGGTGGTGGCTACAGAAGACCTGTGCAAACCAAGTACCCGGAGCACTTATAGCAGGTGGTCGAGCTCACGTTTCTTTCCAGCCCTTCAGTAAATGTCTTGAGCACATCCTGTGGCCAAAGAGATCATCCATTCCATCCATTACAAAATCCAAATGTGACACTGTTGCTCCTGCTTGAAACCTTCTGTTCTCTCTCCAGAGACTTGAAAATGAGATTCAAATCCCTCTGCAAGAAATTCCCAGAACCCCAGCCAACCTAAGTGCAGCCAACACACCCGCACTTTTTGTGGACATTATCTTCTTCTGCAATTCTCTACCTTTGCTGGGGTGTGTCCCCGACTCCCTGGGGTGTTTCCCCTACTTTTCCACTCAGTTAACGCCTTCATATCCTTCTTAAAGTTCAAAGTTCTCTCTTACCAGGAACCTCCCTGATCAAAATGTCTCCTTCCTCCACCCACTACATGCTTCCTTTTCTGAAAATGCATTCACAGCCTGACTAGAATGCTTGCCTTTGCAATTAAGGTAACAGAGATGTGGTGAGGGATGCCTCCTTCCTCAGCTTCCCCTCACCCCCATTTAATTAGGGAACTCTGTGCAAAAACCTACCCCACAATCTCAAAGGCTGAGAGCCACAGAGATTGTTCTTGTCACTACTTGTCAGTGGACAGTCAGCCGTGACTTTCCTCCTTGTCTTTGCGGGTCTAGGTCAAAGGAACAGTCCTCGCCTGGGACGTCTTTATTTCTTGGAAAGGGCGAGAATCATTCTGATGGTTCCTAAAGCTTCTCCCAGGACCTGGAACACTCCCTTTCCAGCCATATTGGCCAAATCAAACTATACACCTAAGCCTGATAACGGGGGAGGTGGGAAAGTGGCCTCCTCCCAAGTTGCCACGGTGAATCTCAGGACGACAGGCAGAGATGGAGACCCCTCTTGCAAGGATGGAGAGAGGAAGTGGTCAGGAGCTGGCCGGCAGCTCCTCTGTCCGCACTAGCAGGAATGAATCCCTGTGCTGGTGCTGAATCGTGTGGTGCTGAAAAGGCAGAGCCCACGGATGCCCACCTCTGGGTGAGCAGTAGCCCCACCCCCCCAACTTCTCTTGCTGAGCCCCACAGACTTACATATGTTTTCCAATCCCTTTTCAAAACGGCTGCCTTGATATTATTTCATAAGATTCTATTCCCTACTTCTGAGATTTGCTGTGTGAAAGAATTCGTTGTTCCCATCCAGCACCTCCTTGACAGTCTCTACCAAAACAAACCCACGAGCCCTTCTCTTCTTGCTAAGCGTGAAAGTAAGCAGAGCAGGGACAAAAATGGCCAAGAACAGGGGGCTGGGAAGACTCAGAGAGCCCCCCGGAGGCCCCAGACACAACCTGACCGCCTTTCTTAGCAGATACGAGGAAATCTCCAAAATACCTCTCTGAACATGGATTCTCCTACCTTCTTCCATCTTTTGTCCTAAGGCCTAAAACATCAAAACAGTTGGGTTTGGTGTGAAGCTAATAAAGCTTCAGTGTCAGAATCGTATTATTTTCCTAGGCTCCTATAACAAATTACCACGAACTTGGAAACTCAACATTGCACTTATTTATTTTTCTTACCATCCTAGAGGTCATGAGTCTGAAATCAGTGTCACTGGGCCCAAATCAAGGTGTGGGCAGGACCACACTCCCTCCAGAGGCTCTAGGGGACATAGGTGACATTCACAGGTTTCGTGGAACAGGAGGTGACTGTCTCCGGGGGGACCATTTTCAGCCTTCCACAAGGCCCGCACATACACGGGTTCCGCTCCATAACTGGGAGAGAGGTTGCCAGAGGCTCCCACGACAGGTGGGCCTGCTGGGCCTGAAACGGTGGAGGAACCCAAGAGGGGCACTGCCAGCGGGGGCTTGCAAAAGCAGAAGGGGCTTTTCTAAGTGATCAGCCATCGAGAATCCCTGGGATCTCCGGTGCTGGAGGAAATGCTGGCTTCATTTTCTATCCACGCTATAGAAATTATGGCATCATAACAAGAGCCAAGCCTGCAAAAACATTTCCAGTCGGCCATTGAGTTAAATTCATAAACATATGATTTATACTCCGGATTTGTGGAATTGTTTCAATCACTGCTTTGTGATGATTCTTCTTGGGATGGTCCAGAGCACACTGCCTCCCAGTTGGCCAACCAAACCCTCGTTGAGATGCAGCTATGCCGGGCTGGGCAGATGCAAACTGAGTCCCAGATCCTTGAGTTAATCAAGAGGGAGAGGGTGCTGGTGTGTGTGACCCAGCCAAGTGGGAGCCCTTTAAACAGCCCATGGACATTCCCCGAGGTCGGGGACTGCAGGCAGACCAGGGGAAAGATCAGGGAAAATGAGTTCTACATTCCTCTTCATGCTTGGCTCAATTCAAGCAGCCTACAACGTGGGGAATGAAAAGAAGCCAGAACGGTCGCCTGATGGGGAGCTGACTGAGCCGACACTGGTGAGTTGGATTAGAAAATGAAGGATGCTGAGGGAGAACCTTAGAAAGGAAAAGGGAAATGGGATCTCCCAGGCCCATCTTCACCATCAGAAACCCCGCTACACCTTCAAGCTGTTCCCTAAGCACAAAGCCATCTGCCTAGAACTATGTGAATACGGCCCAAAAGAAGGCTATGCAGATCCAAACCTGAATGCCAAGGAGAAAACACATAGTCATGAGAATGTGTGTTGCCTGTGGTGTATTCGGATTCTGGGATGCCAACTTTGGAAGCAGCTGCATCTCCGAGGTTCCCCAAAGCCAGCGGGAGGCAAGCAGGATGATGGAGTGTGTGTCCAGTGGCCACAGGGGCTGTTCTGGTGGATGTCACTGTGGCCAGCCTCTTGCATCACCCTGGTCTTTGAACTGTGACAAGGATGGGGACTACACAATGGCTCTGCTCCTCTGAGAGTGATCTGCTCGGGTGCTCTGAACCCTGGGCCCGCCTCGGTCACCTCCACATCCATTTCCTGCATTTCTCCCAACACACATCCCTGCCCCACCCCACCTCCAGCAGTGGTCGGACCACTGATGCCTCAGAGCCGGATCCAGGACTTCAGGACAATTGGAACCCTGATCTCAATTCCATGTGTAAGACAAAAAGGATATCACAATTCCATACACTCATGACTCCTTCCTTTCCCCAAATCCAATGTCACAAACATAATATTGAAAAACTAAACAAATGAAGAAACAGTGACCAGAAATAAAGAAAACTCCTGCCACCTCAGAGTACTTCACATGCAGGAAGACAGCAATCAAGGGACTTGGAGCAAAAAATGCAGCCTTGTGCTTTTAGATTCTTTCCACCAGGTGGCGTGTGCTGGGAAAAAACCAAAATCAAAGATTTTCATAAGCGATTTGTACTTCCTTCCAAGGACAGGTAGGAGCTTTGCTTTCCAGGACTGTGAGACTAAGCCCGGGAACAAAGGGTTTGAATTCAGGTCCAAGATTACGGAAGAATTTTTTTCTTTTTTTGGCCAGACTTCAGCTTTCTCTTTTCTCTCTGAAATTGTCAGTACTGAGCAAAGCTGAGATTCTCCCTCATCCTTCCTGATCAATAAATGGTTACGTTTTTCAGTGATAAGTCACCCGTGTTCTTCGTGACCTTAAGTTTGGTTGGCAGAACTATTGTCCACTCTTTTTTTTTTTTTGGTCCTTTTTCTTTGTCCATTCTTAAGATGTAAAAGGGTACTGCTTTTCAAGCACCCAAAACATTCATGCTTGAAACACAAAGTTGTGCCCAGAACATTGGCTTACACCTTGCCGTAGGAAAAGAGCTCAAGATTGCCTTGTATTGTACAGTGTTTAAAAATTTACAGAACAAGAAGGGATGTTGGAGTCAGAAGTCCTGAGAATTCATCCTGGCTCCAACTCTTAATACTGTGTTTACTCAGCCATAAAAAAGAATGAAATACTGCCATTTGCAGCAACATGGAAGAACCTAGAGATCAGCATACTAAGTGAAGTCAGTCAGACAGAAAGACAAATATTACATGATATCACTTATATGTGGAGTCTAAAAAATAATACAAATGAACTTATTGACAAAACAGAAACAGAGTCACAGTCATAGAAAACAAACTTATGGTTACCAGGGGGGAGTTGGGGAGAGGGATAAATTGGGAATTTGGGATTAACAGATACATACTACTATACATAAAATAGATAAACAACAAGGGTTTACTGTATAGCACAGGGCACTATATTCAATATCTTTTAATAACCTATAGTGGAAAAGAATCTGAAAAAGAATTTATATATATATAAATTTATATATATATATATATTGTCCCACAATCCAAGCTCACTCAAATCTGACAGCGGAGTGGTTTGCCAAGTATTTCTCTCTACAAACAATTGCTTTTCACCTGTTTTATCTACTCTAATCCAAGCCGTGTCCAACTCCTCCCCGCGCCCCTAAGATATCCACACATCACCACCAGAAAACCCCAAACAGAAGTGCACGCTGACAAGTCCCAAAAAGGATTAAGAAGTAAATGGCACCAAAGGGGAGGCTCTCTGAACAAAGGCTCTCTCAACACAGCCTGGATTGGGGGTTCAATTCCACAGAGCATAGACTTTGTTCCACATATAAAAAAGATTCATAACACTCAGTCCCTGTTCCTCAAGAAGTTAGCAACCGTCTTTGGACAAGAATCCTTCACTAAAAAGATCTCCCAGCTACGGGATACTTTCCCCCATTGAACAAGATAAAGTCAGGAACAAACTGTTATTGACATACTTTTCACATATTATCTCATTTACATTTTATATCAACCTGGTTAAGTCCTTCTCAGTCTGACTTCAGCTTTCCCTCCTACCCTCTCTCACCAGTCTCTACCCAGCACTCCCTCCTCCAGCCAGGGGGAGCTGCCCGCAGTCACCTGGACCTACCAGTTATCTTTGGTATCCAATGGTCTATAAATGGCGTTTTCTCTGCCTAGACCTTCTGCCCCTGTCACTACCACCACCCTCAACATCCTTCGCACTGACATCCACTCATTGTTCACGTCCCGTCTCAGGCAGCTCTTCCTCCTGATAACTTCCCATGCCACCCCCACACTCCCAAACTAAGTCAGCCACCTGTCCTTCCAGGTCCCGTGGGATCCAATTACTATCTCAAAGGTGGCACTAACCAGACTCTTAAAATGATAGTCTGTGTCGACTTGCCTGTTCTCTCGACTAAGCTGAGAGGTCTGTACAGACAGGGACCATTTGTACACCGAGCTCTTCACTCGCTTAACGCACAAGATAATCATTATACACGATAACCACTCAACAAACATCCGTTGAGTGTCTACGACAGGTCTCATTTCCCCATATTTTAGAGGTGACAAAGCTGGAGCTAGTAAGATTTAGGACTGTGTTCAGAGACACACAGCTTGCAAGCAAAACACCCAGATTTAAGCCCCAGTCCTTCCAGCTCCCTAGTCCCCACTATAAGCAAATCCCTCTATCAAAGAGTATGAGAATTTGAATGAATCAAGAACTATCCAAAATGTCCCATTGGAGTCCTCAGTTCTTCTTTTATTTTACCATAATTCTCCATCAGAACTCCCCCTCACTGTCTAGTGAAAATCCTTACAGCTCCTGTTTGCAGGCATAAATCAAAGACGAGGGCTGTATTTATAAGGTAAGGAGAAGGGAAGTTGAAAAAGAAAAAAAAGATGACAACTGCTTTTCCTAACGGTTTTCTTCCCTCTTTCAATTATATATGTTTTGAGAGCCCTGATGTCAGGTAAGGACTGAGAACTTTGCTGGAAACTTTCCCTGTTTGCTGGTATAGAAAAACAGCCAATGCAATGGACTGGTTGAGCTGCCCACCTTAGTCCTCCATGCTTGGAGCTCCTTAGGACTGTTAGGGTACCTACGTAAGCCACGGTCACATTTCAGGATAAGAGCATTTCCTGAGAACTGGGAGAATCCTCAGGCCTTGTCAGCCATGCTTCATTGTAAGGAGCCCACTGTGTAATGATGGCTTGCTGCATGACAAACTACTCCAAAATTGAAAGCTTACAACAGGAAGTTTTTATCAGCCCACAGCTTCTGTGCATTAGGAATTCAAATGTGACTCAGCAGATGCCTCCAGCACAGGGTCCCATGAGGTTGTGGTCAGGATGTTGGCTGGGGTGGCAGTCATTGGAAGGTGTGACTGGAGCTGGAGGACCCACTCCTTAGATGGTTCACTCACCTGGCTGTTATCTGGAGGCCTCAGCTCCTTGCCCTTTGGGTATCTCCCTAGGGTTGCTGGAGTACCCTCCCTAAGGTTCTGGCACACCTAGCAATTCTCTGGCCCCAGCCGGGTGTTCTACCGTTCAACTCAATTCTGACTCTGTCTATCTATCTACCTGGAGATAACGTCAGATTCCACAGGTGAAGGGCTCAGTCCCATCGACGGTCCCCATGTCAGATGCCAGTCTCAAGTCCCATTTTTTACCTGTGCTTCTGGTCAGCTGGCTAGAAATCAGAGGTTCCCTTGACCTCCTCTTTGAGTTCGACTAATTTGTTAGAACAACCTATGGAACTCAAGAAAACAGTTTACTCACTACTACAGGTTTATTACAGAGGATGTGACAGGACAGGAGTCAGCAGTCAGCTGAAGGGACGCCCACGGCCAAGTACGTGGGAAGGGGCAGAGAGCTGCCACACTCCCAGGGCCCCACTGCCCCAGCACTCAGAGACACACCATCCTGAAGTTCTCTGAACCCTGATGTTTTGGGGGGTTATGGAGGCTTCATCACATGGTTGATTAAATCATTGGCCACCGGTGATTGAACTCGATCCCTCCGGCCCCTCTCCCCTCCCTGGAGATCTAGGGCAGGACTGAGAGTTTCAGCCCTCTCTAATCATATGGTTGGTGTCTGGGCTACCAGCCCCCATCCTTAAGTGACCTAGGGGATTTCCAGAAGTCATCTCATTAACAGAACAAGACACTTTTTATCACTCTCATCACGTAGGACATTCCAAGGGTTTTAGGAGCTCTGTGCCAGGAACTGGGATGAAGACCAAATATATATTTCTTATTATAAATCACAATATCGCACTCACATGACAGCTGGTTTCCCTCAAGCAAGTTATCCGAGAGAGAGCAAAGAGGAACCTCAACTCCTTTTAGGACCTAGACTCAGAAGTCATGGGCCATCACTTCCACCACATCGTAATTATTAAAAATTAGTAAGGACAGCCCACATTCAAGGGGAGGAGAATTAGGGTTCACTTCTTAAAGGGAATAGTATCAAAAATATGGATGGACAGCTTGAAAAACATTATGCATCTGTTTTAATACCACCACACCTATCAACTTAAGAAAGAATTAATTTAAAAACACAAACCTCTAAAAAAAATGTTAAACACACACACACACAAACACACACACACACACACACACACACACACACACACACACACACAAGCATCTTTCTTCCTCTTGGGGAGATCTTAGCTCTCTCAGTTAAGTGCCCCAACTGGTCCCAGGTCCTGAGACGTTCCCACATATCCATTATTCTTGACCTTAACGGCGTTTATGAATGGTGTGAGCCCCCTTCCCAGTCCTAAGTCACTCATTCACTGAAGAGTAGAATGCTTACTGAGTACCCGCTCCGTCCCAAGTCCATGCAACTGGAGGGGAGTGCAGAGGCAAAGGCAGTGAGGGCGCGGGCCATTCTGATGACTTACTGTTTCCCTGGGTCTCTCCCCCATAAACATGTCATTAAACTTTTCTTTGGTTTTCTCCTGCTTATGTGTGTCCTGTCCATTCAATTCTTAGACCAGCCCGAAGAGCCTAAAAGGTAGAGGGAAATGTCTTCCTCCCCAGCAGGGTGAAGCAGAGAGTGTGAGAGCAGTCTGGAGGCTGTGAGGGAGGACCAAGTAAGAAATGAGGAGGAGCCACCCACCGAGTGACAGTGGCGGTGAGGAGAGGTGATTTGAAAGATGGACAATAGAGAATTGGCAAAATTTAGTGACCTGTTGAGTCAGGTGAGGAGGGAGAAGGAACGAAGGAAGCCTGAGATGTTTGGATTTCGAGAATGAGGAAATGGAAAATGAGGGAGCTGCCTCCTGATGAGACAGGAAATAGAGCAGGAGCCGGGGAGGGGGGGGGCAGGAAGAAATCAGTTCAGCTCGGAGTGCATGGGGTTTGAGTGCTTGGGAGAGAAACACTAATATGAAAAAGGCCCTCATTAGTTCGGGCTCACTGGGCTGAGGCTAATTTGGGTTAACAGAAAACTAAATTATAGACTTTCTGTGAAAAGTTAAGACTGTGTTTTCATTTTGTTTTGCTTTATTTTCTTTTCATTATGATGACTTTTTTAAAAAATTTTTTGCTTTATTTTGTTTTTATGTTTACTATCTCTTCATTGACCTGCCTTCTTGAATCTTCTTTTGCAAACGTATAAAACTTTAGAATTGTTTGGATTGAAATAGTTATTTCCAAAATGCTTAAAGGGACCAGAAAGCTTTTCCTGCATTTTTTTTTTGGAGTGTCCCTTTCTAATTGGTTATGATGCAGTCACACAGTAAAATACTGTGCAATCATTTAAAATGGTTTGTATTAAAAAATATTTAATAAATGGGGAAATGATCATGAAATATTCCCAAGTGAAAAAAAGAGCAGGTTACAAAATAGTATTTACAACAGAATTCTAATTTTAATTAAAAATATCTGTGTATCTATACATGGGGGAAAAAATGGGAGGCAAAACAGCAAGATATCAGTCTGTGTCTGAGTGTTGGGATTTTGGAGTGATTTTTTTTTACTTTCTTATGGTCCCTTTATGCATTTGCCAAATTCAAAATGATGAATACAAGAGTTTAAACATTAATATTGTTTTCCAAACATTTTGTCTTATTAATGTATTCTATACTTACAGAGGCAAATCTTAAACCTGAAAATAAATTCACCAAATCAGCAGAAGTTATCTTTGGATCATTGGGATAAGAGTAATATCCTTGTAGTTTTTGGCACCCCCCCCACACACACACACACAGACTTATAAAGGACGTGTTTATAATTAGAAGCACATTTTGAAGTGGAAATAGATCTGTTTCCTTTTCCCTATCTCATCAAAGTTTGCTGTCAGGAAAGAACTTGATGTTGGTCAGTGAGAATTTGACATGTCTCGCCCCAGAGGTATTTATATCCCCATTATGTTCTCTGATTAGGAGGAAACCTGAGTTCTATAAAGTTCAGATGTCACGGGCTCATGTCCCCACCAGACTTTCATAAATAACACCGTTTTGTCCTCAAAGGAGGTTCCCTCTTGGTGATTCCTCCCTCTCCTGCCAGGGAGTTCTGTGTCCAAGGTTTCCTCCTTTGATCAGATTTCCTTCCTATTTTGGCCCTTCCGTGTTCCATGTGAGATTCCTCCACTAGTAAATCCTGTTGGCGGCAGGGAGCTACTTATAAGAAAAACCAGAGCAGCCTCCAGTGGCTGTAGAGGTGAACTCCTCCCAGGTCTCTTTTCTTTCTCCCAACCCCAAACCCCTGCTTTTTGCTTTTTGTTTCCATCCCAGTTCATTTACCCCATACAACAAATCCCAGATTTTCTGAGGCTACCCAGTTACAAGGATGCTGTCCCCTGATGTCCTATGCACACCCTGCTGTGTCTCACCACGCATTCTCTGATTCTCGGTTCAGAAGACCTGGTCCCCATGGATGACCCCCTTACATGATCCCTAATACTCTTCTTGCTTCTTTGTGTCCACTTCAGTGAGAGAGGACACACACACACATACACGCGAAAAATAAATAAAGGATTGAGTGAACCAATCAAGTCTCTCTGGGGGAGGGGTTAGTATGTTCTTTACACACACCGGAATAATAATAAAGGCTATCTGCTGAGTGAGGACCGTGAACCGGTGTTGACGCCTGCTGCATCTCATTCGATCCTCACAACCTATCAGGTCACAGGATAGGTGAGCAAACTGAGATTTAGAAACTTTAAGTAGCTTGTTCACATCACTTGTGCAGGTAGTCAGGATTCACAGCCAGTGTCTGAGGCCAAAGCCCTTGCTCTCCTTAAGGAAATATGCTCTTGGCCCTTGTGGGGTGATTATGGAGGAGAACGGGAAAGGTTCCTGAGCCCCATCCTTTCACTTGAAAGTAACTCTTTCAATATGCATCGCATTCTGTAGGTGTGTGTGTGTGTTATGAGCCCCACAACTGCTCTATGGGGTCAACAGGTGGAGATATTTATCCAGGTGAGGAGCTCAAGCTCAATAGAATTAAGCGATTTGTGACAGGCAGCGGACAAAGGCCTAGAACTAATATTCCGACACTGCGTCCCTTTAGTTACTCCTGCACCCTGAGCTCTGAAATTCCCTCACTCAATACAAGACGTTCTGTTCCATCGCTGGAAGTCCTGGATGCCAACGGAACTTGAAGGAAATGACTCACTGGGAACATCTGAGAGCGAAGGGCTTGCCTGCTTCGCTATCACCCATTTCCACTCCTTCCTCTTCCCTTTACCCCCTTCCTCTCCTCTGTCCCCCTCAATTGCCTTCAAGCCATTTGGGATTATCTGTATATGACTGCCTCCCACTGTGATCTACAGCCCCCGCCCCATCCACACAGCTGCGATAGCCCCGGGGGCAAGTTCCCCAGCAGAACATTCCATGGACATAAATGATACCAACTTGGTTGCAGGGAAGAGGACAGCATTAGGTCAACATTTCTCAAGGGCACAAGGGAGGCACTGAGGCTTCATTACCTCCTTTGACAGTTCACCCAGCACGATAGATTGCGAAGTTTCTTGCCTTCCTGGAAATAATAGAGCTGAATCGACCCTCTGTGTGCCAACACAAGAATATTGTGATAAACCTAATAACAGCCAATATTTATTTACTGCTCTCCACACGCCAGACACTGTTCTGATTGCTTTACACAGATGAATTCACTCATCAGTATCAACTCCTTCATTCAATGTCTTTGCAAGGCTGTAAAACAATGACACCCCTGGCGGTATTGAGGGACAGGTGACTATTTGCCTGTTTTTCACTTCTTGGATTTTTTCCTTTTTCTGTTCCTTCATTGCTATTAGGTTGTTAAATAACACTGACCCCAAATTTCTGATTTGTTTCCTTTAATTTCCTACAGATTTAGAAGGATAAGCCAACTGTGTTGGAATTATATCCAGGTAAATAGGCTCTGATAAGGGCATGTATGTTAACAATAATACACGTGTCATACATACCTAGATAGAAATACACCCAGTCTGTTGGTTTCATTCATTTTAGGCACCAGAGCCCTTATTTTTAAATTTTTGTGAAAGTAATTTCAAATTTATAGAAAAGCTGCAAGAATAATACAAGGAATTTTCATATACACTTCACCAACCTTTCGCTGACTCTAGCTGGAGGTATCCCAATGAATTCATGGGATGTAATTTCTCAGGATCACTGGTAAAAAATGTGGCCATCACAAGTGCTTAGTCTGTCACACGTTTAAGCTCCCCCCATGGATAATTAAGATTCAGCTAAATTAATGTTTTTTACCTATTTTGAAACTGCAATCAGAAGTATGGAAAAGCCCTAAAAATAGCAATGAAATCATCAACATGGCATACTATAGAAGTTAACTTAAACCGTTTCAGATTGAAGAAAATTAATTCTGGCTTAAAGCTATACTATTTATTTATTCATTACAAGTATGTACTGCTGGGAACATTGCGTAACAGACGTGCACTGTTAGAAGTCCTTATTAATCTACTCTTATGCTCTAATATGGAACCATATCTGACCTCATCGAGGATGAAGGGTATTCTGATACACTGGGAAAAAAAAAAAAACAACAACCCTCTGAATTTCTCTCCAATCTTCCCCTCTGTAGCCAATTTACAGACCATTTACGCTTTTTCTCAGATCGTACTTCCTAAACTCTGGAATCTGCGTTGTGAAAATGAATACAGAAGATTGACAGGTAAGCACTGTGCCCTACACACAATAGACTTTCAGTGGTTAAGCTCATGCTGAATTAAACACTTGGCTGATTTAAATTAAATGCTGAATTAAACACCAGGCGGGGGTTGAGTGTTGGTGAGAAAAATGTGAAGTTGGTCTTCCTCATGTTTTGTCTCAATCACTCTCCTTCATGCAACCCAGCACCAGACATAGCTTTTAAATTTTTATTCATTCATTCATTCATTCTTTCTTTCTTTCTTTCAATATTTGGATTGCCAGTCTATCTTAGGAGAATGAGATTAACAGATACAAACTAGGGTACATAACATATAAGCAACAAGGATTTACTGCATAGCACAGGAAATTATATCCAATATCTTGTAATAACCTAGAATGGAATATAACCTGCAAAAAGTTTTAAAAATTTTAAAACTGGGAGGAAAAAAACACTGTATTGCGACAATAAATGATGATTTAAGTAATAACAATAAATAAATAATAAATGATGATTTGAGTCTTATCATTCCTACCCAGTTGAAAATGTTTACTAAATATAAAATTATACTTTAAAAGTACAGTGCCATTTCTAATGTGTTATAATACTGAAGTACCCAGCGCCATTTATGAGTGTTCGTGTCACAATGCTTAAAGACTGCTCACAGTTTTTGACATAATTCTAAGTTTACAGAAAATGCAGGGATAAAGGGAAAAAAAGTGATACTATGATAGAAACACATCCAGTATGTGGGACATCCTTGAAGGCAACTGGCTTGGTGTGCCTTATAAGCCAACGTAATGGGGAGGTGGGGGGTGGGACAGGGTGTTGAAAAGGCAGAGCCACCAAATGTAATCCGTGAGCCTTGGCTGGGTCACTGGTTAAAACATAAGCCATAAAAACTTCTCCTCAACTGGAGAAAATTGAATATGGGCTGCATATTAAAAAATGTTAAAGAATTACTGTCCATCTACCCAGATGTCACAAAGGCCGTGTGGTTCTATACAAGAATGTGCTTATTTTTAGGAGAGACATGAAGTATTTAGGTTTAAAGTATTTTGAGGTCTGCAAATTAGTTACGTAAATGTAAATATATAATTATACATAACTTTATATATTATCTGTATAATAACTATATATATACAAAATAAGAGCAGGATATAAGAATTGAAACACACATATATTTATATAAATACATGTTCATAATATCTACATCCATACACAAATAGAAAAGGTAGACGTGGCGAAATGTTCACAATTGTTAAATCTAGATGGCGGAGAGATAGTATTTATCCCACTGTATTTTCAAATTTCCTGTAAGTTTGAAATCTTTTGGCATAAAACATTGATAAGAAAAATATGACAGGAAGCCTCTACATACCAGAAACTGGGAAGAGTGTCAAGACGGAGCTGAAGCCAAGAGTTCCACAGGGGGACCAAGACCACAGTGGAGCCAAGAGCAGATTCCAACTTCCATGAGCTGGGTTTTCAGTACCTAAGCAGAGACAGGAGCTGAGACCCAGACACATCCGCTCCTGCAGAGAAATGGTTTAGGGCCAGGAGGTGGGAGGAAACTTTTGGCCGGTGAACAGAAACTGCCACCTCACATTTGAAGCCAGAGTGAATTGTAACCGACCAGGACCCCGTGGGGCCTTCCAGGGTCAGACCCCTCCCCCAAGTCCTCTGCTGCAGCTCTTCTCTGATGACAGTATTTTATGTATATTTCCTGAGGTTTTCAGATGCTAAAAATCACCATCAAAGGGAAGTTAACTACTTGAAGATCCAGAGCACGTGGCCCCCAGGCTTTCTGGCACCTAGGGGTCAAGTGTTGACTACCCTGTTACCCCATCATCAACCAGAGGACTGTGCAAGAACTGATCACGCACCCTGTGACCCCCTCTCCCTCACCTGGCCTTTAAATATGCTTTGCTGAGACCCTTCAGGGAGTTCGGGGTTTTCTTGGGCATGAGACACCCCGTCTTTGAGATGGAACCTGAATTTCTAAAGTCAGGCAAAAAATCATTTCCAAGTCAAGGCAAATTTTACATTTTTTGACATCCAGGCACTTAGACATTTACTACTAATAGTCCCTTACAGAAAGAACTACTCAATAAGAAAAATTAATAAATAAATAAACTTAGAGGGGATGAACAGGATAAAGAAGCAAGAGTAGGCAAAAGAATTGTTAAAATAAGCTTGTAAGTCTAAATAAATATTGCATGTGGGAAAAACTTAGACTATCAATCATTTTTTGTGTTTTCAAAAGCCAGCTGGCATTCCCAGTTAAACATAGCATATTAAAAACAAGCATTTAATTCTGCTTCCTCCTGAAACCCCACAAAAATGACAGTCGAAAGATTAAAAACACACATGCACACACACACACAAAATCCACCAGAATGAAAAGAATAGGAACTATTTCAATAGCAACATACTATTGGATGCTGAAGAGCAGAAGGCAAGTCAGTCGAGGAATACTGCTGATCGATCTGATTTGCACATCCGAGCACACAGAAGGCTAAGAAACTAGCAACTCTAGGTCTCTCTGGAAGTGGGAAGAGGAACTGAAAACATAGCCTGGTTTGGAAGTTTGTTTAAATTAAACTCCGAAGACCTCCTATCACTGCAGTCGGGCAGCTGCTCCTTCCCTCCCCAGCATAGGATTGAAGGCTTATTCTCAGAAGAAGTGAAAGAGAGGGTCTCTCCTTTGGGGGAATAGCAGGCATATTTGAGCATGGTGGTACCATATTGAGGAGAGAGGATGTCCAGGGAACAGGGCTTCCAGAGACAAAAGGAATTCACAGCCTAGGAGCAAAAGTACATGGATCCCAGGGTAATAGCTCTGCATGACTGTAGAGCAGCCTATCCAGGGACGAGGCAGAAGGCTCCAGAAGACTTAAGGAAAAAAATGACACTGAGAAAAACAACTGATATGTTTACTGACAGGAAATTTAAGCAATCGGGGGAAAAGCGTGGGGTTGAGTTAATGAGGGACCCACTGAAAATTAAGCAACAAAACAAAAATTAATTATGAACTGAAGGGAAAACAGAAAGTCATGCAAGAAAAAAAAGTAATCATAGCAAACAACACGGTACAATGGTGAACAATGACTGTACAGCTGTAATATCTTAAATGCTGAATACTTACACAACAGAATTATGATATCACTGTACGTATAAGAAAAATGCATGGAGAGGGAATGTTTACGTATATCTTGGGGGTATGAGATAAAAGAGAAATAAACCCTCAGCATTCATAGTGAGAAATTAATAGGGAATGCCCAAAACTGAAAAAAATCAAGAAATAGCAATATGAACATATTGAGAGATGCAAAAATTTTAATACCTGAAATGTTTGCTTGGGATGGATATGAATGGAGGAAAACAGAGGGTTGCTATTTTTTTTATAAGTATTGCAGAATGCATTGATTCTTTAAACTGTGTACATTATGTGACTGATGACTATTAAAACAAAAAAAATTTTAAGCTGGATTCAAAGTAGTGGATAATAATAATAAAGAAGATGGAAGAGAAAGTATTTCTGAGGGAAATTACAGTCAAAATACTTGTCTTATTCAGGGAGAGCATAAAAGTACCGATTAAATTTAGACTTTAACTTTCAAATCAACACAGCTCAGTATTGTGAATAAAGAACATTAGATAAATCCAACCAAAGAAGGAAAGGAGAAAAGAAGAAAAAGAAAGTAACACAGATAGAAAACACAGATAAGATAGAAATCATTTAAAAAACACCAGTAAACACAATACGTATAAAGAGTCACTAATTAAAATATAGATTAATTTTTAAATCTAGCTATAAATAGTTTGAGTTATACTCAGAAGAAATACATAATTCCAACAAAGATTTTTTTTAATTTTTACAGAAACTACCTACTGACTAAAAAAAATTTTAATAATAACAATAAGTTTTTAAAACCCTGTAAACTTTAGGTGTCCAATAACATAGACTGTTACCACCCCTACCCCCCAAATTGACAGAATTAAAAGAAATTAACAAGCCCACAAACAGGTAGGGGATTTGAATCCCTCCCTCAAAAGTTGGTAAAATAAGACAAAAAATTAAGAACTTTTTTAAAAATTAGAATTTAGAATGTTTAAAACCTATAAAGATGGGAAATAAAGATAGAAATTTGTATCCCCAAACAGAGATCGAACATCCTCTCCAAGCATTTGTGGAACGTTTACTAAAATGTGCCACATGTGAAGCCACTAAGGAAGTTTCAACCAATTTCATCGAACCGATGTTTTAAATTAGTTCATACTGATACAGGAAGTGTAGACGGTTTAAAGCACAAGATAATCTCATTCCGAATTTACCTCTTTTAATATTTCCAAATTTCCTTTCGGATTTTCTCAAGATATTCAGACATTGTTTTCTTTTTCTATTTTTCTCCTTTTTTTTGTAATAGTGATATTTACTGTATATTCCTTTCATATCCTGTTTTGTTGCAAATAATCATCCGCTTCAGGACCACTATCGTCTCTCCAGAGTTTCTTTTCATTGCAAAACCAAGCTAATGGAAGGGGTATGCTCCTTGGGGTAAATGTGGGCTTCTTAGAAGAAATGCACGTTCACCGTGGTAAGATGTGTTCACCTCTAGATAAATCAGGGAGAAAGTGGCTGCGGAACGCTTTGGAGAGGTGGAGAAGGAAGGGTTTAGAGTTGAAGCAAAAGCCAGATTCTCACTGTATGGAAAGGTACACTGGCCCTCCTCCCCAGTTCAGAGCCGGCAGGAGTCCTGGCGGGGAAACTCTGCCCATGAACCCCTGCCTGGCTGACGCCTGGGGAGGGGACAGGCACACGGATCACGAGCGGGTTTCTGGGGGAGAGAAGGTGCTAACCTGGGGTGGACAGGGGCTGGAAGGAAGGAGATCTGGAAGAGTCGCCCAGTATGCTTACGGGGCACCCTTACAGGAAAGACCTGGAGGCTTTCTTTGCTCCGCTTCCCCGCACCTCACTCCCATCGCTAAATAAAGTCACACCTGCTGGTCCCCTGCGGCTGGAACCTTTAGGAGAAACTACTGTTTAAACCTGCAGCTTCCGGGGAGGACCAGCCCGGGACAGACGGGCGTGGCGGGGCTGAGGGCGAGGTTGGGAGGAAGCCTGGCTCCTCTCGGTCTGCATTCCTCCACTTAGCGGGAAGGATTCCAGAGCAGCGGGAGACACCCCGGAGGAAATCAGGGCCGCTTCTCCCAACCTCCAGATCCTGCCACCGGCGAGCCTGGCACACAGTAGGGCTTGACGCAGTTTAACTATCACTGCGGTTTTTCTTTAAGCATACTACAGTGGCTTGAGGCCCAGGCTTTGGTTTTAAACAGTTCTAGGTTTAAATCCATGCCCAAATCCCACTTAGGAGCTGTTCGGCTGCTGCGGAATGGATTTCCCACCACCAAACCTGTTTCCTCAACTGTAGAGTGGATTTAGTAATACCTACTTCATAGGATTAAATTAGCTCATATGTGAAAAGCATTTAACACAGCGCCACAGAGACCATAGTTAAATAACAGCAGTTAGAATTACCATTTAACATCTATTGGTCTTTCTGGCATGTCTTTCCCCTCTCACTACACTTATTGAACTTCTTCTCCCTCTTTCTCTACGTAATTAGAGAATCAGGTAGCCCTGGGCTTGGACCCCTGCCCCACCATTTACTAGCTGTGGGTGAGTTAACTAATCTGGCCAAGTGTCGGTCTCCATGTGTCTCAATGAGGATAATAATACCCACCTAAAAGGACGGGGAGGGAATTAAAGGAGCTGATAAATGTGAAGGTCTAAGGAATGACATAATAAATCATCATCAATGCACCCTTCTCTTTCCTTCCTCCCATTTCCTGTCCCACCTTCTCTATTACCTTCTCCTTGCTAACTCTTTCCTCCATTCTTCCCCCCTCCTCTCCATCCTTAGCTGAGCTTCTTTGAAACATAATAAACCTCTTGGTAACAAAGAAAGGTGTGAAGCTGCTTGAGTTGTACATTGACCCCTGGAAATGGTCCTGGTGAAGATGTTGATCCATGGACAATTTCTGCCCATCCTGTTCACAGTATGCTTTATTAAAGGATATTTCCCCAGCTTTGAGAAAAGAGCAATTCAGGGTTGAAACAGAAGTCTTGCTAAAGACTGAGATGATGCTCCTCACTTAGCACATCTTCTCAACCCACCAACCCCTAAAGATGCTGTCTCTTCAGATGGGGTTAGTGTGTGGTATGTGCTCTTTCACAATCTGATTTGGGACCATTTTTCCCCTGAGTTTTCCTAGATCTTTAAGCTTCCAAATTTCCCAGGTCAGTTCTTTGTTTAAAATGATGAGGAGTGCATTTCTGCATGTAAACTCCCATACCAAGAAGGCACAAGGAAAATGGAAAGGAATCAAGTTTTCTTCTCTAGAGAGGAAAATGTTGGGGAGGGTAATTAATCTTCGATGACAGCCTGTGATGGAACCTCCCCTACAGCACAGAAGTGACCTGGGGTTTATGTCACTTTGGCCAGGACTTTCTCTGACTCAGATTTCAAAGCCTGATCTACCATCCCTCTGGGAAAGAAGTCTGTCCTGATTTCAGCTACAGTTGATACCATCTTCTCATCCTAAGCCTGCCTGCCCTTGTCTACTTCCTCCCTTCCTCCTGCCAGACCACTCTCTTGGAGTCCAAGTCTTCCTGGTTCTCAAAGCATTACCGGATAACATTCATTATTGTCCCCCATTCCCCCATCATACAGTGAAGTAGGCACTGGGGACCACAACACAGTCCTTACCTTCAACATATTTACAATGTTGGAGTGGACAAGGTGCTTAAGGTATAAAGGCAAATGAAGCTAAATACGACCAAGAAGCAGCACATGAATTTCTTCAGGATTCAGAGAAAGGGATGTTCACGAGGAGCTGAGCTGGTGGAAGTGGCTCCCTGGTGGAAATCCCCTGTGCCTTCTCCATTAAGGGGGTGAGGGTGGGGTCTATTTAGAAAGCTCTTAAGGACCTGAATTTCCCAGTCGCAGGCAGCCAGGATGTGACACTTAGCTTTGGCAATGCCTAGCCAGAGCCCTGGGCCAGTTACTTAGCCTTTCTGTGCCTGTATATCCTCCTCCATAAAATGGGTACAAAATAACAATAAGACCTCCCTCCTAGACTTGTGGTGAGGATAAAGAGAGTTATGATATAGGGAGCGCATGGTGTATAGTAACTGCTAATCAGGGGTACCGGCAACAGTTGTGTGCCACTGTGTTCCTGAGAATGAGAAATGTAGCGAGTGAGTGGGCATCATCCTCGTGTCTATGTAATTAACCAGCGCTGCCTGGGGAGGAGCGTGTGTGCTTAAGGCACCTTCTGGGACGACTTACGTAACGTCAGCTTTAGGCAAAGTGCCTGTAATTGGCGCAGCTCCGAAAAGACACATACACACGAGCATGCCTGCAAGGCGGGGCCGCAGGGGATGCGGGCTGCGTGGCCCACGCCTGCCTCCACTCGGGCCACCGGGTGTGAGACTGTGTCCCGGCGTGTGGCGCACACACACATACACACGCACACACACACACAGAAACGAGCCCCGCTTCGACGTGCTTGTCATGGCTTAAAAATAGATGCTAATCCGTCAACCAGTCTGGCAGTGGCAGCCGCCGCGGCGGCGGCGGGAGAGTCATGGCCGTGGGGCTGCCGGCGCCTGTGATCTGCCTCCGGGACTGAGACCCGCGCCACTTCCCGAGGTAGCGGGGCCGCGGCGGGTGGGCGAGGTGCGGGGACCGGGGCTGGAGGGGCCGGGAAGGGGCCCGGGAGCCCGCCGGCTGCGCCCTCCGGGGCCCCCTCCCTCCCTCCCTCCGCCCTGCGCGCCGGGCTGTCTGGGCTGGGGAGGGCTGGGCGACAGCCACGAACCTGTTACAACCGCGGCAGCGGACTGAGGGAGGCGGGCGGCGGCCGGGGGCCCGAAAGCGCGCGGGTGGGGCTGGAGACTGCGCAGGGGTGTATCCCGGGACGGAAGGGGGAGAACGGGAGTCTCACGGAGCTCCTGCTGCACCTGGTCAGCTTCCCGCGTCCTTTTCACCATTCAGCATCACCCAGGCAGCAGAATCTGTTTCCAGAAAAGGTTGTTTTGGAACCAGGTGGTGGGGTCTTTAGGCCTGCGGAGAAAAGGTAGACGGTGATGTTGATGGTGGTGATGGTGGTGATGATGGTTGTGGTGGTGATTGCTATAGTGCTATGTTTCTGTGCTCCCATCTGACCAGCCATTGACAAAAACCTCTCTCCCTAAACTCCCGAAGCTCCAATCTCCCCTCACCAGTCCTGGTCCTGGTGCCCCTGCTCCTCATGCCCTGTGAGCGCTGGGTCTCCTGGCCCTGGGGTTGCGGAGACAGGCCCTGGCTGAGAGTGTGGGGTGGAGAAACAGAGGGTGTCAGGACAAAGATGGCCTCTCACTGTTGACTTTGCCTTGAGTCCCTGGGGCAGAAGACAGGGAAGGGGGGGGGGTCTTCAGGCCAGCCCAGCTTTTCAGAGGGGCAGGACCACAGTGTGAGAGGAGGAGGAAAAGGGAGAGGGGGCAGCGGAGGGGGGAGGGGAAGAGGAGGGGGAGGAGGAGGGCTGGGGCTCTTGCCACAGTCCCAGGGCAAGTCTCAAAGGCTGGCCCTTCCCAGCTCTGTGGCTCAACCCGTGGTCCCACTTTCAGGAGGTCCAACTGTCCACAGACAGCCAGGGGCACACCTGCTGAGCCCCCTCCTTGCTGACCCCATGTGGAGTCACTTGACTCCACCTACAACACAGATGCCAATTCCAGAGTCTGAGCCCCTGGGCCTGGCTGTACCCCCTATTCCTTCCCTTTCCTTCCTCCTACAGCCCCCCACCCTCCACCTCTCCCCACCCATACACACAGACACACGCACGCGCACGCACACACACACACACACAAAATACTCCAGCCCTGCCTGGACTCAGAGATGCTCACGTGCTCACTGGCCAGAGCGGGAGGGGGCTTTGCCTGTTGCGCACATAGACTGGCGCTCTCTTCCATGAGCCCGTGCTGTGCCTTTGGCAAGTATTTTTCAAAAACTTACTCTTCTCTTTATTGCTACTCCCCATGCACCTCGTCCCCCAGCACACACTTCCCACGGCAGGCTTATCTCTGAGGCCGGGCAGTACAGGAATGGGTTAAAGCCACGCACCTCTCTGGCACTGAGGAGGCAGGCTGGGCTGTGTCAGGGCCCCAGCTGCGGCTGTCTTCCTGCTCATTCTCTCTGGTTGGGTCCAAAGCCACCCCCAAGCCCCATCCCAGCTCCCCCGCCTCTCTGCCTGCAGCCCCAGGCAGATGAGACCCAGATTTGGGCAGGCAAGAGCTCCAGCAGTGAACATGGCCACCCAAATGCCAAACGTCTGTGTACTGGGAGTGGGGGTGGGGTGGTGGAGCAGACACCCAGCAGCTGGGCAGCTCCCTCTCCCGTAAACAGGAACATGTGACTCTCCCACCTCCTGGCCCGGCAGAGCCAAAGAGCAGGGAGAGGGAGCTGCCACAGATCCAAGGAGAAGATCATCTGAGGCCCCGGCAGGGCCAGACCTCGCCTTCCCACCCTGGAGCATCTTCTCCCAGGGCCCAGCCCCTCTGGCCAGAAGCAAAGCAGCTGCTCTGGCCTCATTCTGGTGTGTCTCACATCCCTGCCTCTTCCAGACACAGCTACCTGGGGACGGACCCCTCATCACTGCTGCCACGGTTCCTGCCGCCTCTAAGATGTGCCCAGGTAACTGGCTCTGGGCTTCAGTGACATTTATGGCCCGCTTCTCCCGGAGTGGCTCCAGGTCGCCTGTTCGCACTAGAGGGGCCCTAGAGGAGATGCCAAGCGTCCAGCATCCCTTCCTCAATGTCTTTGAGTTGGAGAGGCTTCTCTACACGGGCAAGACCGCCTGTAACCACGCAGATGAGGTCTGGCCTGGCCTCTACCTCGGAGACCAGTACGTACCTGGCAGACTGGGGCCACGGCTGAGTGTGCATGCACGCGTGTGTATGTACGTGTGTGTGTGTGCAAAAAGAAAGGAGAGGGTGGCAGAGAGGCGATGAGTTATGCCATTGTTCCATGTTGAGGATTGGAGGGGGGTGATCAGAGAGTGGAGGCTGGAGAGTTTGGGCGAGTTTGGAGAGGATTATTGACTCCCCAGTTCTGGACAGACAAACTGTTCAAGTAATAATGTCATTCATTTAGCAAAATGGTTCATTGAGTGTGGCGCTATGTACTGGACATAATAGATGCCTTCTCTGACTGTCCGTCTACTGTGCTCTGAAAAAAAGGCCATTGTCGGGGCCAGGAGCAGCGGGCAGTAAGGCTGAGGGTGGACCAGGCACAGCTCAGGGTGTGCGGAGTTCTGCGGGATGGGGCGGTGGAGACAGGAGCATCAAAGGAAGAGCCGTCCCCACTTGAATCTCCCAAGGGCTTTGTGGCTACAGGGAGTTTTCCATATGCATTTTCTCTCTTAATCTTCACGACAGCCCTGTGAGGTAGGGACCACTATCCCCAGGTGACAGAGGAGGAGTCTGGGGTTCAGAGAAGCTGGGACTGGCCCAAGGTCGTAAGTAGCAGAGCCAGGACGTGGAGGTTCAAGTTCAGTGCTCCTCCTGCTTGAGGCGCTGCCACTGGGCAGATATGACCATGCTGGCCGGGAGGCGGCCACCCTTGAGCTGAGGGGTACAGGCCACAGGACACTGAAGGTGGTGTCGTATATCAGGGTAACCATGAATGGGGAGTAACTGGCGAAACACAAGGAGATCCTGGGTGTCTGAGAGAGTCTAACGCAAATGCGGGAATGGGATGTGGGAGCAAGGGTCCATCATGTCAACTTGAAGTTAGTAGGGACGTCTAACATGAGAGGGTCCAGCCACCCACCCGATGTCCACGTCCCCTCTGCCACACCCAGGACTATCCATTAACCTCCTCTCTCTACCTGAATAGCCTGGTGTGAAGAGAATCCCCCCCTCCCAAGGCACTCCGATCTTTCTTCAGCTATATTCCACCGTCGGTGCGTCCTTCCTTACGTGAAGTTCAGATCAGTCAGTCCTGCCGTGGATCAAGTGAAGCCCCGCCACCTCGGAGCATCCGTCCGATATCTTATTACGGCTGATCTCCACTCCTCCGTTCATCTTCTCTCCTCCAGGCAACACCTCCCCAGGACTTCCCACCCTGGCTCCAAGAGAAGACTCTGGGTCATTGCCCACCCTGGTTCCTCCCTGAGTCCTGGAGCTAACGATGCTGGCCACGCAGTGGTCAGGGAAAGGCAAGGGTTTCTGGCCGCACCACCCTGCCTCCCCACCCTCTCTCTAACCTCTGCTCCTCCATGCAGGGAAATAGCCAGCAACCACCGGGAGCTGCGCCGCCTGGGCATCACCCACGTCCTCAACGCCTCTCACAGCAGGTGGAGAGGCACCCCTGAGGCCTACGAGGGGCTGGGCATCCGCTACCTGGGAGTGGAGGCCCACGACTCGCCAGCCTTCGACATGAGCATCCACTTTCAGGCGGCCGCAGACTTCATCCACCGGGCGCTGAGCCAGCCGGGAGGTAGGCGGGGAAGCAGGAGGGGAGAAGGGCCAACGTTTAAGTTAGAGAAAGGCTCAAGGGTCCGGGGGTAGAGCAAGAGAGACTTTTTAAAGACATGACGAAATGCTCAGGAATGAAAACTATTGTCTCAGCCACCTTTTCAAGGCAAGACATAAAAAGACAAGAAGGCAATAATCGCACATGTTAAGAGAGCTAGTTGCACCTGGGTGTTAAGATTTTGGGTGATGTATTTTTCAGTGTCGGGCTTCTTTACATATTTCTCTACTTTCCAATTATTTCTGCCTCGAGCACGTCTTGCTTTAGAGGTCAGAAAAATATGTATATATAAATAAAAACTCTATTAAGCACCCCACCCAAAATGGTTGATAGAAACAGATGGGGGGGGCGGGTACAGGTCAAGCGGTAGAGCGCATGCTTAGCAAGCGTGAGGTCCTGGGTTCAATCCCTGGTACCTCCTCTAAAATAAATAAATAAATAAGTGAAATAAAATAACCTAATTACCTCCCCTCGCAAAAAAAAAAAAAAAAAAAAGAGAGAGAGAAACAGCAAGATGGAAGGGTGGGGGGACTGAGGTTGGACTGGGTTAGACACAAAGGGTTTCTCTTGGATGCACTCAGCTATATCTGCTGAAGCCCTGCTCGGTGCACAGCTCGGTTGTACACTAGGGGTGAGTCTCTCCCTTTGAGCCCTTTTGGGGCTTATGTGGCCCCTATCTCATCCTGATGAGGCTCCCCCATTGGCCAGGGGTCTGGATTCTTACCATCACTAGTCTGTGCCCCCCACCACCGTGTCCATGCATCACTACGTGCCTGCCTTCCTTCTCACCTGTCTACTGAGCCCTCTCCCTCGCCTCCTCCAACCACCCCCGCAAACAGTCCCCCAGCCATCCCTTGTGTCTGTTCACAGGGAGGATCCTGGTGCACTGCGCTGTGGGCGTCAGCCGGTCGGCCACCCTGGTGCTGGCCTACCTCATGCTCTACCACCGTCTCAGCCTTGTGGATGCCATCAAGAAGGTCAAGGACCACCGAGGCATCATCCCCAACCGGGGCTTCTTGAGGCAGCTCCTGGCCCTGGACCGCAGGCTGCGGCAGGGTTTGGAGGCCTGAGGGAAGGGAGAGGGAGGTCCCTGGACCCCAGGAGGAGAGAGGAGGCCCAGGAGGCAGGTAGGGGGAGGTCTGGCTAAACCCTGCTCTCCTGTGGGCAGGAGAGTGAGAGGGCTGAGACAGGACCCCAGGCCACTGTTGCTGTTTGTCAGGAGGGGATGGGGGGGGTGAGGTTGGGCAGCGTGATGAGCACCCAGGAGGGAGCTGACCAGGGAAGGCAGCTGGGCTGTAGGTAGAAATGGGTCCTGGGATACTGATGCCGCTGGATTCCAGCCAGGTGCTCCCGGGGAGTCACAGCCCTTTCCCCTCTTTGTGCTCAAGTGTTCCCCTCCTTCGTGCATCAGAACAAAGGGACCATCTCTGTCCTGTGCCTGTGCGGGGAGTCAGGGATGCAGCAAGCACGCATGTGATGGTGTGGAGTTGTGCCGAGATGGTTGGGTAGACAGACGGTGAAGAGATGGTGTGAAAAGCTGAGGGAGAAACCCACAGACTTGTTACTCCAAACACAGGAGGAAGAGGTGTGGGAGGCTTGGCACTGTGCCCGAGGGTGCTGGTCGTGGCCCAGAACTGCAGAGGTGCATGGCTGGGAGTCTTTAGATAATCACTCGTTTACTGGGTCCAAGTGTCTCCAGGAAAAATAAAGATGGTGAATACAAAGTGGGCCTCCTGAATCACTGGCAGCTTGTGTGAGGTCTGCACCCCTCTTCTGAGGACCTCACCTTGCTGGCGACAGCGCCAGTTTCTGACTCCCTCGTAAGGGTCATAAGCTGCCATCAGCCTTTAAACCTCCACTGGTTCTTAGGAGTCTGATTTCACACTCCTGCTGCGAGCGAAATCTTGAACTTGTTATTTCCAGCTATGGCCACACGGGGGCAGCAGAGGACAAAAATTCAGGTTTTGCGAACACTTGGTGGTGTGACTCAGAGAGCACACCTTCCACCTCCCAAGCATAAAATTGGTTTCTGTTTACAAGGTCAGGTGTGCAAGAAATATAACTTTATTTTTTCAAAGTCAACCTAATTTCTATATCCAGCATCCATTCTAGTGGGAGAGCAGAATATTAATCTTAAATCATCCCAGCCCTAAATCCTACATTCACAGGTTTGGGTTTTGCTTGGTCCCAAGAAATTGGAGGGGAGGGATGGAGAAGTGATGTGCCTGCTTCCTCCTCTCATCTTTCCAGTTTGCCTCCCAGGAGTGTAACATAACCTCCTCAGTACATTTAGACAAAGAACAGGTTCAACCACCAGAAAAAATAGTATGGTCTTTCTGTTACCCCAGCTCCCAAGGTGCCAGCCACCATATCTGTCCCCTTAAAAAAGATGTGTTTTCAGGACAGAATATATGCCCGAGTGGGAGAAGGGAATGAGATATAAGAGGAAATTTTTAAAAACGGGAAAATCACTTAATAGATCTAAAGCATATATTCGACCCCAAAGTACAGAAACTCAATCTCAAAGCCAGAAGTTGCCTCTATAGGTGATCTATTTCCACTCTCCAACAAGGCTTAAAGAAATCAACTTTTCAGTATGTTTGATGATAGGCATTTATTTGCTTGAACATCTTTAAAAATTTTTTTTTTAGTCAGGGAGGTAATTCGGTTTATTTATTTATTTTTAGCGGAGATACTGGAGATTAGAACCCAGGACCTCATGCATGCTATACCCTCCCCCTTCTTGCTCTGTGTTTGAAGCCAGCTCTGGGGCCTCTCCTGTGTCCCCTCACTTTCAGCCTAACGACTCTGAAGGTTTCCAAGGGTCTGCATTTGTCATATTTCAAGTTTCCACCTGAGCCTGGCCAGTATTGACATCTCTTTCGAATTGTGGCAACTAGAACTTGTCTCTGTGCTTCAGGCTAGACCTATGGGGTAAGGGACCAGCGAGAGCTGTTGGCTGGTGCCTCCAATTTTTATTACTGTTAAGGGACAATTTTATCTTTTGGCGGGGGGACACCGTTTTATGAATAGTGAATCCCAATCAGTATCGCTACTCTGTAAACGAGGCACTGAAACAGCAGAGGGAACACATGAGGGATTGTACATAACGGACAAAACCTTTAAATTTTCTTACTGCGTTTATACAACCAATGCGTATTTTAGCAAAGCTGAATTCCTTATTAAGCAAACATTTTTGTATAAGCTGCCTTCTCTTCTATGTTTCTGCGCCTTTATCTTTTGTTTGACTTACAGCAGTTGTGCCTGGATAGCTTTATCTTCTGCTCCTGTCTCCTGAGCTTTCTTAAGATCAGTCAGTGCTTGGTCCTGTTCTTTTAATCCTTGCCATCCTTGCATAGAGTGAGGGCTTCGCTAGGAATGTTGACTCTAATTAAACCGCACTGACTCCCTGTCAGAACCATGGGCAGGAGGACTTACGCATAACTAAAATGAACCCAGAAATAACTCGGGCTCTTAGAAGAATGGACTATACCTATGACCTGGGTATATGATCTCGACCAGGGTAGACTACAATAGAGGTGTCACCTCCTTTGTTCTAGTAAGTATATGACTACTAATGTAACCCAACCCACAGCCACAGACCTATTTTTGTTGTCTGAATGTACCTCAGCTAAATCCCCCCAGATTCCTTTCAAATTGAAGGACTTAAGATTTTAGCTCTAACTTCTCGGACAGAAGTATAGCTACCAAAGTATATTTAACCAAATAACAGCCTCCAGATTTTCCTCCCAGAGCAGATAGTAAATTTTTTTATTATTTAACAAAGCCACATTATGACTCTGCCCAGACACTCCTCTGTCTTTACAGATATTAAGTCATTTAATCCTCGTTAAAAACCCCTTGAAGTGGTGTCATTGTCATTGCTTAGAAACAAGGAAACTGAGGTTAAGTAATTCTTCCAAGGACAAACGAATAGTGAGCAGCTTGAAGAGCTGGGATTCAAACCCGGGTTCTCTGGCTCCAGAACATGTGTGCAAGTATCAGACTGCCACACATCTCCCTCCACCATGTAAGGGTGTGTGTGTGTCTTGGGGACCCACATGGGTCACGGGAGGAAGGAAGGGGCACAGGCCGGTGGCCACACAGAATCGGTCCTCCCGTCCTCCAAGGGGGCGGAGGGTGACACCTGTCACGGGGAGGTCTCACTCTCACTTGCCAAAACTGGCATCCGGTTCTAGGGCAGTTGACTAGTTGGACCTAAGCAAAGGCTCTGAAAATGAACAGGAATAAATAGGCTCTCGTTCGATGCAGCCTGTGCCTCCAGCCGGCTGAGCCTTTGGGGAGCTGCGACTCGAGCCCATCTGGCCAACCTGTCCTGCCTGCCCCGGCCTTGGCTGCCCCCTGAGGTTGACTCAAACCCTCAGGGCAGGCCCTGGAGCCTGGGGAGAGGGAGGGATGTTTGCCCAGGCCCTCACCCTGTAATTAATCCCAGCTGAGAAGTTTGCCAGGGAGGGCGGTGAGCAAACACTGCTGTGTGTGGGCCCCGGGCAGCACACGGAGCTGGCAGCAGACTGCCGGTGCCTGGAGAGGGCGCCGCGTGGCTGCGCCGAAGGCCCCACTCAAACAGGTCCCTTGGGAAAGGGACCTCGTACACTGCTGGTAGGAGTGCAAATTGGTGCAGCCACTGTGGAAGCCAGTATGGAGGTTTCTTAATAAACCAAAAATAGAACCACTATATGACCCAGCAATTCCATTCCTGGGTATTTATCTGAGAAAAATGAAAGCACTAATTCAAAAAGATACACGCAGCCCAGAGTTCATACCAGAACTATTTACAATAGCCAGGATATGGAGGCAACCCAAATGTCCATGGATGGGTGACTGGATAAAGAAGATGTGGCAAACATATATATATACACACAACATAATACTACTCAGCCACACACAAAAAAGAATGAAATATTGCCATTTGCAACAACATGGATGGACCTGGAGGGTATTATGCCAAGTAAGTCAAACAAATGCTATATGATATCACTTACACGTGGAATCTAAAAAATGAAACAAACTAGTGGATATAACAAAACAGAAGCAGACACAGATATAAAGAACAAACTAGTGGTTACCAGTGGGAAGCGGGAAGGAGAGAGGGGCGCAAGACAGGGGTGAGGGAAGAAGAGGTACGAACTGCTATGTGTAAAATAAGTTACAAGGATATATTGTCCAGCATAGGGAACATAGACAACATTTTATTATAACTGTAAATGGAATATAACCTTTAAAAATTGTGCATCACTATGTTGTACACCTGAAACTTACATAATATTGTAAACCAACTATATTTCAATTAAAAAAAAAAAGAAAATAGAAGGGGGAAAAAAAGAAAAAGAAAAAGAAAAAGAAAACAAAACAGATCCCTTAAGGAAAAGGAAGCCTGAATGGAGAAAGAGTGGGCCAGGTTACAGGAAAGATAAACCCTGTTTACCACAGGTTTGTATCCTCAGAACTTTTCTGAGGAAGGAGGAGGAGCAAAACATTGAGAAGTTTAGGGAAGAGCCCTGTTCATGCCCTAAACCCTGTGAATCTGTGCCCTCCTGTGGCAAAGGGGATTTAGATGTGATTAGATGCAGATGTGATTAGAACTGCAGCCTTGCAGTGGGGCGGTTTCACTGGCGGATCCGGTGGGTCTAATTACATGGGCCTTTAGAAGCAGAAAGCCTTTGCAAACTGTGGTGAGAGATTCGATGTGAGAACTGGACCCTGTGATGCCTTTGAGGACAAGGATGAGGGGGTGGTTGTGAACTGCGGGACGTTAGCACCTCTAGAAGCTGGAAAAGGCAAGAAAATGGATTCTCCCCTCCATCTTCCAGAGAAGAAGGCAGCCCAGGTGACGACTTGATTTTAGCCCAGTGATCTACAAAACTGTAAGATAATAACTTGCATTGTTTCAGCTATTACGTTTGCGGTGATTTGTTACAACAGCAACAGGAAACTGGTCAAAGCCCCTTGATGCGCCGTGAAGACCCTTCCCCGTGAACATTGAGCCACCAATTAAAAATGTAGGGTTAATCTTTATGTTGATTTTAAAAACCAAGAACTAGGGACACATACCCCAGGGAGGAAGATTGGGCAAGAGCTCTACATCGGAGAGCAGAACTCACCAGCAGAAGGCGCCCTGTCTTCTGTGCCAAGATTCAATAACTGGGAAACGCTGACACAATGCTGGGATTTCCAGTCTCTCTTAGGGTTTTGAAAGGGACAGTGAGCTCATGTTTGCTGACAGCCTGAGTCGGGGCCATCTCCCTGAGACAAGGACCCGCCTGGCACTAGCCACCACTATTTTCTTCCACTGCACCTGCCTTACTCCTTAAGATGATTTGCCTCCAACTCTGGGGTTAATCAACCCTGCACCGCTGCATCCTAACTGTAACGAGGCAGGACCCTGTGGGGCCCCCCAGGGTCAGACCCCGCCCCTACATCCTCTGCTGTGGCTCCCCCCTGAAGCACCCAGATAATATTAGCATCTTATGTATATATTTCCTGAGTTTTTCAGTTGCTTGAAACCACCACCAAAGGGAAGAAATTAACTACTTGAGGAACAGGGGCACGTGGCCCCCAGGCCTTCTGGCACCTGGGGGTTGATAGTGTTGAACTCCCTGTTGTGCCAACATCAACCAGAGGACTGTGCACTAGCTGATCACACACCCTGTGACCCCCCTCCCTCACCCGGCCATTAAATATGCTCTGCTGACACCCTCTGGGGAGTTCGGCATTTTCTTGGGCACGAGCCACCCCGTCCTCCTTGCTCCAACTTACGATAAATCTTTCTCGGCTCCGAACTCATGTTTCAGTTTGTTTGTCCTCATGGCACAGCGGGCACACGAACCTGCCTTCAGGAACATAACATCCTACCCAGAAATAGAAGACAGTCCTGAGCCTAAGATGCCAGGGCAGCCCACTGGCCCTCGGCTCCTCCCAACCCCCACCCTGCTCCCAGCCATTCTTAGAAGTTTGGTTGTGGGCGACGGTTAGCGGCCTTCAGAATGGGCTGCAATTGGTCCTTAAACCCTCTGCCAAATTCCCCCTCAGCATCTGAAGCTGGCCTGGGAGAAGGCGGCTGGCCCCGTAGTCTCCCAGGAAGGAATCTCAGGAAGCGGGGAGGGGACTGTTATCAGCTCAGGAGCCAGCTTCCAGTGGTCCTTGGGCTGAAAGAAAGGAACCCCCTTCCCCCTGGGTAGCTTTCCCCGTGGCAGTTTGCATTCTGGAGGATTCTGAGAATAATTGGGGTATGGGGAAATTAGAGCGGGGAGGCCTCTCTCCCCTCGGTCCCTGGAGCTCACCCACAAACGGGGTCCAGGCTCAGCAGGTCCACATTCTCTGTCTAGAACCTGCAAGGAGCCTGAGATCCTAATCCGGCTGAAGCCAGTGGCAGCCCAGAAGAGGACAAGAGGGTTAGCAAAAGTATTAGCCCTGGGAGGGAGACAGTGTGCTCCGAGAAATTCCACATCTGCATCCCCAAGACGGGTGGCACAGGAAGCTCCCTGTGGTGTACTGGCATCTCAGAACACTGCTTCCCAGATCCACTGGCTGGCACCTAGTCCCTTGGTCCAGGGACAGGGGGGCCCTCCCTTGTTTTAGGAGAAAGGAGAGATATGTCACAAGATCAGAAAAAGGATGAAAGGAAGTGAGGTGAGCCTGGAGACCCAGGGCAGAGGCTCATTCCATTTGCCTCTGTCAATACATGCTGGGTACAAGCTCCCAGAGGCCAGGCAAGATGTGGCTGTGATCCAGCCCAGTGCTGGGAACACAGGTGAGTGATCACAGCCTCAAAAATACCAGACCTGGAAGGCAGCCAGGAGCTCTCACTCGGTGACTTTCTGATCTGTGCGTCACACAAGTCCAGTGCTTCAAATAGCTTTTCATGGTGGGGGGGGGGGTGAGGGCAGAGAGAAAAACCCCACGTGATTCAAAAAGACCAGCTCTGTTTTTATTTCTCTTATCCATACAGTGTCTATTTTTAAATATTATTTAATAAACAAAACTCTGCTTTAAAAAAAGGGGGGGGGTGTTGAAAACCACCAAGTTTATCCAATCCTTCATTTTATACATGAGAAAACGGAGCCCTCGGAGAGGTGTAGCTGGGAGTCACAGAGAAGGTGCCAACCCGGGGACTGGGGTGCGGGGACACCGCTGGGTGTCCATCCTCCAGATTCTATTCTCCACTTCCTCCTGCTACTCTACACCTGCCTGGAGCTTCAGCCCAACCCTGATCATCCAGCCAGAGTCCATTCTTCAGTCTCCTTGGTAAATAGGTATGACTCTGTGACTGAGCTCTCACCAGTGGAATGGGAACAAAAGTAAAGCTTGAATTCCAACAAGGAAAATGCTGTCTTTCCACTCTTCTGTACCCTCCCTCGGGTTGGAACATAAGCTATGTAACTGGTAAGTCAACTTCTCCCATATGAGCAAGGAACACATGATAGGACCCAGCCAAACAGCGAGAGGAAACGGCCCCGGGTCTCTGGATGACTCCAGGAAGCAGGACCACCTCCTTTCTTTGGAATATTCCTTAGGACAGAAATAAACTACACTGTCGGAGCCTCGGTACTTTTTACGTCTCTCTGTTACAGTGGCTGTATTATTATCTATTGCTAAATGACAAATTATTGCCAAACTCAGCAGCTTAGAACAGCAAACATTTGTTGTCTCAGTTCCTGGAGGTCAGGAGCAGCTTAACTGTGTGGTTTTGCCTCGTGGTCTCTCAGTGTGTTGGCAGAACCTGTGGTCACTCCAGGCATGATTAAAGCGAGGATATCCACTCCAAGGCCACTCTCACGGCTGTTACCAGAGACCCCTGTGGCCCCCCATGTGGCTTCTCCAAAGGTGAGTGTCTCTGTAACACAGCTCCTGGCTTCCTCAGAGCAAAGGATTGGATGGAGGGGGGGGGGCAGCGGAGAAAGAAACGGGAAAATGCAGTGCATTTTTATGACTCAGTCTCCAAAATCAACCACTGTCATCTCCACTTCATTCTGCTTGTTAGAAGAGTCCAGGGAGTGGGAGTGAGGCCCCCGCACTTGAAGGGAGGAGGGATAAAAAATGTGTGGGCACCTTCTCAAACCCCCCACAGTAGCTTATCCTGCATCCGAGCAACATAAAGGTGTTTTTCTCTCCTCCTCTTCTTCATTCTCCAATCTCCACTCTCGCACATGGGATGGCTCAGCACTGACACGGAGAATTAATGGGCTTCATTCTGGAAATCCAGTCACAGCAGGACTCTGCAGGAGTCCTGGGAAACCAGGTTAGCCTGAACCCCAGAGCTTGTGTGTCCTTCCAGCCTCCCCTGGTACTTAGGAAGATCACCGGGGAGGCTTCCGAGATGCTTGGGGAGACGTCCGGGGCATCACGCCAGAACGGACCCAGACTCTACAGAGAGAGGAAGATTCGTCTCCCTGGTCACGCCAGTGCCTTATTCTATTGGATTTCCCAGGTGGGTTGGGAGCTGGGGGTGGGGACGGGGAAACTGCTGCTTCACTTCCCTAGAGAACCACAGCCAGGACCTGGGCGTTGCTAAGAAGACTATAAACACCTTCGGCCAAGAGTTGCATTAATCGTCTCCTAAAAGCATCCTGGTGCTGAGACCTCCAGGGTATCTGAACAGAGGAATAAAATGAGTGAAGGGCCTCCTTTGCCTAAATATACAGTGAACAACTCTAATGCCTTCAAAGAACTGCCTGTTCTTATGAAAATTGTTCTCTTGAGAAAAGAAAAAGTTTGGGGAAATGGTATGACAATTTGCCTAATTTTGAAGTAGGACAAGTTTATTTGGAGTTAATTATCACTTCTTACAACCAAACACGGTGAACATTCTCTCTTATATTTTAGGGCTGGATTTGGGGAGACCAGGGAAGAGAGAGGCTCTTAGGAAAGGTAAAATGATGGGGTTAAGGTTTCTGGTCTCATGCTCCGCTGTAGAATTAGCTCTCTCTCCAAAATGTGTTTCTCTAGTGCTAACAAGGCCTGAAGATGAGGGGGCTTTGGAGGCGTGTGAGCGGACGCTGATGTGGGGCCATGGAAATGAAGAGAATCCCTGACTCCTTAGACATTTTCCTGGAGAGTTAGTATTCCCTTTCTCTCTTCCATGGAAGATTTAGAAACGTAATTCTACTTCAGACTTCTCACGTGGCTTCGGGTCTATAACCCATCATCTTCTTTACTGTTTCAGTGTCTAACTCGCCAAATAACCAGACTTGTCTTCCTGATTCACAAGACGCTGGGCATAAGAAGCATCATTGGTTGAGTTTCGGGGGCAGGTGAGTTCTCTAAATTGTGTTGACATGACGTGAGAAATCAACTTGTCTTTGATCAGACCCTTCAATCTAGGAAAACTCTGGACTGAATCAACCTTTTCAAGGATGCCCAGGACCAAAGCCTTTCCTTCAACTTACATCTCCCAGCCTAAGCCGTCACTGGAGGCATGGCTACAGTGGCCAGGAGGGATGAGGGTGGGAGATTGGGAAGGGATGCCCCATGAACAGTGGTAGAAATTTCATGTCTGAAGGATAGTGTGGGGGGAAGGAGAGTGTGTGTTTGGCATTAGGATGACAGGCAAAGGTCAAGACTAAAAAGATTTGAATGCCACACCCTAGAGTTTGACTTTGCCCTGTAAACACCAGGAAACAACAGATGTTGTTAAGCAAGAGAAACAAATGATGAGATTTATGTTTCAGGAAGATGACAGAGAGGATGGATTTGAGAGTAAGAGCAGAGCATTATTTCTCTCAGCATAACTGCATGAGAATTTGGGGGCACAAGGGATGTTAAATGAACACTTCTGGGGACCGCCCTTTAACTACTGAATCAGCATCTCTGGGTTTAAGACCTGGGGTGGGGGGTGGGGGGCGGCCTGTATATAACAACTCTCACAGAACTATCCTTGCAGACTCTGAAGTCTAAGACATCTAGAGTCTGAGAAAACGGAAGCTTTGTAATTGTCTAATTAGGAGATGAAATCAGTTGGATCTGTACATGATGCCCTTCCAGAGAAGCTCATAAAGAAAAACAATTACTTTCAGACAATTACATAATTAAGTGCTAAACTATTTGTTGCAGACTGCTGCGTATTCTTGGCCAAGTCATTTGCTACCTTAACCGTCATGCTTTTAAATGACAAAGTACTCATCTGCATAGTCTTATTTGTGTGTTACAAACTTTCAAGAGTTAGGGAAAATATGTATCACCTTCTATTGAGAGAGTAAGTTTAATATGAAGATTAGGTTGACTCATTCTTATGTAAATGTTTTCCTGCTTGCTTACTGTTTGTCTCCTCATGCAGCGTAAATTCCAGGACATCGGACTGGAGGACATTGATGGGTCGCCAGTGAAACAGTGCTTGGCACAAAGTAGGCTCACGGTGAATACGTTCTGAATAAATGAAAGACAAAGACAGACAAATAAAAGAAAAAAGAAAAAGAAGCAGAGGAAGAGAGGAAGGAAAGGAAAAGGGAAAGGAAGGAAGGAAGAAAGAAAAAAGTTCTCAAAGTTTTCAAAGTGTATGCAACATCAGGTAAAGAAATTATCACACTGAACAATGAATCAAGAGATTCAGCCTTTCTCCCAGCTACTGTTTATTCAACACCTGCGTGGTGCTAGATGCGGAAGATACTGCCCTTACGGTATTGCCAATGTCGATGTCTGGGTTTGACTCTGCTACTCAAGAGTTTAGAGCCCTGACAAGTCTGTCGTATGCTTAAGCTTCAGACCTTAGTTCCTTGTTTGTAAAACTGGGGGGAATTGGTGGTGGTGGCGGCTCGCCAAAAAATGAGATGATAGCTGAAGCGCTTTCCAGATCTCACTTTTGTAATTCATCGGCTTTACCTCCTGGCTTCAGTTCCCCCAGTTCGGAAGTGAGCAAAGGAACGTGCGAACCGCCACCCAAGACCGAGTCCTTGCCTTCCGGCCAGAAATGTAACCGCTCCCCAGAACTGGCTTCTCAAAGAGCTATAGAAATGCTAAACAGTAACAGATCTGGAGGCAGAAAACACCGTGACACTAATTGTTCGCTTTCCTCCGGGTCCCTGGCGGAGGAGGCTGGCCCCGGCTGCCCAGGGCTGCTTCGGCCGGCCACCCCACGGCGCAGCGCGCGCCTCTTTTGACTTAAGTATCCCGAGGACTGGAAAGGTGAAGAGGGAGGCTCCCAGGGGGCCAAGACGCTGCCCGCTGGGATCCGGGCGGACCTGCAAATAATACCCGGGGCCAGGAGGAAGGCTCCCATTGGCCGGAGGGCGGGTGATGGGCGGGGGGCGGAGTTTCGGGGGCGGGGAGTATAAGGGAGGGTGTGTGCGAACCCCGTGTCAGTTTCGGCGTCCCTGGCAGCTCACCTCTGCGCCGCCGCTTCTGGGTCACTCCTCCTCTGCCTACCGGGCGCCCCCACCTGGCCCTGCGGCGCCCCGCAGCTCCCCGAGCCCCGGGGCCCTCCTTGCCTTTTCTCCGCGGTGCTTTGATCCGGGGGACTTTCTGTCTGTTTGTTTGTTTTCTTCTCTTTCCTCTTTGTTGCTCTACAACCCTTCTCGCCGAAGCCCCCGGCTCCGGAGGGAGTTCGACTTGCGGAGGAAGTTGGCTGCCGCGCCCCGCACCGGCCCCTCCTGCGGCCCCGCGAGCTGGCGCGCCCACCCCGCCTGCCCGACCCGCTCGCTGCCTGCGTTCGTTCGCCGGAGGAAGCCAGCCGAGGGTTCATTGATGCACCCATTCCAGTGGTGTAACGGTGAGTCCCTGGCCGGGAGGGAGAGGGGAGCGGGGCTGGCCGGAGACGCGAGGTGGGGGGCGCCACGGTTCAGGTCCGAGGGCTCGTCCTCCCTCTCCAGCCAAGTTTCTCCTGAAATGGGACGGCCTCGGAGGCGTACTGGCGCCCAGCTCTGCTCTGCACAGCGCGGAATTTGAAAAAAAAAAAAAAATCCAGGTTTAACTAAAGGGCTGAGAAAGCGCTGTGAGCGGGCGGCGGGCGGGGGGCGTGGGAGCCGAGGGGTTCCCGGCCTTTGTGTGGCGATTTCGCTCTCCTACCCGCTTCCCTTGCCTTTGTGAGCTCAAACTCTGTTCTTTGTTGTGGTTGTCGGAGAATTAAATCCGCGCTCGGGCTTGGATCTCCTAGAGGGAGCTCAAGTTCCCGGCCTGAAACTTTACAGGCTATTTTAAATATGTATACAATGCAGCGTGCGGGACGGGGCGCGGCGGCGGCTTCCTCTGCGCCTTTGTTGGCTTCACAGGGGGCTTTGTGTCTGTGGAGGACGCCGGATTAGAGCGTGGCTTTATTGGATTGATAAAGCCTTGCAGATATCTCGGCGCCCGGCTACCTTTGAGTGCTGGGCTGGCCTGGGGAGCCAAGGCAAGACCGCAGGACTAGCTCCTGTGCCTCGGTGTTGGCCGCGCCTCCAGACCCAGTCACCCCTCCCACCCCGGCCTGGGTGATGCTAAATTCCTCTCACCTCAGGCTTTAAGCCGTTCAGGTGATACAGGTTGGGCTTGGGTCTGATTCCTCGCCCAGGCTTCCTGAGAGGATGGCTCTTCTGAGCGGGTCAGTTAAGAACCTTGGCTGGTAATACCTTCCAGTGGCCCTAGGACCTTGATCACGCTGTCCTAAAGCTTGGAGAGTTTCTGGAGGAGAGGGGTGGGGTGCGAGGGACAAAAACAGCTGGCCTTATGGCTGAGTCCGGTAGGCTGGCTAGTTAGAAAAAAAGAAAAATCCATTCTTGAGCGCAGACTCTTGCCAGATCTTACATTAATTATTTCAGAAGGCTTTTGTTTTAAGCAGGGTTTGGGCAGCATGTGTGTGAGTGGTCCCCATCCCCCTCTTCCTCTTGCTGGTAGGATCTAATTTCCTGAAAATGAACCAAGCTGTGTGTGATAGGCAGCATTGCTGGAGTGGGGGCGGAGGATGGAGGGGGGTGAGGAAGGACAGTGCATCCCAGCATCTGGGAAAGATTCCCGTTGGCTGGGAAGGGTACGCATTTCCCAGATCCACTGGTCTTTCTTGGCCGGCCCTTCTCTTGACGTCATTCCAGCTCCCAGCCTGCAAGCCGGGAGATGAGACATTCTGATGTCAAGGCTTTCATAGGTTGGCTGAAACAATGGAACAGACTTCAGGAGGAGAACCAAGGTGGCTGCCAGTAACCCTGGCCTTTCGTCTGGGGCAGCCCTCTTTCATATGAGGTTTTTAGACCCTCAGAGGACTTGCTGCTTTATCTTTTCACTTCTTAAAGGGCTCGAGAGATCATTCTTCTTTGACTCCAATGAGGAAGCCATCCCTTCCCCAACACCTTAGTGAAAAATAGCTGGAGCCCCTCTTTCCTGGGCTTGGTGTTCAGTCCTCATAAGTTTTAGAGGAAAAACTACTCCACTGTCAGCTTTTAGCCAAATGTATATTTTTTCCATTTCTTTTTAATCAGAATACAAGCAAATGGGCCGACTCCTCTTGACTGTGAAGCTCTTCCTACCCACACCTCTTTATCACAGAAAAGTCCCCAACTCACTGACTCAGTCCTGAAGCCCCAGGGAAAGCTTCTCTCGGCAAGATAAGACGGTCAAGATAAACTGATACACTGCTGAGGCCAGAGTGAATACGTGTGTACTGTGTGCATTTACTCTGGCCATTGCTGGGCAAGCTCTCAGAACAGGAAACCAAATGAGGCTCTTTGGGACTCTTAAGATGCCAGGATCCAGCTTATAAAGAGGCAGAGAGAGCCAAATTGTAAGAGAGAGTTAGACCCTCTTACAGCATCGAATACTGCTGAGACGAGGGTGGGGGAGATGTGCCTGGTGGGGAGGAAGGCTCCTGGCATTGAGGACAGAGTTCCTGGAAGGGAAGCCCAAAGGGCCTTTTCCAGAGTGGACTGAAGGTTGTCCCTCCCTAGCGAGTCCACCGTGGTGCCTTCATGGAAAATTGATCTCCTTTGGCCCACAGAGATCAAATATTTGAGTGGAGGGTGAAGGGGTGAAAACTTTCTAACCCATGCTGGAGGCTAGAAGCGAGGGCTTAGCAAAGTTTAGAAGCATTTTTTTTTCCAACTTATTCTAAAGGAATTACAGGAGGGAGGGTATATCTCAGTGGTGGAGTGAATGCTTAGCGTGCCTGAGGTCCTGGGTTCAATTCCCAGGACCTCCACATGAATAAATAAACAAATAAACCTAATTACCCACCCCATAAATAAATAAAGGACTGTTAGTTAAAAAAAAAAAGTCTTTCAGGAGAAGAACTTCTTTCACTTTTTGTTTCTCCATAATGTCAGTGTATAAATCATGCCATCAGTAATGCTTGTTGGTCGACCAGTCATCTATTAGCTGAGGGCAGTTTCTGGGGAATTTTCCCAAATTTCAGTCTCTTTACTTTGAAGTGGGAGCTCTTGCCAAGATTACTGGTTTGTCTTGAGAAAACCAGGAGTTTTTTTAAAAAATCTGTTCACCAGTTATTGAAAACAAGTGAAACCCGAGCGAGGGTAAGACACTGGAGAATGTACAAATGTCCAAGTCACTGTCCTCAGACCTGCCTCCCAGCATTCAGTCTTGTGAGAAAGAACTCTCTCCATCTCTGGTCTCAGGATTGCGTAGAGTCCCGCCTCTACTGTGGTGCTTCATTTGTGTTTTGTAAAACCTTTGTGTCTGTCTTCTTCCCTAGACAATAAAATCATCTAGTCTTTCTAATTTGCTTTTTTATCGTCAATATCTGTCATGATACTTGTCATATAATCAATGCTTAATGCATGTTTGAGTTAAATTAAGTTGATGTTAAGAATGATTGGGCAACGTAAGATAAGCCAGTGGATGTACCGGAGCCAGAACACATGATGCAGGCCGTGTGACTACAGAATTTGGGGGTGGGGGTGGCAGGGAGGGGTCACTGGAATAGCGCAAAGACCAGGCTTGGTGGACTTCAGAAGGGAGAGGGAGTTTCAGGCAGGGAAAGCTGCAGGAACAAAGGCGCGGAGGTAGCTGAAGACAGGGTTGGGGAAGAAATAGGGGACTGGCCCACATGGGGTGATCCTGGAGGGTACTGGGCGGGGACCTGGCGCATGCGTGTTTAGGAGGACTCGAAGCCAGTCCTGAGTTTGGAAAATACACCATAGGAACCAAGTGGGAGGAAATGTCAGACATGTGAGCTAAATTAGGTGAGGGACTAGACGTCATTTAGGCATCTGGAATAAGGGCTTGGAGTAGAATTGGGCCCCAAATCTGTTTGGAACAGGGACTTGGCAATAGAGCTGGCACAGAATCTGAAAGAGGTTTGAAGGGAGGCTCAGAATACTGGTCACTAGATTGATCTAAGGAACATAGAGGCATGAGATGCATGATGTCAGAGATGACTTCGAGTCTCTGAAGCCAGTCTTCTCCTGAGTTGCGGTAGCCTCGCAGTTACGATGTCGAATTCCAAAGTGTTTTCGTGGGTTTCTGGCTCCTAACCACGATGTTAGGAAAGTACTTAAAAACCATGTTGATGGCTTGAGTCCCAAGGTCTTTGAAGCCAAGCCCTCTTAGCTGTTTGACTGTAGACACATTATTGAGTGATTGAGTCTTTTTCATCCCCAGTGGAGGGGGCCAGATAACATTTCACTGTGGCACTACTACAGAGGTTGAATTCATAGCATGAGGATGTGCCTGGGCGGCAGCAGGTGGATGGCGAAGTCTAGTCTTGTCCCAGCACTTTCTGAAATCTAGGTGTTTGATGCTTACCTTTTGGACCACTGATAATTTTGCCTACAAGCAGGAAAAAACACTCAACTGGTTTGTTGTTAAATCTTCTCTCTTTTTTTTTTCCCCTTATAGTTAATGCATTACAGAAAATATTACTAACTCCCAGGACCAGTAGTCCCAGGATATCAAGTGCCTCCAGAATCAGTTAATCCAGCAACTCAGCTGACAAAATCTTTCCTTCGTTCTCCTCTTTCCTGGTCCTCTGGGCACCAGATTTATGTTGAACTTCTCTCTTTCCAGTTGTAACTTGGCTGCCACCATTCCAGGTATTTTGGGGGAGATGTGACCCCCCCAAAAAAGAGAAATCTTTTCTTTTCCCTTTCTCTTTGTTTCTTCGGCCAGAACCTTCTCACACACCTACCTCAGCACCAAACCTTGGCATGGGCAAGGTGATTACCACCTTCAGACCAAATGGGATTTACTCCTGAGTCACGTGAGAAAAAGAAGCATCTCTCGGCTAGCCAGTGCTTCCCACGCTGAGTGGACTTTGTTAAAACATAGATTGTGATTCATTTTGGTGAGGAGGGGGTGGGCCTGAGACTCTGCATTTCTAACAAGCTCCCGCGGATGCCACCACCACCGTGGGCCTGCCCGGCAAGACTTTGAGTAGAAAGGGGAAGGTGGCCAAGAAAAGTTAGCTGCAGCTCCCCGCCCCGCACACCCCTGCCACTTTCTGAAATGCTGGCTCAGCCTTGGAGTGAACAATTTTTATTCTGGTCCTAGTGCAACTTGGCTTCTGGAGCAGGTGGCTTAATAATGACAAATGACCTTTGCAGTTTACAAAGCATATTTTTTCAACACCATCATTTCACTCCTCTCTGCATGTTGCTGTTTTCCTTTGACAAAGGGAAGTCTTTAGAGAGGTGATTTCTTAAAGGTCGCATAGCTGGGGAGAAGCAGAGTTTCCTCCCCTGAGGCTCTTCACCTTGCTCTTGCTCCATATGGGCTTCTCACTGATGGAAGTGAATTCCCTGCTTTCCGTCCATTGAATCCTTGGTCCCCTAGATGCAGATGCCATTTTAAGTACAGTGTATAGTATCCCATTTCACAGATTGGTTAAGTAATTTACCCAAGATCACATAGCTAGTAAGTGTTAGAACTAGAGTATAAATGTAAACCCCTGGACCAGAGGTTTGCCACATCTCCCTCCATCCTTGCGGACACAGACCCATTGACCCCAGTGGAACGCTTCCCACTATCATAACACGTTTCCTCCCCCGTTCCTTGCAGGGTGTTTCTGCGGCCTGGGACTGGTGAGCACCAACAAGTCCTGCTCGATGCCACCCATCAGTTTCCAAGACCTTCCCCTCAACATCTACATGGTCATCTTTGGCACGGGCATCTTTGTCTTCATGCTCAGCCTCATCTTCTGCTGCTATTTCATCAGGTGGGTGGTTCACTGGCTGAGCTGGGGTGGAGGGCATCCAGGAGGCGGTGGCCAGGGGTAGGGTGGGCCGAGCAAGGCTCCCATAGCAGAGTCACCAGCCTCCAGCGGGGGCCCCTGCTTTGAGGGCAGGACTTAGCCTGCCCTTCGCTGGGCCCGTGAGACCTGGCGTCTCTGTTTACATTAGCCTATCAAGTTGTTCGAGAGCGTATGAGGTCAGCATGGCATTGGGCTGCATCCCAGTTACTGTAAGGTTGCCTAGAATGACTATCTGACCAAATAATATCACTGGTGGTCCCTTAACTGCTCCCTCCACCATGTGCACCCTCTGGGTAGCTAGGGATTGGTGGGCGTCATTATGCCCGTGCAATGTTCTTCTGCCCCCCTGGGAAAGCCTGTTGTCAACTCTCCAGATGCTAACATTTGCAGGCTGGTGTCTATGGAGCTGCTTGTTTGTTCTGCCTTGCCAGCTCTTATTTTTGGGAGAGAAAAACCTAAATCCATCACTTATTCTTGCTATGTAGAGTTCCAGGGAAGGACTTGAGCTTGGCAGGCCAGCCAAGCTCCAGGAATTGTTTCTTCACTTCTTGTTGAAAGATACGGGAACTGGTGGCTGTTTTCTATCAAAAATGTGCGGCATGCCTGGTATTCAGAGTGGAAAAAAGAAATAGTGTTTCTGACGGGGGCACACTATTGGTATTAACAATTCCTCATTGTATAGGACTGTCCTGTGCCCAGAGAACGTTGAACATCTCTGAAAGTAGAATGTGCTTCTGGTTCGTGGAGCCATTGTAATAACCAACCAACACACACACACACACGCACGCACGCACGCACGCACGTGCACGCGCTACCAAAAGACCGGGTAGACATCAGCTGGGGTCTAGGCTAGGGTCTGAACAAGTCACCTAAGAAGATTAAATTAAGACGAAGGCAAAAGGAGTTCCCCACTGAGATGTCCTGGTGGGTTTGAGTGTCTCACCTGGCAGGAGGCTGGAGAGAAAGTTAACAGCCTTCCGGATTCCTAGGACTGCAGGAGCTCTCTCTTAAGGGGAAATGTCCTTGAGCCCTGCTCCCCAGTGGCCCCCAGCCCACTGCCCTGGGCCTCTTCTTTCTCAGCATTTAAAAAGTCCCTAGGACTGGAACTTTCCACTTACAGGTCTTTGCAGAGAAGATCGTGGTTTGTTTCCCCTCCTGTGCAACTGAGTCTAAAATTTGCATCTGGTTATTAAGTGGGGGGGTGAGGGTAGATTTCTGGTATCTTGCCACCCCCTCCCCTTTCCCCAAGCCTAGGTTTTCTTCCTTAAACTCTTCTGTCCTCCTGACCACTAACTACGCCCATCTCCTTACCCACCCCTATCTCCCCAGATTAAGCAATTTATGCAGTTCCCCAGAGACTGGAGATACCAAGGATTTACGTGTGATGCTGGGAAGAGGCTGTTCAGTGTTAGCCTGCTTTGTAAATGAGGAAATTCACGCTCAGGCAGTTACTCTGTCGAAGGTCATATATTGAGGAATACAGAGAGGTGGGCTAGTCCGGGGACCGTTAGCTAGAGTCTCAGATTCCACACTTTGGCCTTCTCTGATTCTTATTCCTTGAGTGGGAAAGTGGAGGAACAGCAGTGGTCACCCCCTTACCAGCTGGAGATTGGGGCCCTGCAGGACAGGCTGTGAGCTGGGCTTAGCCGATCTGTTTTGTGTTTGGCTGGGGGGAAAGAACAGAGCCGCAGCCACAAGATACCAAAAGCTGCCCCCTGCGGGGCAGCAGCACCACCTGTCCCTCCGGCAGTGATCTGCCCCCTGGTCCTGCAGCCCTTTGTTCTGCAGCTTCGTCCCCCCACCCCAAGCCTGTTTGACCCTGGAGTTTCATGGTGCCCTGGGCCTGCTGTTCTGTGGCAGCCTGTGAGTGTCTAAATATAGAAAGACACACAAGCACAGAAGCCACTTCCTCTCCCAGCTTCTCGGTTTCCTCCTCAGCCAAAACAGGCCCATGACACCCCACCCCACCCCCACCCCGACCTGATGAGCTCATCGGCCAAGGCCAGCCCCCTCTCCCCTGGTCCCCCTCGCTCAGTTTCCCCGCCGCTCCCGTCCAGAGCCGACCTCTGCCCCTCACAGGATGGAGGGGCCCGTGAAGTCCAAACAGGCAGGAAAGGGACAATTCTTCTCAGGACCTGGCTGCATTGTTTGTTGCAAAAGGGAGAAGCACTGGGGAGCCCACTGGCAGCAGCTAGAAATGGTCTCATTGAAATCAGGGTATTTTTAGTTGCTTTGCTCACCCGGCAGCTGAGAAGGCCACCTGTCCCAAGTTGCTGGCGCTCCACCCCTGCTGGGATGGCCCAGAGCTCTGCTTTTTGCTTTTGTTTCCCTTGCAACCCTTTGGCCCCATTTCCTTGCCATCAGTACCTTCCTGATACGGAAGTCTGTGCAGAGGGAACCCAGAGTGTGGCTCTGAAGCCCTTTGCTGTGCAGATAGATAGTCCTGGGCGCTAAGAGTCCGGCTTCTGGAGGATCCTTGGGTGAGAGCCTTAAAGGGAACCAGGCAGACAGAAGGGACGAGGGTGGGGAAGGAGGGCGCCCCGGGCATCCCACGGTACAGCAAGCAGAGGGGCACTGAACGTGCAATAGAAGTGTAGCCGCCTTGCAAGCGAGGCGGGCAAGGCTCAAAAGACGTGTGACATCCCCTCACTCTGAGTCAAGAAGCATGCTCCTCACCACTTCCTTATTTACCCCATACACACCTGGTGACAGTGGCAGTGTCTGCCTCCGAAGGCGGCTGTGATCCCCTGACAACGAGATCGCTTTCTTCCTTCCCCAGGTGAACTCAGCATCAGGCAGGTAGCACTTGATCATTTAAGCTTTGGGTGAGCCCTTCCCTACCTGTGTCATTTGGAAGTGGGGGCGCAGATGCATCTGTATTTGTGAAGGGGCAACGTGAAGGGTGGGACTGCAGGAGCCCTGGTTAGGTTCTTTGTCCAACTCGTCAATGACCCAAAACCCTCCGGCGAGCGAGGGGGCAGGGGCTGGGCTGCCTCACCTCAGCCCCATGGCAGGAGGACACCTGGGCTGCAGCTCCTAAGAGGCTCCAGGCACAAGGGGCCCCACCAGGTCCCCTGACCTCCTGTTAGGAGCTGTGGAGGTGGCTGCAACAGATCTCATCTGTTCCCTGATTGCTTCGGGCTTCCCTCTTCCCTGCCTTGTACCTTCCCCCACTCGAGGCTGTTTCAGTATCGCTGCATTGCCCACGGAGCGTCTGCCCTCACCGCCTCTGACTGAGGCTTGTGACGGGAGGTTCTCTTCCTCTAACGCAGGCCAGCCATCTTTTTCTGCAAAAGGTCAGATAGGTTAGGCTTGCGGGTCATGTGACCTCTGTCTGCTCTACCCAGCTCTGCTGTGCAGAAGCAGCAGCCAGAGACAACACGCCGACTACAAGTGTGGCTGTGCTCCAGTAAAATTTTATGGGCTTTGAAAGTTGAGTTTCATGTCATGTTCACATGATATGAAATAGCCTGTCAATGTCTGCTTTCAGCCACTTAAGAACACATACCATTCTTAGCTGGTAGGTTCTAGAAAACAACTGATCAACTGGACTAGGCTCTCAGGAGGCTGCAGTTTACTGCACCTGATCTAACCTGGTGGTTTTCTGATGTTTCCTTCCAATAACCCAGATCTTTGGTAGAAACGACCTGTGGGAGAGAAGCCCCCTCCATCTCCCATGTACTGGAGGTGGTTAAGCTCCCTGCACCATTCGGAAGGTTTCTCTCACTGAGAATAAAAAAAAAAAAACAAAAACAAAAAAACAGTACGCCCAGTGCGTGATCATGGTCCTAGCCATTTGCATAGTAAGCCATTCAGAGAGCTGGAGGCTTGTTGGGGAAAGGCGGTTTCCCCAAACCAGATCACGTTCTCAGGACTGTGATGTGTTCCTGCTGATCGTGAAGCAGGCCACAGTGTGTGCGGCAGAGCTCGGCCTCTGTCATCAGGTTGTCTTTTTGGTTAGAATCCGGGCTCTGCTGCCAGCGAGTGCAGAAGCTCTGGCCGGTCGCTTGATTTCTTTGGACTTCATGTTCCTCATCAGGAAAAAGGAGTCTCTCCCTCTTGAGGTGGTATGGGTCCACAAGACCGTGTATGAATCTGTTAGCCCTGGGATCGTCGCAGACCGCATCCTCGGTGCCTACTGTGCTACGGCCGCTGGTAACAGCACGCTCTGGCCATTGTGTCTGGCTATTGAGAGTTTGGCTGTGTGCAGGCCACCAGCTTGAAACAAAAAGAGGAAAACAAAGAAGGGACTGCCCGTGTTGGCCTGGCACCGGGGCGGGGGGAAGTGTGTGCTTTGCTTCCAGAATACTTGTGTTCTCTGGGTGGAAAATTCCCCAGGATCTGGAGACTTTTCTCCTGCTACCCTGGCTTGATGGAAATACCCCTTTTAAGACTAGCTCACTTCTGGACACTCAGGAAGCCGATTTGTTGATCTGTGCATCTGGGGAGCAGGAAGTGCCCCACTGAGAAACAGCAGAGTGAGCGAATGAGCTATTGCGGGGGTGCTCTGCCAGAGAGCTCCCAAGTCTGGCTGCTGGCAGTGAATTTTGAGGAAGTTGAAGTTGAGTTAAGAGTCTGGGACCTTAATCCACTCTGGTGACCTGCACCATGTCCAAATCGTAATCCATGTGTCTACGGGACAAGACATAGTTCCTCCTCACAGCGGGGAACATGCCTCCCCGTCCCCAGAAGGATGCCCCAAGCAGCCAGTCCGCCTCTCCTGCTTTGAATGGCTGTTTGTGCAGACATTGTAACCCCTACTCTCTGCTCTTTTTTGCTCCTGCAGCAAACTCCGGAACCAGGCACAGAGTGAACGATATGGATATAAAGAGGTAAAGTCCACATCTTGCCCTGAACTTCCTCCCCTCCTAATTGCCCTGCTAGAGGTGGACTTGGGGGGAGCAGGTTAAGCTGGCCGGGCCTCCTCCTTGGCCTCACCTCTGGCCTCCTCTGAGGCTAACTCCTATCATGTCCGCAAGTCTGGCTTGGCCCAAAGCCCCCCTCCTTCATGGGAGGGTGAGGGGGGCACTCCGGGCAGGGCTGGGGGCTCCCTTCCTCGGCTGATACCACCTGGCCCCTGTGGTTGGTTTCTTTTGACACCGTATCCCCTCTTCCCAGGTGGTGCTTAAAGGTGATGCCAAGAAGTTACAGTTATACGGGGTGAGTGCTCGGAGACAGTACGCAGGGGGCCCAGTGGGTAAGGCACACAGCACCGTCTCCCGCTCTCGGCCCAGACCTTTGCAGGAATCTTTTTAGGCCCTGCCTTAGTTATCTCCTTGGACCAAGTAAAGGAAACTCACCCAGGAGGTGATCAGTATGCAAAATCCATCATGTCTGGAACTGGTGCAGACAAAGAACAAAAGGCTCACAGAAGGGCTTGGATAGGTGGTGACCTGTGGCCCCAGGAAGCCCGCTAGGCATAATGTTATGGGAGAGGATGGTCACACCACTCGATGCCGTTTCAGGAACTTCGCCCCCTGGTTAGACCCCATGTCTCAGTCTGAAAGGAGCTCCTTTGTATATGCTCTGCCCTAGGGACTGTGGGTCTGACTCATGTCCAGCCCTGCAGTTCCTCCCTATTTCCCTCCATTCCCCATCACACCAACTCCTTGGGCCCCCTCAGTGCTGACTCTTTTAGGAATAGACCATTTCTTGTCCTTTCTTACCTATGCCTTGAGGTCCCCTGAGTCATTTCCCAAGGCGTCCTTCTATCACCATGGAGACTCCTGGAGGGAGCAAGTGTGTGGTCGTCTGGGCGTGGGGAGAGTCACAGGTCTCACTAGACATGAGACTGCCTGGACACAGCCTCGTTTCACCCCTCTTTTTGGTGTCCACTCTTACGGTGTTTGCTATCATGATGTCCACGGGTTCCGATGTTTGCTAAGCTCTCCTCCAGAATAATAATTCAGCTGAGCTTGAAGGGGCTGCTATACTGGGATGCGAGGCTGGATTTAAAGAATGTAAAACCATGTGCCAGACCCCCATCCTGACCTCCAGTTATTGATAAGTGCCCCCTCTCCAAAGGTACTAGGCTAGAAAGGATTAAAACCCATCCCTGCCCAGTGGAAGTGTCTGAGGACAGAAATGCTGTCTGCCCCACCCAGGGTGGGGGCCCTTAACCACTTTGTGGCTGTCTGAGCACTTGAAATGTGCCCAGTGTGACTGAGGAACTAAATGTTTAATTTCACCTTATCTTGATCAATTTAAATCTAAAATGGGGGCTGGGGGGGAGGTTTAGCTCAGTGGTAGAGCATGTGCTTAGCATACACGAGGTCCTGGGTTCAATCCCCAGTACCTCCGTTAAATAAATAAACAAACCTAATTATTCACCCCTACCCAAATTAAGTAAATATAGAATGACAGCTGATTTAAAAAAAAAAAAATCTTAAACAGTCCCACGTGGTTAATGGCTGGCTACTATACTGTCAGTGCAATTTTATAAAAAATCTGACTAGGGTTTCTCTGGCTGATAAGGAGACTGTGTTAGATTCATTCTCTGGGGTGGGGATAAGGTGGCAGGTATTCAGGATGGCTGAGCGAGGTCCTCCCCACGTCCCCTCACACGGCCCCCTTTCTTTCCGCAGCAGACCTGCGCGGTCTGTCTGGAAGACTTCAAGGGGAAGGATGAGCTGGGCGTGCTCCCGTGCCAACACGCCTTCCACCGCAAGTGAGTGTCCACAGTGAGGGGGTGTGTCCAGGCATGCCTTTTACTTTTTCATTTTTATTTATTTATTTTTTATTTCTTTATTGAAGTATAGTTGATTTACAGTGTAAATTTACACTGTAATCACACAAAGTGATTCAGTTATATATGTATATATATATTCTTTTTCAGATTCTTTTCTATTATAGGTACAAGATATTGAATATAGTTCCCATTTGGTTCCCTATGCTGTACAGGAGGTCCTTGTTGTTTATTTTATATATAGTAGTCTGTATCTGTTAATCCCAAATTCCAAATTTATCCCTCCCCTCACCTTTCCCCTTTGGTAATCATGTTTGTTTTCTATGTCTATGAGACAGTGTATCATTGTTTAGATTCCATATATAAGTGATATATGGTATTTGTCTTTCTCTGTCCAACTTAGTGTGATAATCTCTAGGTCCATCCACATTGCTGTAAATGGGATTATTTTATTCTTTTTATGGCTGAGTAGTATTCCATTTATTTATATATATGCACACCACATCTTCTTTATCCCTGCATCTGTTGATGGACATTTATTTAGGCTCTCCAACAGTCTCTCCTTTGGGCTTAAGGAAAGTCTTAAGAGGAAAAGGACCTGTGGGTTGTCCCATTTTCTCCTTTGCTTCTGTGTCATCATTTCCAGCAAAAGTGGTTTCAAATTCAGGGAAGTAACATCAGTAAGAAAATATGTGAGAGGGTTCTTTGGTCATTGCGTTTCTTAGAACATCGTTGCTTTCATTCTGCGTTCAAAGCATATTCTAGTTTCCAGGGAAAGCATGGCCTCTTGGGGCTGTCAGCACCAGGGATGCCTTTTAACAGAAATAAGCAGGGAGCACCCTCCATACCCCAGCCCCTCCCATCTGCCCCTAACCCATGAAGCCCCACATCCCCTCTGGACACCAAGCAAACGGGTTAGACTGGGGCAAGGACAGAGATGGTCTTGTTCTGAGAAGCAGCTGGGCTCTGAAAAGACAGCCGGAGCAGGTTGGTATCTTCTTAGGGAAAAACGGGTCGTCTTTTGCCCACAGGTGTCTGGTGAAGTGGCTGGAGGTCCGCTGTGTCTGCCCCATGTGCAACAAGCCCATTGCTGGTCCCTCGGAGGCCGCTCAGAGCATCGGGATCCTATTGGATGAGCTGGTGTGACAGCTGCCCCTGTACTAAGGCCTGGAGAAGACTTCTAGCCTCGTGGGGGCCTGGTCCTTCCACACAGCTGTGGTGAACAAGACTGCTGGGTGGGAACAGCCATGCTTACCTGGAGTGGAAGGGGAGCAGGGCTGGTCTTCCAGCATCAGGGTGAGACCAGACTTGGCCCACCTCTGCCTCCCGCAGCCTTCTTCCCTGCTTACTCAGTTCTGACAGCTTCACCCATCAAGACCACTGCATCCTGGTACTGGACTGTCTCCCTGCCTTGTCCCTGCTCTGGGGAAAGAAATCCACTCCTATTTGGCCAAGAACTTGGAGCACACCCCCTGAGGGTTGCCCTGAGGGGGACAAGCTGCCCTGACCTGGAAGAGGGGATGAGATGGGCTCTGTCCCTCCTGTGACCCCCCCGGCCCCTCCCCACTCCTTCCAGAGGAAGGTCAGAAGGGAGGAAAAGATGGAGGAACCAGGTGCCTCCAGGGGAACTGAGGGAGGCTCTGGAGGAAACCGGGAAGAGCAGGGACTAGAGAAGGAAAGTCAATGTTTACATGAGACCTGTGGAAACAAAGGCTGGCCGGCCGGCCTGCTGACTGCAGGGTGGTGGGGGCGGCCCCTCCGCCTGCGAGCATCCGAGGTGCTACCTGTCCCCTCTTCCTCGGTCAGTCTCAGAGCTTCCTATTCCTTGAGTGCCCCCCTCCATAGGAAGGGCTTCTACACCCAAATGGATTCCCAGGGGTTTTTCCTAAAGGAGCAAAAAGGGGCCTGGGGAGGAGGGGGCCGGAAGGTCAAGGTTGCAACGGACACCCTCTTCCTCTTTGTAAATAGTATTTTTGTACTTCATCCTCACCATCTCAGGTTTTATACATGGAATCCCCCAAACGGAAGGGGTGGGGGGGGGGTTTCTGTTTCTCCCCAAAATGGGTGAGGGTGGGAGAAAGGTTATGTATTTAAGGAAAATTAAATTTAATAACAAGTTTCTCTAACCTTTTGCCTGTGGTTGTGGCCTGTGTCTGCTGGCCCTTTTCTGCCAGTAGGGAGAACCGAGTTCTCACTTCCCCATGCTCAGAGCAGACGCACGCGCACAGAGCTTCCTAATCCTTGAAAAGAAGAGATGGAATTAGATTATTATCTGGTTAGCATAAGTTAGGACTAACATCAGTGCGCTTTAAGACCTGACTGAGCCAGGCTCATTCACTAGATTTCTACAATTTTAAAGAAAGTTGATGTATGCTATCCCAGTGTTCCGGCTACCAAGACTGGTAATTAATAGAATTCACCTTGTAATTCAAGAAGTTGAGCTCTAAACACAACTAAAGGTCCAGGTTGCTACTGTTGAGGTTTGATTGCTTTCACGTACTACTTTTCTCTCACCTGCTAGCTGACCATCACTGACACATCCCACTCTCAGTACCGCATCTAAAAGTGATGCATTGTTAACTCTTTTATGCTCTTGTCCGCACCTGTGCCCTCCAACTTTGCTCTTTCAGTGTCTCAAAGAAGGTGCTGAATCAGTGGGCTTGCAGAATGGATGGAGAGGGCCGGGAACAGTTCTCGTGGCCATCGTAAGCATGGAGCAGCAGGGCTGTGGTGCATCCCCGGGAGCGAGCCTCGGGTGCTCTGCCCAGAGGCGCATCTGTTGAGCAAAGTCTAGTGTAGCGGTGGGTTATGGACCTGCAGGAGATGCCCAGGCACCCAGAGGAGCCAGGCCTGAAGGGGAGGAGTGATGCTCTCCCAGCCCTGCAGCTGTGCTGTGGAGGCTGTCCGCACAGTTGATGCTGAGCAAGACCCGAGGGGCAGCTGGGGCACCTGACAGTCCTGGTGAAGTTGCCAGCACCTGTCTTGGTGTTCTTTGCCACCCCCAACCCCCGCTCCCTGCTGCCAACCCTCAGGGCGGGACCTCTTTACTGGGGGCATCACTTCCTCCTCTAGGTCTGCCCACTTACTTAACATGGGGAATAAAATGCACTTCCCCCACCCCAGCACAACAAAGAGCCTTCCCTCCAGCTTCTGCTGGATGCACCACTGGAATGAGATGGGACACAGGTGGTCTCCAGGCGGGGCTTTAACCTCTGCAGTTCCTACTTCACCACCTCCCTTCTTCTCAAGGAAAACTCATCAGCATTGGTGTATTCTTCTTAAAACGTAGCTACTAAAATGTCCATGTTTCAAATTTGAGTGGTATTGTCCTAAAGTCAAACTGATGGTTGAAAATACCTTGTATTACCTTCATTGCTCCAGCGCAGCTAGGTAGAATGGTATTCCAGCACAGAGACAGGAAAGCTGGCTGTTTGTTAGCTGATCAGATAGAAATTGACAGTAGCTGATGACCAGTTAGTCACAAGTCCCAAATTTGTAGTCCTAAGTGTGGTCTTGGTACTCAGTTCAGAGTTTGCAGAGCACCTGGTGCGCGGGCCAGGCACTGTGCCAGGAGCTGGAAGACGGGGCAGACCTTGACTGCAGAAAGGGCACGAACATGTTGAATTTGGGTGGGAAGCTGGAAGGACAGAGAGACCCTCAGCTCAGCTGGTGTGGAAGGAGCAGCAGGGAGGCCTGCAGGGAAGTGATACCCGAGCTGGGGCTTGAGAGTCGCGTGGACAACAGAACACAAAGAGCAAACAACTAGGAGTGAAGTGGAGGAGGGGAAAGGCTGGGGTGAGGTAGTCCTGTGCGCTGCCAGGAACCTGGGACTTGATGGGGGGGCACCTTAAAGTTTATCTTAAAACCTGGGCACCAGTTGGGAGCTAAGCCAATGGTTTTCTTGTCTGTGCACAAAATATTCATGAGCAACGACTGTGCTTAGTACACTCCCTTGACTGCAGAATGCACTCTAAATGCTTTTCAGAGGGTAGAAAGCCAGGTGATAATCACACATACCCAGATTCTGACTTCAATGCGCCTGTCTACGGTGACTGTAACCATCAATCCATCAAGAGATAATGAGTACTTCCCACGTTCTTTCACAAAACGCATTTTGCTTTCCTTTCTGTGTATGCCCCTCAGAGTCTGGGGTCAGGAAAAGTGTTGAAAAGCAAATAAATGGGCTCACTCATTATGACACAGGTTAAGCATCAGAACCAAGGCGCAAACTCAGATCGTGCAGATCTAAGCATCCTTGGCTTCCGAGCCCCACACAGCTTTGGCGACAGCTAGCTAGCTCTCTGTGAAGTACTCAAAGCAGCAGGTGCTGTTGGCTCCTGGGCTGACGCAGCTGTGGAGGACAGAAACCCCAGATAACTGTCAAGTGATTCGTGTGCTCACCCTTTTCCTACATTATGGATTTTTTTTTAAACTCTGCAGCGGATGACTTCCTTTCAACAGATCTTACGTAGATCCACCATTTACAAAATGGGCAATTAAAGTGGGGGCAAGAAACCGAGGGCAGAACTGAAAATCACTGACTGAAATAGATTGGGATGACGGGTACGTTGAATAATTAACCTCCCGTGGCCCCTTCTCGCCCGTCAATTCTCCCCCCTCCACTGGGGCTTTTCCTGCTCTCACTTGGGCCTTTGATGCCTCCCCAGTGGTGCCATGTTTTCCCCGAAAGGCTCACCCAGCCTCTGCCTTCCATTCTACCACCTGTCTCCCTGGGCATCGGAATAACATCTTGAGTGCCCTTGACCGCATCACTCACAGGGGAAGGCTCTGTGAAAGCCGCATGCACAGGTTCAGAGGGACAGATGTGACCAAATTGGAGACGAGAAGGACAAACTGATGACCAGTCATGCAAGCTTGTACAGACAAAGCTATCCATGGGGAAAGAGTCAAGCTGCTTACCAAGCTGCTTACCTGTTACACCCCAGGCCAACAGCAGTGCTGGATTCCTACTGAGCCTATTCTAAAAAGGCTCATGTGCCTTTAGTTCCTTCCCTGATAACCTGGCAGACTCTAGACCGGGAGGACATCACCGATGCCACCTTTGTGCTCTGGCATGGCCCTTGATTCTGTCTCCATGTGACAGTCTCAGCTGCAAAGTAGGCCCTGTGCTCTGCAGCGAGGGGTAAACTCAGCACCAGGAGGCTCGGCTTGTGAGCGTTCTCCATGGTTCTCATCTGTCTTCACCGGTGCTGCAGCTGCACATTTTTCTTATCCATCTTCTCTCCTCTCCTCATTCCTTTTTTCCCCACTCTTCCTTCCTTTACCCTTTTTCTTCATCCCATTTCATTCTCTGATCTGATGGAGAGCCCCAAAGCCACTGCAGAACCCTCCTGATGGGCCATCCTTGTCATGAATGGTTCAAAAGATACACCAGTTGTAAACAACCCCACTGCCCAGCTCTGCGTTTCTAAATATTTAATATTACATAGATTCATTAAGTCTCAGGAAGGTGGCTGATATCCTTAAAGGCAGGAACAGAATCCAAGGTGACACTAATGTGTTAAGGACACGGTCAACGGGAGAGAGGACAATAAATCCCAACCCCAGAGAAGAGAAAACCAAGTTCACTCCAGTGGGACAAACTGATCCGGAAGCACAGTGGGTGCCACGTTGGGCACAAGTCAGAAAAAGTCCAAACAAATCCAAAATGCAATAGCATGACAATCCCAGCCAGGGAGTCATCCTCCAGGCCTTCCTCAGGGTCGAGCAAATCTCTATTGGGTTATTTTACTTAAATTTTATGTCTGCAGATAAACAGAGAAGGTATTTGAAACAAAAAAAAAAAGTACCACAAGAAGAAATGGAAGCATTTTAAAAGTGGGCGGATAAAATCCGTCAATATTACGTTGTAGGCATGTATCTCCATCACAAATGCAGACATTCCAGGAATGCCCTGTTGCCTCCTCTTTAAGTTGTCTTTGACCCTGAGCCACCAACCTTCTCCCCATCTGTAGTGCTTGCCTTCCTCCCCAAACTATTCACCAGTCAGATTCTTACACAGATCAATCCTCTCCCTCCAGCCTTCTGAAAACCTTATTTAACCATGGAGATGTCATTTCTCTGGTCCCCAGAGGCCCCCCATCCATCACTGTTGGTGCCCAGTTAATAGTGTGGGAAGCTTGCTGAGATGTCAACGGTCCAGCTTGTCCATGTCCCACACGGCTGCCTCCACTGGTACCATCTCCTGGGGGCTACCTAGAGGCTAAGATGCAGGTCCCCACTAACCTTGGGACCTGCCACCTTTATCCTCTTCAGGTTACAAGAGTGACAAGTTCAGGTCACAAGTGTTAGCTGGAGTACGAGCCCTTTGCTGTGTTTGTTTCACCCCATATTTATCCATCTAGCCTTAATCAAGTCATTTTTCAACGTATTTCAAAGCAAGCTTCAAATACCAGTACACTTCTTATATTAAGTAATTAAATTTTACAGCCAACTTTTTTTTTAGACAAGTGAACTGAGTGTAACCAGAAATCTGCCTTGAATATGAAGATGAGCATTTTCTGATAAGTTGTGGATACATTTTGAAGAATGGCTCTGACTTCAGGCTGGTTTGAGAAATAACTCAGATCTGAAATCATTTCATATTTAAAATGTGATCACAGTGGTAAAAGGTCATTCACTGCCTCAGGCAACTTTGAACCTTGCTAAGGTGTATGTTGGGTGACAAGGTCGAAAGAGAGAAGGAGAGAAATAAACACATCAAGAGTGTAAGACACCCTCCCCTTACTGCACACATTAACATTTCTTGCACAATCACCGTTGGGATACTCTCATTTTGGACTTTTTCCACACCCTAACTTTAGCAAGCTAGTATTGTCTTTTAAGCACCACTTAAAGCAAACTTTTTGAAAGGAAGACTGCCAAGGAGAGGGGGATCCACATTTCTTTGTGGTTAGGATGCAATGTCCTCAATTTAATTATCCTGCAAAGAAGCAGGCTCCCCCTTTATTGTATGCTGAGGCGAGAGCAAAGACAGTACCCCAGTAAATTCATTACACATATGTAAGATTAAAAACTTATACGCTCAGACCGAGAAACAGGCGCGGCATTACAGGCTTTGTGTGTTCTGGCAATGGTGCACACCGAAGTGAATAATTGCCTTGGGTGTGCCAGGTGGACTTCATTATTTCAAGGAATTCTGTGTTTGAGTTTTTAATGACTAAAAAAGCCTTTAAAATGAGATCTAAGGACTTTTTCACCTTTTAATTTGTATACTTTGAGACGCTAAAATCTTCCTATAAAATCCATTTTTCTTAAAGTGAGCCATGCCTATAGAAGAAAATAAATCAGAGGCAATTTCTTTAACGTCTGGTTTACAAAGAGAAATGCATGAAGCTAGCACAGATCAAGAAAGAGCCAGTTTGAATGATTTTTGTTCATAGCTCTTAGTTTTAAAAAGAGTGAGGGCTCAGTATTTGAGAAACAAAAGGTTCACTGGCAAGAGTCAGCGATGAACTATGGCTGTGTTTCAGGAAATCAGGGGTCCTCTCCCTTCTGTTCCTCGTTAAGAGGTTAATTTGTACAGTGGAATAAACAAAGCCAGTGTTGGAATCCAAAGAATAGGTTTTAAACCCCGCTCTGCCTCTAATTAGCTGGGAGGCCCTGGCCTGGTTCCTCACTCCCTCTGAGCCTCGCTTTTCTCCTCTGTAAAATGGTAATGGTAGTAACTGCCTCAGAGTGTGGTTAAGAAGCGTACACAAAAGAATGCATAACAAAGGCTCAAAGTCATGTTCAAATAGAAGCTAGTTTTGTTTCTAAAGTCAAGTCCCCAGATAAGGGGACTAAATGACAGGTCTGTAAGAAGTAAGAAAGCGCGCGTATTTCCACCCCCTCTCCCCCCGTTGTCGTCCTAATTAATACAGCATCCTTTGCCAAGCAAGCATACACTACATCACAGGTGCTGCATTCATTTTGCATAAAAAAGAATTTACTAAAAAAAAAAAAAAAAAAAAAACAAAAAGAGAGAAAAAGAGGGTTTGCTTTACTTCACTGGGCATAGCTGATACCCACCGGAGATGCCATTTGCAGAGAAGTCTGATATGGATAATTGTACTTAGAGCTAAATACTGAAAAGTACACATTTCAAGCCTTTCCTATTTATCCAACAGCCAGCACATATTGAGTGTCTACTACGACGCGCCAGCCACTGTGCCCCATGCCCGACACACAAAACCAGCATGGTCCCTACTCCTGAGACGTGTATGGTCTAACGGGAAAGACAGAGACTAAACAAACACAACACACACACGCGTCAACCATGGAAAAGTATGCAGTGCCTTCCGAAATTAAACCCGGTGCAGTGAGGGGTGGGTGGAGGGGTGCGTGCAGGAAAGGCCTTTCTGAGCAAAAGGCATTTAAGCTGAGACCAGAAGAATGTCAAGAGTTGGAGAAAGACCAGACAGAAGAGCACATGTGAGAACTCAGAGGCAAAACAGAGCTTGGATTGTTGGGGAACAAATCCCATGCGGCTGGAGCTCCATGAGGGGGAGGGCAGTGCAAAGTGATTCTGAAGGGACACAGGGGTCAGGTCATGTAAGGGCCACGGTGAGGAGTTTTGATTTACGAGTAATAATGGGATTTAAGAAGTGATGGTAGGGGAGGGTGTAGCTCAGGGGTAGAGTGTGTGCTTGGTGTGCATGAGGTTCTAGGTTCAATCCCCAGCCCCTCCATTAAAAAATAAATAAACAATCCTAATAACCTCCCCCCACAAACACACAAAAATGTAATAAAGTAATAAAATTTTTTTAAAAAGTATAGCCTGAAATTATACATCTAAATTAGACATATCAATATAAAGTCATGATTTAGAACACATCTGTCACAGGGCTGTCTGCTGGGCCCGCAAGCTAAAGTCAGTTAAAAACTCTGGAGCAACGGCATTCCGCTTAACAGCATTTCTCCTTCTCAGGAACCAGGGCTCTCCGGAGAAATGGCTGTTTCAATCCTGCCATTCTAGAAAACAAGGAGGCATCCAAAACTCATATCAAAAAGATACGGGGCTAAAATGAAGACCCTCATTGGGTGACCCATGTATGGAGGGACGGAGCACGTGGAAATCCCTGTGCCTTCTGCTAGTCTTGCTGTGAACCGAAAACTGCTTTAAAAAACAAAGTGTATTAAAATTTTTTTTAAACACTCCCTCTGGCAATTTGAGTATGAAAAGGAATAATATCAATGGAATAAAACTCATTAAATCTATAAAAATTTCTTGAGATCAGATGAAACTAATGAGAACAACAAAATAGCAGGTATTCACTGAAGGCCACCAGAGTACTCAGCTCATTATGTAAAAATTGCTAAACAAACGGGAAGCATGGGGCGTTTATCCTGCTTTTCCTGCACAAACTGTATTTCAGGCTGATCACATAACTAGTTGTTGAGGGAAAGTTCTACCTAAAGCAGAGCTCCAGGTAGAAGATGCAAAAAGAAATGCAGGCACATCTTAGAGATGTCGGGGGTTTAATTCCAGACCACTGCAATAAAGTGAATATCAAAATAAAGTAAGTAACACAATTTTTCTGGTTTCCCAGTGCATCTAAAAGTTGTGTTTATACTATCCTGGAGTCTATTAAGTGTGTAATAGAATTCTATCTGAAAAAAAAATGTGTATACCTTAATTTAAAAAATGTTATTGCTAAAAAATGCTAACCATCATCTGAGCCTTCAGCGGCTCGTGATCCCTCTGCTGGTAAAGGGTCTTACCTCCACGCTGATGGCTGCTGACTGACCAGGGTGATGGCTGCAGAAGGCGGGGTGGCTGTGGCAATTTCTTACACCAAGACAACAATGAAGTTGACTGCGCAGAGTGCCTTCCTTTCATGAACCGTCTCTCTGCAGCATGCACTGCTGTTGGACAGCATTCTACCCGCACAAGTACCTTTTTCAAAACTGGAGTCTGTCCTCTCAAACTCTGCCGCTACTTTACCAACTAAGTTTATGGAATATTCTAAATTCTTCGTTGTCATTTCAACAACCTTCACAGTGTCTTCACCAGGAGTAGATTCCATCTCAAGAAACCACTGTCTTTACTCATCTGTAAGCAGCAACCCCTCATCCGTTGAAGTTTTTTCATGAGATTGCTTTAATGCAGTCACATCTTTGGGCCCCACCTCTAATTCTTCGAGAATGACCAAAATGTGATGCAGAGACACAAAGTGAGCAAATGCTGTTAGAAAAATGGTGCCATTGATCCAAGGTTGCCACAAACCTTCAGTTTGCAGGAAAAAAGTACTATCTTCAAAGTGCAGTAAAGTGAAGCACATCAAAATGTAGTCTGCCTGTAATAAAATTAGAAAATCGCCATTTTGTAACCCCTAACAAAGCAATGGAATCAAGCAAAGTCATCTATGGCTGCTAAAGCCACCAGGGGAGAGACTGATAAGGAACTTATCAGATAGTGAGTTCCTTATCAGATAAGGAAGTTTATATCAGGTAGTCCTTCCTTATTAAGGACAGTGGGAAACTGTGCCTCCTGTGATACAGCCCAGCTCCCCCAGTCTGATCTGGATAATCCTGCCTCTGGATCTTACTAGCTCCTCACAGGAACTGGGGGAGATCGAAGAACAAATTAAATGACACCAGGAAGATGCCATCTACCAAATCCAGCATCTCAGTCCTTTTACAGGACAAACAGCCTTGTTTCTTTAGTGGAGCGTCTTTTTAAAAAAAGACAAGGGAGCTATTATAAAGTTTAAAAAACATAAAGGAAATACAACCAGGTGCCAATTTTCCATAATAACAAGAACTCTAAGTGAATGACAGGTGGGGAGCTGGAGACAACAAGTACTGGGTTGTTGCTTTTCTCTTAAAGACACTTAGCTAAGCAGAGAAACAGGGTGCTGGAGGGGGTAAGGTTCAGGGAGAACATTTTAACCGTGGGCTAGAGCCAGGCTTTTGGAAACGAATGGAATGACTGAGCAGGGAACATGGGAAGCGGATGCCGTAGGAATGAGGTCCCCCAGGAAAAACAAGTGAGCAGGATGCACGCCCCTTGCGGAAGGAGCAGCCCTTGGGTAAGATGTTCTTAGAGCATACACTACCTTAATAAGAAAAAAAAGAGTTGAAATATTAAGCTGATAGCACAGACACAAAAAGGAAGCTAAGAGAACCCAGAATTGTAGGAGGGAGAAAGGTATACTGGAGAGGTAGTGGGCGCATATCACAGTGAAAGCTGGCTCACTTAGTCAAATTTTCAACATGGCTATGACTTCTGTTATATTGATGGATATTCCATGTTGACAAGATTCTTCTGTTTCTAGCTCTCTATACTGTGTCAAAAGGATTTCGGTTCATTAAGAGCCATTTGGTGCTTGTTCTACAAATTTTACGAACATGTGAACCTTCAAAATAATTAGTATATTCTTTAGCTCAACAGTTATAATCATAATCAGTATTAAAAAATTTTATAGCCTCATATGCAAAAGGATATAGGGGTCGTCTCATTCTCCACAGGTACTCAAGGGCCATGAATGTTGTACTGTCATTTTTCTGTTTGGCCTATAATCAGAAAAGGACCTTTGCTGCAAGCAGTAATTACCTAACAGTGTGTTTCAAAATCCTCTTATCAACCATGTGTAGACCATATGAACCCTGGAAGACGTAGCTGGAACATAGTCAAACTGTAATCACGTCAGTTTTCACTCTTAGGAGAATGAAAGGGAGCAAACAGTTCTTTTTTTATTTTATCTCACTTCTGTTTTTCCTTATGAAGAGGTTTTCACCCTAAATCATCGACCATAAGATCTTTGAAAAACCGAGAGGTATTGCTAAATGTTTAGCCACAAAATCTCTGGAATTTACTGCATTCTTCCATTTCTCCCTAAAAGAAATATTTTAAAAGATTTAAGCTCTTTATACATAACCACATTCATACATGTGATTTTGCGTAAGTACATAGGTATAATCACCTATACGCTTTGTAAAAAGGTGTGGTCACAAACAATGCCAATAAAGATATATTCTTGTGAACAACAACAAAAAAGATGTCATTTTTTTTCTCTCTGTTGTTTTTGGTTTTGCTTTGCTAAGCTTCTCCGCCCTCCTCTCTTCCATCTCTCTCCCACATCAGCACCCAAGGTCATCTGCACTGAGAACTTGGGATGTGCCCTCCCATACGTCTTCCATACTCAAGTATTCTTAGACCTACACATATGCATGTATCTACGCACACAGGCATTCATTTCTTAAAGCACTGTCTCATAACTGAGAGCTCATAGCATCTCTTGCATCTTACACTCACCATTGAACAACACCTTATAGAAACCCCTCCTGGTCCTCTGGTTTAGCTCTACTTCATTCTTTTAATAAATGGATGGAGGATTCCCCAGTGGGGATGTGCCCTTGATGAGCCTTCACTTTGTTTTCAGGTTTTTGCCCAATGAACAGTCACACAAGAAATTACTTGTTTATCCTTGGGGTCTTAAACCCATATCCTAGGTAGAGCTAGTTATATCTGATAGGGTCTCAAGAGTAGTGGCCACTGAACTTCCTTATTCTTTCAAGGGATGTTGCCAGATTGCTTTCCAAAAGCTGGAGGAAGAGGAAGAGTCAAAGAGAGGAAGGCAAACGTGGATAAAACGCCTGCTCCATGAATTTAAATTGCGTGCACTGAATGAGGGGACAGGTACCAGTTATTATCAGTTCTTTTCCTAAAGACTGTGGGCTCCACAGGTCACTGCCTGGTCCTCTGTTGGGGTAGGGGGCAGTCTCGAGATACACAGTGGGAGTGATGTTCCGGAATTGTGTACCTGGAGGGTCTAAAAAGGGCAGAGGCGGGAAGAGCAAAGGCTTGGAAGTCAAAGCAACCCAGCCACTGTGATATCTTGGGCAAGTTACCCAACTTCCCAGAGCTTCAGTTTCCTCATCTGCAGGATGGAGATAATGACACCAGCTTCCTCGGGTGTCTGTGAGGAGGAAACAAGAGACAGGAGGCCCTGAGCCGAGTGTCTGATGCGCCTTAAAGGTGCCCTTAGTCCTCAACTGCCTTTATGACAGCTCTGGCCCACAAGTACCATCACCTTGTCCCCCAGTAGATGAAAACCTGCTGAAGGCTGGAGCTGCATTGAATTCATAGCCTTGCATCTTTATAGAACCAATCTCTCACTTGGTTTTCTCTCCTACCAGCTACCTTAAGGTCTTTTGCTCAGTTAAATCAGCATGGATTAAAAATAAGAGCAAGAACAGCAACTTTTTGTTATGGAAAATTTCAGACTTACATTAAAATAGACATAAAGAACACCCATGATCCACTATCCAGATTCAACATTGTCAGTATGTTGATAATCTTTTTTAATCCATCTCTTGATCACTTCTTCCCATCACCCCTCTTTATCGAGTATTTTGAAGTGAATCCTGGATATCATATCATATCAATTGTTAATACTTGTGTGAATTTCTAGTAGCATCATTTACACTTGGATCACCTAAGGAAACAACTCTTTATTTTGAAAATCGGTAAAAGGAAAAAAATCAAGCATTTATTCTGCTGTATATTCTGGGGTCCCCAAGTAGTTAGTAAGGGCAATGAATGCCATGGAACTAGTAGAATTGGAAAGTGACTATTTACAGGTCTGATGAAACACTGGGACTAGGCAGCAGGTCACCCATGGCTATTAGAATTACGAAGTGGAACATGGAGGGGAAACTTAAAACAATGGCTGGATCAAACTAATCAACCCTGAACCCACTGACTTATCTTAACATCGTAACTAAAAGTGAGACAACCAGATACCATGTGCCTCTTGATGCAATGCAGTCGGAAGTACACACCATCTATGAAAAAAAAATTATGACTTGTATATATCTGATATGTTTCAATTCTTTAGTAATTATTCTTTTTTAAGCCCAAATTGTTCCATCTTTGACTAAAAGGTGCCCCTTCATCATTGGTCTTGGGTATTTTTTTTGACATAAGTTCAGTAATATTTGATAACTACCTTGCATTCTGTCATAATAAAATGCCACAAGCTCATCTCACACAATCCTTGCCCTAGTTCTAAAAATCAGTCATTTTCTAAAGGAGTCCTGGTTCCTTTTAGTGGGCAATGGCATTGAGATTATGAATCTGGACACTAGGGCTGCTCACAGCCATTGGATTGTCATTGTTTCTTGGCCTTTTCAGTGGACACAGCTAAGACGTTAATTAATAATGACTTCATACTACCATGGCCAATCCAAATTTTTGATTATAGAATTTGCACCTAACTTCATTGATTTGATACTTGTATCTCTTTTATCTTGCACTGAAGACCCAGGTTTCTAACAACATTAAGATAATTTCTTACTTGCTATTTTACATACACATATGTAAAATAAACATAATATATGCAACAACATCTAACTATCAGTATTACTACTAACAAATATTATTGCTCAGTGCAGGTTGATTTCTTTGCCGTTTAATCCTTAGGATATGTTACATTAAGAATATACAGTCAAAATAATGAGTTTTGGAATCAGTTTCTTCTATTTTCATGCATAACTTGGGTTTCCAAAGTAACCTGAAATATACTTTGATTCATGGCTTTTTTTTTCTTTTAGGAAATGCTTTGTTATTTTCTTTTAAAACATAATTACATAAAATAGTTACATGATGCCAAAGTCAAAACTTTGTTAAGTAAGATAGAGGACATGAAAAGAAGTCTCGTCTCCAAACCCATTTATTTTCACCTTGTTCTTTTCTTATATGTAACCATTCTTAATTAGTCTAATTTATACTTCCACTGTTGCCTCTTTAAAATGAAAGCAAACGCACCCATCTTTCTCAGAAGGGAGGCAACACATACGTGGTCTCAGCCTCGTTTTTTCTCACTGAACAGTATATCCTAGGGTTCCACGATCTCCACAGAGAAGGTCTTCATTCCTTTGTACAGCCTGCACAGAACCGCATTGTGTGGATGGACCCTGGTTTATTCAGCCAGTCCTCTGTGGGTGGGCACGTGGGTCCAACAAACATTTACTGCATGACTAAACTGTGCCAGGCACTGGAGATAAAGACATGGTCTCTGGCCTCAGGAAACTCAAGAGTGTAGAGGGGGTGACCTCTTGCAATACAAGTACTTTCCTCATAAGGGAGTGAGATCTTGGATCCACTCAGCACAAGGGGCACGTGGATCAGGGAAGACAGGGTCCCACACAGGAGGGATACAGTAACAGCCTGCGGATTGGCGGCCTGCTCCCACAGGGGCCTTGATATGGGAGAATCCCCTTGGGAGGAGTTTCAATGTTTGAAATTGCTTAGAAAATCGTGAGTGCCACCAATTGGTCAGAGAAGGGAAGGCCAAGTGAAAGAGGTAGAGAGGAAGGGTCCTAACCATTAAATTCCCCTGAAAATAGGAAACGTAGGTTGATGCAGAAGCCACGGTTTAACAGTAAAATTTAACACCTATATAGTACGTACCACTGACCAGAGTTTGCTCTAAGTAGCTTACATATATTTAACTTCTTTATTTCTTATAACAGTTCTAAGAAGTAGGGACGATTATTACCCACATTTTACCGTTGAAAAAAAGTAAGGCACAGACAGGTTACGGAACTTTTGCACAAGATCACAGAGCGAGTGTGACAAGTTTGGCGCAAGGAAGGAAGCGCAGATAGGATACGCATGCAGAGTCACTGCAAGCGGTGCCCTCGCCAAGGTGGGACGAAAAGTCCTCGGGTCTCCCCTCACCTTAATCACCGCCTGGGGATCGAACCTACTCTTGACACCTCTCTTCCTACACACACACACACACACACACACACACGCACGCTGATCGGAAAACTCCACAAGGTCTTTCTCTGGACGCCTGGGGGCTCGGAGGCGTGAGGAATCCGAAAGCCTGGAGGCGACCTGCTGGATGCACGGTGGAAACTAAGTCGGCCTGCGGGGCCGCGTGTGAGCAGCGGGCCTCCCGCCGAGCGTCGCTCTCTGGGGAGCAACGGGCTCTCTGACCCCTCGGGTGTCCGCCTCCCACTCCTCCGCGCTCCCTCACGCCTTGGCGCCAAAAGTTTCCTCGGACTCCTATGACGCGGAAGAAGCTCTACGAGGTCACCAGCAAGCTGCTGGGGATAGCCAGGCACCGTGACCCGCCCCCGTCCACAATCGTCCACCAGGGAACCCGCAGCGGGAGGAACGGGCTCCTCCCGCCACCCGGACACAGCTACCGCTCGGTCCCGGAGCGGCCGCCGGCGAGCAACCGGCGTCCTAAAGCACAACCCAGTGCGCAGGATACCCCAGCCCGCCGTTCGACGACTCTTAAAAAGTCTATGGCTACACACGCGAAGACAGTAGTTACAGGATAAAACGTCGAACTCTGCGCAGAAACCTGATGACAAACACAAGGGAAGATAAACTCCACATCCCAAAAATTACCCAGGATTTAAACACAACTAACTCTTCAGAGTATTGTAGAATTTAATGGATCCTCTAAGTTCACGTCAGACGGGTAATGTGCCGATGTCGTAACAAGGTTCGAGGGAGGCACAAGTCACACAGTCGCATGAACACCCAATCATCACGCTTATGAACTACAAAAGGATCAACGAGACCTGCTCGGTAGTGAGCCCCCAGGTAAGGCCCACGAACTTTACAGAAAGGGTGACAGATATAGTACATATTTTTTCAGGTTTGACTCACAAAACCCTATACATTTTATAACTATCATCGATATTGCGTGATATTTATTTTGTTTCTACCTTAACAGGTGAAAACAGGAACAAACTAGCGAGGGGATTATTATCCATGCAAATATACTCTCCATAGCTCCACCCTTTTTGGTACCCGGATTGCTATTGCTTTACGATAGCAGGTCGTGAAATGACGGAGCGTTGCCGCGGTAATGGCGGAAGCTAGGTTGTGCTTTCCGGCAACGACGTAAACTAGTTCGGACCCTGATAGGCGCAGACGTGTCGGAAGAGCTGCAGATGCCGGAAGAGCTCCAGGTACTGGCGGCCGTGTTCTTGTCGTGCCTTGAGGGTTCATTTCTTAAACTCGTTAGGGCTTTTTGTTTTTCTCATTCTTCAGAAAGGCAAGAGTAATTTCTCCCTCTACTGTCGGGAATCTGAGATTCTGTTACCCCTAGAGAGACGCTTTTCTGCATCTTTTTCTTTTACACATTTTATTCTTCTGCTGGAGGGACTCCCTCCTGGTCCTCCGAGAAGTCTCGCCGCTTTATTTGGTTTTAGTTCTGTTCTTTAAGGGAATTCCAGCTCCCAGGTGATCTTTATTTCCCTCTTTAGAGGATCCCCGCCCGCCTCCATCCTCGTCCCCGGGGATACTAGCCCATCACCGCAGCGGTCTGAGGGATGGAGCTTACCGGCTCTCGGGAATCCCTATCTCGAGAAGGCGCTTCCTTGCCTGGAGAGTGGTCTTCCTCCGCCCTCGGACAGGCCTTCTCCCAGATCTTACACCAACTTACTGGCCAGGAGTCCCGGCGGAGCAAGGCCAGAAATGCAGCTCTTCAGGACCTCAGTGCTCTACTAGAAGCCACAGAGTGTGATACATTATTTGAGGGGAGTGACGCCTCGCTCCGTGGAATGCCCCAGCTGCTGGGGCAGGTGGCAGAAGCCCTGGGGAAGTATGCAGCCCCACCAAGCGAGTCGGAGGGGAGAGGTGATCCTCACTCTGAAGTGGCTGAGAAAGCAGCTGCAGTTGGGTTGCTGTTTCTTAAGCTACTGAGGAAAGTTGAGGCCGCCAAGAATTCCTTGGTTTGCCCTGCGTGGAAGACAGGCCTTCGTCACTTGGCAGGACCCATGTATATTTTTGTCGTCACACACAGTTTGGAGCAACCATGGACCAGCTCGAGATCTCAGGACGTTGCTGAACAGGTGCTCGCCTTACTGCTTCAAGTTACTGAGTGCGGTTCCGTGGCAGGGTTCCTCCACGGAGAAAAGGAAGATGAGAAAGGGAGATTTTCGACGATAATGGGGCTTCTCAAATCCGATTTGAATAAGTGAGTACACCTGCGGTCAGGGCCGTTGATTTGCGATTCAGCCTAATGTTTTAGAATGTTAGCTCAAAGGAGCCTTGTTTCTTCATCGGTAAGATAAAGGTGTTGTGACAGCAGATCTCTTAAAGCCTAGAAAGGTTGTAATTTGCTATAAATGACTTAACTAGATAGTGGCGAATTCAACATTAGAACCGAGGTCTTCAGACTCCATTTTGAAGTGCTCTTTCCGGTCCTCCTGACAGCTGCCCTGGAAATTGGAAGTTCTGTGCCATTTATTTAGACTTCACCTTTCTTAAATTAGGTGGGATTGGGGATTCCGAAAGGATTTAAATTTACGGTTTGACTTCAAACTTACGGATCTTGAAATTAATTGCTAGTTATTAGATAGGGGTAGTTGTGGGACATGGAAGCAACGTTTGGGAGGAAAAAAATAAAAGCCCTTTAGACCGCTGTCAGCTGAAGTATTTTCTGGGCGTTTCCACTTGCTATTTTGTGTGTTAGTGTTTGTGATACTGAAATGATGAGGAAAAAATGAATCCATAACCGTCATTTTACCAGGAACTTGGAGTTAAAAGGCTTAGTTTGGAGGCAGTCTGGTGCTTCTTTTTGTTGCTTCTGAACGGGACCAGGTCAGACAGCTGCTCTGAACCCTCAGGTTCATTACTTGTTGTCTAAAGATATCGTTACTTATTACACAGTATTTGAAGACTGGTTGAGTATTGTGTGTAAACTCACTTTGTAAGCTATTAGTTCTGTTCCAATCTTGATTCATTTGCTCCCTTATATGAAATAATGTTACTGAAGATGTTTCCTTTACTCCTCTCTCCCTCCTCAACACATTGTCACTGTAACCATCGCCACAGATGCTTTATAGCCATGGCTGTATATATGGCTGCTTCTCATTGACTATGCTTTAGACCCGGAGCCCCAGGTGATTGTTAATTGTATTTAATGTAAGCTCTGTAAGTTATTTTGGTCTTAATCTTAAAATGTATATTATAACATCCAGCATTATCTTATGTGGGATGTATTTTTTCCAAGTACAAGAAAACACTTGAAGTTCGAAGCAGACACCGTGTCATTTACTGTGGTTTCACATGCCCACCTAGGGAATCCTGGAAGAATAACCCTGCCACCAAACATGTTTTCTCATGGACTCTGCAAAAGGTCACCCGACCCTGGCTGAGCCAACATCTGGAAAGGATACTTCCCCCATCACTGCTTATCTCAGACGACTATCAAACTGAGAACAGAATCCTGGGGGTACGCTGCCTCCATCACATTGTGCTTAACGTGGTAAGTCCTCTCTGCTCTCTGGCATCTGATGGATGCGCGGGTTGGGTCATCATAGCTGGTCCTCCTTCGCGATGTCACTTTTATTGTTGCCTCTGTTTATATCTCTTATTAACTGGCTTTCTATTACTGCTGTTATGTGACAAAATTCACTAATTTATATTTTTCTCTGCCAGCCTATTTGGTTGTATCTCATAGGTAATATACAGAAGAAACATGGACCATTGTCAAACTGAATAACCAGACTCTTGAGTAATTAACAGTTGGCTTTTTTTTTTTTTTAACGCAAGTATTGGGGATTGAACCCAGTGGTGCATGCTAAGCATGTGAGCTACCACTGAGCTATACCCCTAATGATTGACTTTCAAGCAGCAAAAAATTTTGAAACTGAAAGATTATACCCCAACGTGCGAGCTGTTACTCAGGGAAACTTTTTTTAAACTATGCGTTATGGAGCTTTTAAAATATACACAGGAGGGAGGGTGGTATGAGGAATCCCATGTACTGTGTTCAGTCTCAAAACTTACCAACATTTTGCCAAGCTTGGGAAACTTGTAACTGGGTCATTTGTCTGATTGCAGCCAGCTGCTGATCTGCTCCAGTACAACCGGGCCCAGGTGGTATACCATGCCCTTTTCAACCACCTGTACACACCGGAGCACCACCTCATTCAGGTCAGTGTAAGGTTTGACATAACTGTGAGTCTGAGCTCTCAAGTTTGAGTAGAAGGTGGCATTATGTGAATAAGAATAGTTGATAGACATTTTTCTGTCCTGGAAAGTGTGGGTGATAACTGAGAGCCACTGACAAGGTGAAAATATGGGGTAGCAGATGACCAGGGAAAACATCTCAGTACCAAGCAGGCATCCGCAGGCCTGAGTCGCCACAGGAAAGCCAGTGTTTTGTCTTCATCTGGGTCAATTAGAGATCATTTGGGGGCAGCTTAATGTCTGAAAAAGTTCTCTGTTTATTAATGTAAGTGTCCTTCATCTGGGCTGTTTTATATCAACACACACCTGGAACTCCTTGTATTCTGGGTATTTTAGTGTCATTTATTCCTTCATCCAGTAGACACTGAGTACCCACTCTGTGCCAGTAAACCACTGTAGGTTCCAAGAGTGAGTCAGACAGGGTTTCTGGCTTTAAGAAACTCTCTGGAGAGACATTTATGTAAATATATGTACTTTACATGTAAATGGAGTGCAGTGATAATCTAACCAGGTTTGAGGGTATTGAGGTGGTTTTAGGGGGATTCGGGAAGGAGGTGATATTTGCTAATAAAGGATGAATAGAGTTTCCTGTGGGATGAGGAGAACATTCTGAAGACAAAACACACACGTTATATAAAATTAGAAGTAGAAATAACCTTGTTTCTTAATTTATACCTACTCTCCTTCCCCTTACCACTTTTCTTTTTTAAATATTATTTTTGGTTTTGAGAATCCAGACTGTACTAACAGCCAGAAAGTTAGGGCTCTTGAAATGGCAGTTTAAAAAAAAAAGAAAGAAAGAAAAAGATAAAACAAAGATCCCAGGAGAGCTAAAAGGGATTGCCTAGACGCTGAAACTTCAGATACCAAATTGGATACAAATAGGACCATCTTATACAATGAAAAGGAATATGTGTATTTGTACAGATGACTGAAACATTATGCTGTGTACCAGAAATTGATACAACATTGTAAACTGACTAGACTTCAGTTAAGAAAAAAAAGGGAAAAAAACCCTAAATAGGATCATCTTAGATTCTATTTGGGAGTGGTTTTATTGTAAATACTTGTAAATATCATGTAAACTTAGGAATTTAGTGACAGTAGACTCCTAAATTTGGGGTTAAAGTTCCAGCTCTGCCATTCTTCCCATCTTATAGATTAGTGAAGTACAGTCCTGAGGGTAAGGTATTAACTTGAGACTCAAATCGATAAAGGATGTAAAAAAAAAAAGTTTGAAAATATAAAGTAATAAGTTACACTTAATGTATTATTACTAGAATCTTTTCGAATTCTATGACATGGACCCCAAGGGTGGTAGATTAATGGAATTTGCTAGAAAAATCATTGAGTGTTGTGAATACAAATCGGTGAACTACAGTTCCTTCCTATTGCTGCCTCCAGGCTGTGCTCCCATGTCTGCTGGATTTATTCCCCATCCTGGAGAAAGCCCTGCACTGGAAGGGAGGTGCGGCCCGACCCACCACACACTGTGACGAGGTCCTGCAGCTGGTCCTGACCCACATGGAGCCCGAGCACCGCCTCCTCCTGCGCAGGACCTACGCAAGAAACCTGCCGGCTTTTGTGAAGAGGTGCATCCCTGGGCTGCTGGGTGTGGCCTCCTCCCCGCCTTCACGTCTTTGGCATCACGTCATCTCTTTTGTTTTTAGGTTGGGGATCCTAACTGTCCGGCACTTGAAGAGGCTGGAGCGAGTTATCGTTGGTTATCTGGAGGTTTATGATGGACCTGAGGAGGAGGCTAGATTGAAGATACTGGAAACCCTGAAACTTCTCATGCAGTACACTTGGCCCAGGTATCACAGCCAGCAGACAGGTGTGCTAAGACGGGCAAAACTCAGCCGATGCTCTCTTCAGAGCTTGCCCAGCTGCACGTAGTGTTAAGTACGTAGTGCAGAGTTTTAGGGACGTGCTATATATCTGAATACCTCCCATTTTTACACACCAGTTGGATTTTGAACTGTGGAAGTGGTATTGACAAGATAAAATACACCCACTTCCCTCAAGTGTACGTCTCTCTGCATTTATAATGCATATTGGAATTTTAAAGGCCATTTAGAATTGCTACAATAGACATACTTAACTTTGTTCCCCCTAATGTTTCTTAAACCTAATTGAGAACAGAGCATTTCATAGCACATGACTGAACATCTGTGGTCAGGAGAACACTGACTTAGGAGATGAGTGCTCAGTCCAGCTCGGGCTTGAGGTAGGTGTCATGAGCAGTAAGCTGGGACTCCAACATGTGGAGTCCACAAAAGGCTTTCTTGCGTGAAATAACAAGGCTTAATTCAGTGAGAGAGCAGTGCCTCAGCACATGTGTGTCCCTCTTCTGGACCGTATTCTCTCATCTCCTTATAATGTGCCCCCCAGTCTTTCCCTTCATCACGTTTGTAACCAGGTCGCATTTATTTACTTACTTTCTCCTCTCCTGAACTACAAGCTTCAGCAGGATGGACGACCACTTGAGTACACTGAGAATTCCAAAACTTACTCAGCACCTGGTATTAAGCACACAGATAGTTGGAAAATGACTGGAGCAGATGGATGAGTGAAACTGAACCAGACTAATGCTGTCCGAGCGGAAGTGCTCAGCAGGCAGATGGAGGGAGCTTGGAGAACGAGTGTTACGTGTGCAGGGGAACAGCAGACTGGCCTGAGGACAGGCGGAGGGCTGGATGGCACACAGGTTACAGGAAACCGCTTAGTATTTTTAGGTCAAGGTATGGATGCAAACTTTTGCTAGTCACATTTCTGTCCAAAAATAGAGTGATTATATTTTCACACCACAAGGTAAATTATTTTTCAATTTCCATTATGGTTTTTTAGGCTTTTTATTGTGGTTAAAAAAATACATGAAATTTACCATTTTAAAGTGTACAATTCAGTGGCATTAAGTGCATTTACAATTTTGTGTAATCACCACCACAATCTATTTCCAGAACTTTTTCATCAACACAAACTTTTAGAAAGGTCAAGTAGAAGTAACTAGACTGGGCTTAACTGGTGGTAACTTACGATCTAGAATTAAAATGACAAAAAGTTCAAATTGACACTTGAGTCCCGGAAGCCAACCTTATTTCCCTCACTCTATTTTTAACCTGAGGGCCCAAGACACCGTCAAAGCTAGAGGTTGAGGGCCATGTCCTGATCCCTGGCCAAAAGTATGGGTCCCTGGAAAGAGGGGAGGTCCCACTTCTCCCTTTTCAGGAGGGGCTGTGTCCTAACAGTAGAGGCATGCTTCTGGAGGAAACCAGGGATTCTTGGGCAGGCCAGAGTGTGTGTGTGTGTGTGCAGTGTTTTTGTGCTGGAGGGGAAAACGGGGCTTGAAATTAAGAAATCTGGAGTCTGGTCTCTAGTGCTGCTTGTAGCTCTGTGGTCTTTAAGTCATTAAACTCTGACTTCAGTTCCTTCACTTATGAGATGAGGACTTTATACTAGTTGGCCTTTGAAGTCTCTTTCAGTTTTAATATCCTGATTCAGAGTACGAACATAATTTTTCTTCCTGATTCCAGAGTTTCCTGCAGACTTGTGGTCTTACTGAAGGCTCTCTTGAAACTGATATGTGACGTAGCAAGGGATTCAAGCCTCACACCTGAGCCTGTTAAGAACGCCTTGTTAGAAGAGGCCACAGACTGCCTGATTCTCCTGGACCACTGCTCCCGAGGACAGGTGAAGGTAAGGGACAGTCTGCAGCCCAGTTTCCGTTAGTCCTTGTTATCCTTAGATAATTTCTGTGATTTTGATTTACTGTTTACGTGCCTAAGTCTGTAAATGAACATGGGAAGTTCAGCTCTCTACCTCTGAGCCTCCTAGCCTTCAACAGAGTTTAATCAATACTTTATTCTTCCTTCAAGGCTATTCAGAACTGTTTAGGCCAAAAGGCAAGAGAATCAGCGTTATATCTTGGGAGCTAGGACAGTGAATGGGCAAAAGGATTGTGATCAAAAGTTTGTAAAATTTAAGTTCTGTTTAGTGGTTTGAGTTTAAAAAAAAAAATTAAATAATGGGCTATAAACCACCAAGAAGTAATAATTTAGGTAGAGTAATTCAGATACCAGAAATGTTTCCAGTTTTGGGGGGCAACTCTTATTTTCCATATTGTTTTTTATCCACATGGGGATTCTTCCTCTGGTCTCATTTTCCACAGAAGTTAACTTTTCCAAGCCATAGTGTATAATAGTTATGTGTCCACTGAATAAACTGTTGTCTCATTTCTTACCCCATTTAGAAATCTTAAATTGAAAGCCGTAAGGCAGCATGAAGAGAAATTCATATCCTAAAAATATGTAGGGGTAGTATGGTTTATTACTAGTTTATTCAAATTATTTCATCTTGGATCTGTAATCTCAGGCGGTTTTCAAGCCCAAGAGCCAATCTGCTTCACCTTGGCTCGTACTGAGTTGCTTCTTTGTGAGCCAGCAGAACATTTCTGAACATGACAACAGTTACTAAAGTTATACCTGTTCTGTGTTCCGTGTCATCCAATCTCTCCTTCTTTGAGTATGGTACCAAGAAAAAGCAGTCAAGGTAAAGGGGAGAAAACCACAATCCAAAAAAACCCCAAAGCCTGTTTGATTTCATGTTTCAGGGCCTCCTGGCTAACATTCCCCGAAGCTGTGAAGACAGTAAGGTGGTGAGCTGTATGTGGAAAGTGCAGCGGGCTACTGAAGGCGCTCCCTGCGATGGAACTTAGACTTGTATTATTTTCCTCAAGAGGAGGGGATTTTCTTTCTCTTCCAGCTCTTTTAAATGGAATTATTTAAGGAAAAAGGTATTTTTACACTAAACATTGTAACTTAGATCTTTTTCCGTCTTTTCTTTTACTCCCATAGAAGTAGGGGAAGGAGAACAAGAAAAAATGGAAGTCTGGACATTTCTAAACAAAGGCAGGGGGTGCGGGTGGGAGGACACCAAGGAGACAGGGGTGAGCAGCATTTACAACTTAGAAATATTTACAGCCACTCATCTGTTAAGTTTCTTGGGCTCATGCTGTTGCTTCAACACATGTGCCAAACTTATAAAAAAATACTCTGTCCACCACTCAGGCTTTTCTCCACTCCCTCCCAGATTTCCTGCCCCACAGAAGTAGCATACATATTAAAACACAAATATTGTGTTAAAAACAAGATAAAGAGCGGAAACTGCAGGTACATATTTGTGTTTAAGATAAAAAAAGGAAGGAGTTCAAAACATTCAGGCCTGTTTCCAAACGTCTGGTGGGAAATCACGTGGTTTTGGCCTTGGCCCCGGGCTCCGTCTCCTGCTCATATTCTATCTCGACGTACGCTCGTTTCCTCCGCAAAGGTCCTTTCAGGGGTGTTTTGCCTTTGTGTTTGGCATCAGGGGCCTTTTCTTCTTCCTCACTGGAGGATTTATCACCCTGATCTTCATCACTGCTGGCGTCCAGTTTATCCATATCCTAATACAGGGAGGGAAACAATGGGATAAGACACTAGATCCATTCCCCAAACTCCCGCCACTGTCCTCTCAATTCAGAGCTCAAACTGTGCGTCCCTCCCCTCCCCTTTTTTGGCTGAAGCCAAAGGATGACTTTTGACCCATGAACCTCACCTCAAAATCACTTATGTCACTCTCATCCACTTCATCATCTTCCACAAACTCTCTTTTCCCCACATCCTAAAATAAAAGATACCTGTTAGGTTCAAGACAGGTAGTGAAAATTCAGCTAAGACATCCAGTTTTATTCTTCGATAAGTAAGTGGATCAATAACATAAACAGAATGAGAGTCTACTCACTAGGCAACCAAAACTGACTGACTTCCAAGTTTAATACTTCTAAACTTAATGTATTTTAGGGATATCAATTCTCATGCATGATTTAAATCATTAGAGGTAAAACATCCTCATTTTAATTGGTTACAGTCATTGTATAGGAACAAACTATTCTATGTACATTCAACTAAAACTATTAATTTCAAATATCAAAAAATAGTTCAACAGAAAAAGTACACCTGTGTATCTGTGTGAGTTTACTAGGAATCTATTTTTTAAATCTGCCCTTTTCCTAAAAATACTATGACTTAAGTCCTTCTATATTAATAGTAAGATTAAATCCTTTGTAAATTTCAGTAGGTTCCTTAATGTTATATTCCACCAGCTGATAAGGAGTCTTCATTTGTCACCTCACAGGAAAGTTTTTATGATGCTAATAAGATTAAACTGTCAATGCAGGAATGAATAGTTTGTTGGCTGGACCTGGAAAACAAAGCAGTCACTAAAGAAATCAGCAAAACATGATAGGAAAAAAACAGCAAATAATTATTTTTGGTTAGGGAACTAAAAATGATATCCTCTCAATTACATAAAAAATAGATCTCACCCTATAGATTACTGCGTGACAAAGCAAAAACACAAAGCTTACTTCATCATCATCTTCATCATCTTTTTCCTCAGCATCTGAAGAGTCACTCTCTGCCTCCTGCTGTTCCAGGGCCTTGTCAAAGGCATGGATGGGGAAGTTGTAGATGTCTCCGTACTGAAGAAAGTAAACACGGGTCAGCCTTAACGACACTCGGATCTTATGCTTAAAGTCCACTGTCCAACAAGCATATTTTTTTCCTCAGTGACTGAGAATATTTAGTTTGATAAGTAATAATACTATATTATTTTCAAACCTAGAGCCAGAAGTGTCTTTAAAAAGCCCATATTTGACATTTAAATAATCAGTGGTTAATACCAAACAGGTAACTTCTATGAAGGATGGATACCAGATCACTTAAAATTTAGTAGTCTATAAAACCCATGGATTGGAACAAGTGTAATTTTGCTGACAAGGGGGAAATAATAAGGAAAATAAATTTTATTCATGTTGTCTCTGTAAATGATACTAATTTTTCAAAAACAAATAAAGATTCATTTTAAAGAACCTTAAAAGACTAGGATTAATAGTCAGGAGGATCAAAAACTGTATGGCTTTTATAGAGAGATCTGGAATTGTGTCTGGGAGCAGAAGTTGGGAATGATGGGGAATGCACAAATAGTTTGTTGGCTGGACCTGGAGAGCAAAGAGGGGAAGGTCTTGACACTGGAAGATCAAGGGTAGTGAAAGCATTTTATGTGCCTGCCTCAAGGAGCTAAAAGGAGAAGCCAGGGCCTGTGTGATACTATATTTGGGAATAAAATCAAGGTGAAGATCTTTCTAGCATCTTAAATAAAACACATTTCCCACTACTCCCACATTTCCTAGCATATTGCCACCTAAAAAATAAAATGTGCCCCAGCGTTCTGGCTTTCTCACCGTGTCTTGTTTCAGTCTCTCCAGCAGCTCCTTTTCGATGGCGTTGTCCAGCTGAGCAGCTATCAGTGCCTTTTCCTGTAAGAGGAGGAAGCCTGGTTACTCCATTAGCACTTGCTTCCCAGCCTGCAGAAGTGGAAGGGACCGTCCAGTCTTTCTGTGAAAGATGTCACTTTCCCTCTTGCGATGGCAGGAACTTCTGCCTCTCCAACCAGATATACTTTTCCCCTGTCAAACCTTCTTGGGAACCTTTCAATTAAGAAAATTACTATGGTTTTATGAACAGATTTCTAAGTTAAATTCTGACAAAGCCTTTGATAGATACACAAAGCAAGTAGGTCTGCCTACGTTTAAGTGTCTCAGGAAATTAGCAGTCCTGCAGCAGACTCCATAAAAGCTGTGAAAAGGGGACCAGAGACCTTCACTCATTTACACTTTCCAAAACCATGTTAGACTCTATGTGATGTAAGAAAAGTAGATTAAATATCTCTTCCGTCAATGATCTGTCAAAGGAGATGATACACGGCATCGACCTGTACACAAGCGAAACGTAAACAGAACCTCAGTCTGCCTTTCTTGCCAAAGACTGCGCATTAATGTGATAGTGAAAGTCAGAGGATTTAAGGGCCAAACACTGAAGTTACGTTAGAATGAACAGTGACAGCGTCAGATACAACACAGCGAGACCGGGGCACACAGATCAGTTAAAAGGTTACTGTGATATTCTACGTTTTCCCCTAAAGCAGGTGCTTACACCAAAGGGGTGATCCATTGAGATGTAGGAAGCAAATATTCAAAACATGTATTCTTTTTCTTTAAAATATTAACTGTTACAAATACTTTTTATGTGTACTAACATATGCAGGTGCCTCGACTCAGTCCATGATGCAGATAGCTGTGTGTCACATACTGTGAGCAAGATATGCCGGGGAAAAGCACTGCACAAGGGGTTTGAAGGTGGCGACCTTACTCCTTTATTCGGACTATTGCAGCACAGAGCCGTTTGCTGGGTGAAGTGGACTTACAAATGATACTGAACAGTTTGCAATAAGGTAGGGAGTAGTTATAAAGACGTAAACTGGTCATTTAATGGTTTAGTACTTCAAAAAGAATTGTAGAACTTAAAAAAACATGCTTTTTTCACAAAAAGAAAAATGTTCCAGATTTGTCAACCTTTTCTCAAATGACAAATGGCTGTCCATAATGTGTAATGTAGCAGGAGTTTAAAAAAATAAAGATACTTACTCTGTTTTTTTCCAAAGGAAAGGCAGTATTTTAACAGTGAGGTTGAGAGAACTGTTTTTCCAGAAGGAAAAAAAACAACTTGTTCTGGGGCTAGAACATTTCAAAAAGTGATTACAGCTATATATGACATTGCTGAAAACATGGGTTTCCTATAAAAACCACAATCACACATTTTAAAAATTTGGAAACAGAATTTTCCATCCCATTTAAAAATCTTCCAAATCTACATTTTTCCAGAGGGCTTCAAATTTATTTGGTAAAAATAGAAGATTTTAATTTCTTCTGAAAGCTTTGCAAGAATGCCTGTTTTGACAGCCAGGAAAGTTGAAAACTCATCAGCCAGATTTAAACAAAAATCTCTCCATAATTGGTGGTAGACAATGAAAAACAAATAGCAAGTACTTAATGCAAACACTCTACAACACTCCTTTCTCTGTGTCTCTGAGCTCTCTATGACAGCCCGTTAAAGACACATTTACACCTGCTAAGTACCAGACCCTTATTTCGCTACACCACAAACTATTATGTGTAATACACCTATTAGTGCCAGTACACGTGTATAATAACATTTGTAAATAACATATTGGGGAACATATGTTTAAAAATTTTACTGATGGGGGTGAGTGATCAAAAAAGTTTAGAGACCAGTGATAGAACAAATTGAGATACCACACTCTATGTGATTAATGGAAACAAAAGTATCAAGATTATTAAAGCTGTTTCTTGACAGGACATGACAAACGATGAGCTCAGTGTCTATTGTGGAAGGGAGGTAAGCAAAGCAAATACTCAGAATGACTGAAAATGTGAACTTGTCAGGAGAAGCTGATTCCTGGGCCTTCGGAGAATAGGAATATTCAGGTCCAGATGAGGTGGCCAGGCAGACTGATGTCTGTGACAAAGGCTGGAGCTTCCTGACTAGATTTTCCAGGAATGGCATAGTATTACCACCTCTATTCACGACTTTAGTAACAAAACTGACTAGTTTACTTCAAAGAGGCAAATGATTCCAATTAATGCCTTACCAGCAACTTCAAAATCCCAAAAACTCAATTTAGAGGCCTACTATGACCTGAAAAAACATTAAAAAAAAATTCCACCTAGTATGAATTCATCTAGTGAAACATTCTTCTGTTTCACTGCACAACTACTAGTGTGTTTGATTAGAATGCTCAAAACCTGCGGAGGGTAATATTCTGAAATATCTGACCTCAAGAATTTCAGACAAGGAGCTATAGATCTCTATTTAAGGTATTTTTTTCTGTTCTCCATTACAAATATCTCCAAAGCCACCCAGATTTTAACCTGCTCTGAAAGTCGTAATCTTCAGATACGGAATATCAGATATCTTATGCAACTAATACTGTTATCCATCAGTGACGCAGTTGTCATCTAGGGCTAAACAGTCCATAGCCAGTGGTGACTGACTTGTCCTCAGGGGCCCTGTGTATACAGCCCTACCCTCAGTGAAAACACAGAAGCTGCAACGATCAGAACAGAAAGTTACCTCTCTCCTTTTTTCCCTCCGCTCCACCTTCTTACTCAAAGGAACAAGCTTCCTCCTATGGGAAATAAAAAACATGATCAGAAAACCCAAGTACATGTTCTACACGTTCCTTTAAAACAAAAGAAAAAAGGATTGGAATAGATTTTGTAGGGCTGAGCTCAATACAGCAGGATTACAGAACTTAAAATTACCTAGACAGTTAATGCCATAGAAAGGCAGGCATTTTTACATTTGTTTGATAGACACTTCACATATATGTGGCTGTTCCTGTTTCTTTAGGCATTCTGAGACTTCTGAGGGAGATCATAATGCTAATGATTAATGCTTCCGTGAACTAAGAAAAAGGAATTTTCTATAGAAGACTGGTATCTTTAGTTTTCTCAGCAGGTCACAATGAAACAGCATTAGAGTCTATCGCTCCTTAAAGAAGGCATTCAATTAATTCTGTGGATTTCCTATCACTTCTTAAAATTAGTTTTCAATGAACCCAGAGTAAAGATCTTACACTACAGTTTGTTCACATTTTTTCGATCATTTTCAGTTCCCCAATTTTAGGATTCCCTCTGGGTTATAAAGCCAATTTTCTGAAGCTGATTTTCAGACAGAAGGGGATAATCAAGTTGTATTATACTACTTCTAAAATCCTGCAGAATCTAAGGGCACAACTTTAACCTGAGGTAGACCTGCTTCTTAGCACATCATAAACAATTACCCAAAGTCGAATTCAATAGAAAGCCTTGCTAGAGGTTTCACAATCTCTCAGCTTCATAATATGGTGCATGGAAAGATCGATTTAAAAACAAATGAATGATCAATACTTACTGTCGCTTTAGTGTAAGTTTTCGAATTCGAATTAAGTACTGGGTGATCTTGGTGAATCTCTGCTTACATTTGTGCCGAATGAAACGAGGCCAGTAAATTAGATTTTCGTCTATTTGCTCCAGCGCTTTCTCATAGTTTTTATGAAGCCGGACCTGCCAAAAAGAGAAAAGAGGCTTGAAAAGGGCAAAGATGAATGATCAGGTCTTCACTGTTAATGACACCCATAGGCCTGATGAGGATGGCTTCAAGCCTTAAGGTAGATACAGTCCAGGAAGTGAGAAAAGTATGTGACATTTTTGCTGTTGATCAGCGGTCATTGTGACTTTATGTCCTAAGTCTTACCCGTTCCCAGAGGCGCCTAGGAAAAGCTGCTCGTTCTATAACCTTCATGTACAAGTAGCACTGTCCTGTGGGATAAAGTGAACACATTTAATACTATTTACAAAGACTAAAGGGCATCCTTTTAAAGGCTGTGAGTACTTCTCATGGAAGTCAAAACTGAGGAGTTACCTTTCTCTTCTTTGATAGTGGCATACTGACTGTTTGCCAGGGGACAGGACGACCGATTACACAGTCCAGTCAGGCTGTATTCATTTCTGCAGAAACTCTGGGTTTTGGTTCTAGAATGGGAGAAAAAGAGCGAGAATTGTTAAGATGTGTTACCAAGCAACAACTAAAAGGATCTTTGTCCAAGGTGCAAATCTAGACTCACCGTATTTTGAATGAACAAAATTGTCTGTTTCCTAGTGTATCCCAGATAACCTGCAAGATAAAGCAGAAACCCATTTCAATTGCTCAGACCCAACAGATGCCATATTAATCCAAGGAAACTGCCCCAGTGCAGTGCCCTGCTTCACTGTGGAGTCTTTGAGGGATGAAAGGAGGAAGAAATGCTTTGTGGAATAGTCTGATTTAGATTCTTGTAGGAAAAATAAACACAAACTAGCAATAACCATAACCTCATTGCCCAGAGATCAAATTTCATTAGTATTTTGTAATATTTGTATATTATATCAACTAGTATGCCTACGTGTATATTTGGAACAAATAGATTATATTTTATAGATATAGTGACTTCCTTTTTACTTAGTATGTTCATTATCCACTGTAAAAGGCTGCCCAGTACTGGATTTTTAGACATACATACCACAATTTTATCTCATTGAGGACAAGGAAAATCATCAATTGCTATCCTCCACTAACTCATGTGCTCTATATTCATTCATTCAACATTTATTGTACACTTAATTTATGTAAGGCACTGACATTTCGAAGTCCTGAGACACTGGAGGCACTCAGCACATGCTAAATGAAGGAAGGTACAGTCCTTAAAGAGTTTTACCTATCTAGTTACAGAGAAAGATGTGTAAACAAACATCACAAAGCAGTAGTCTAAATGTCACAATAGGTGACATTAAGATACAATAAGTATCTGCGAGCCTTTGAGTGAGCTGTCGTGAAGAACTGAGAAAGGCTTTAAAGTAGTTAAAGGGAAAAATTTAAAGCAGTATTAAAGAATGGAATATTTTTGGAATTTTACAGGATGTGTGTCTGGCACAGGATGGTAGGAAAAATAGGCAAGAGGAAACTGGAAAGGCAGGAGCTAATTCTGATTGTGGCTTTAAATATTGTCTTTAAGCTGATTACTCCCAAACTGTCATCTCCTGGTCTGACTTGTCTCCTGAGCACCGGATTTGTATGCACATCCAGCTGCCTACTTGACATCTTCTCTTGAAAGTCTAAAAGGCATCAAACACATTAACAGGTCCAAAAGGAACTCTCATTTCCACACCTCTCAGAAGAATGCGGTGTTCTTTCACTAGCCTTCCCCAACTCCATTAAAAAAAAAAAAAAGAACACATTGAACTGTTTGTTTACATCCCCAAATCCCATGATTTCCCTTTTCTTCATTTAATCCATAACCAAGTCTTGCTGGTTACAATGATAAAACAGATCTCTTAATTCATCCACTTCTTTTCATCACCATTACTGCCTTAGTTGAAGCTATTTTCATCATGCTCTAGTCTCCTTGTTTTTTTCCCTCTCCTTCAAAATCCTTTCACACAACTAGATAAATTATCACAAACGTAAATCAAGTCATTTCTCATTGAAAGTCCTAAAAGCACTTCCTCCAAGAATCCACATGATCTTGTCCTGCAAGGATATCCAACATCACTACCTCTTCCTTCCCTTGATTTCTATAACCATTGGTGTTCCTTTAATACATTCCTTCTCTCCTACCTCCAGATCTTTGTACTTAACTGCTCCTAGTGCCTGGATTGATTGCTTTCCCCTCAGCCCCTCAGTGGCGGGTTCATTCTCATCTTGTTGGATCTCCACTCATATGTTTTTTATTCAGAGAAACCTTCCCTGATCAGCCCTGTGTGAAATGGTCTCTCCTAATTACTCTCTACTTCATCACCGCTTGATGTTTCTTTCATAGTAATATTACACAGTTCAATAGTATGTAATCTTTTCAAGTGTTTACTGTCTCCCCCGCCAGAGTGCTCCATGAAAGCAGAGGTCTTTTGCCTACTTTAATAACAACCAAATCTCCAGTAATTACATCAACACCTGGCACACTGTAAGCACTTGAGTATCTCTCATACAAATAACTAAATGAATACATCTAGGAAGCTTCCAAAATTATGACGTGGGCAGAGAGTGGAGCAAATATAAAGAAACACCTAACACAGAAAAAGCAGGTTGAAAACGTGCACGTGGATGAAAGGATCCTTAAATCTGGTGCCTAAACTTCGCAGTACGGTCCTCCACGCCGCCACCCACCTCCCGCCCCCGCCGCCTCCCTAGTCTCGGGGGACCATACACAAATCCCTTCCTGACTAGGCACAAGGACTGGATACGCCGACCCTGTGGGCTGAGGTGGCGGTGTTCTGGCCCCTTCACCCCGCGGCGGCAGCGCGCTGTTAGTCCCGGGTAGACACGTGAGAGCCCCGCGCTCGGAAATCAGGATTCTGGAAGCCTCGCTTCCGGAGCGACACTAGGCTAATGGGCCAGCTGAGTAGGTCTCCTAAAGCGGGCGATACACCCTGTGTAAACCCCGGTGGCAGAGCAAAAGGAGGAGACTCACATCATCTGACTGCATGGTGTCAGCGGTTCAGCGGGCAGAGCCTAGCCAGGTCAAGGGAGCAGCCATGCTGCTTCCGGAGAATCACTTCCGGAAAGCAGTCTCGTCCGTCGCGAGAGTTTGGATTTCTGGGGCTTGCCTAGCGCACCCTGGCGGTCTAACTTCAGCGCCGCGTTCCAGGTCACGGCTCGACGGTCACGACTCGACTGTCACCACGCGCTCATCTCCGCCTTGGTCTTGTCACCGGCTCACCTCAGTCCTGTAAAACTGGCCAAGGGTTCGTGAGACCACGCGCGGGAGTCGGCCGAATCCCGAAGCGCGGGGGCCGAGGGCGCCGCGTCCAGCGCGAGGTTTATAACGGTCCCAGAGTTTTGGCCGCCTGCCCCGCCCGCCGGGCCGCCTCTCCGCGGGGCAGAGGGCTCGGGAGGGGCTCCGGGCAGTCAGGGCTGCACTGTTCTTACTCCTTCCTCCGGTCTGTGGACCTCAAAGTCGGTCTTTTTAAACCTAGGGCCCTCGCTTCCCCGCTTATTCCTCCCCCAACTTACCCCGCAGACACCTGCTTTGTGCTGTATTGGGTCCTGACTTTTGAAATTCGTGGATCAGATAATATTTCAAAAACAACAGATCTCCTCCTGCTTTTTATTTTGACAGGAAAAAGAAAATCTTTAAGAGCATACTGTCTTTCAAAAGAAAAGCCACTGTAATACCAAGAGAGTAACGCAAAATCTCAGAATAAGGATCGGCCCTTAAAATTTGCATATCACATTATAAAATAATTTAATATATTGTAAGTAGTATAATTTTATTCCATGCAGATGAAAATTATGAATTAGAACCACCGTGTCAGAAAGCATTGATTTAGCACTGGCTTGCGGAGCAAAACCTAGGTTATAAAAACCAATTGCAATATACTAAATATCTTTGGGCAAGTCACTTAACCTTTAGCAAACTGTTCCCCATTAGAAAAATGGAAGTGCGCAAGGACTAGAGGTATTGTTGTAGGGAAGATGAAATCTGACTCCATACTCTGTTGCTTTTACTTTAAACTTTGTATTCTATTGCTTTTGCTGTAAGTTAATAACTAAGAGAAAGTTGCCTATATCCTGCAGTACACAGGATAACCCATTTGCAAGCCTCTGATCTTTAAAGGTATAACACTTTTCCATTCATATAGAGATAAAAAGTTGCAGAACAGAGAATAACAAGAATAACTTGTTAGAGGAATAGGAACTTGTGACCTGACCTACGTGGACAGCTGCAAGCAAAGGATTTCAGAGCCAAGAAATTCGCAACAACCAACCCACCCTCTCCCCTTTTAATACAAAAGAAACCTGAATCCACCATCTTCATGGTCTGCTGGCTTTCTTTCTCAAATTGTTTTAGCTATTGGAGGTCTTGGTGGTTCCATACAAATCTTAGGATTGTTCTATTTCTGTGAAAAATGCCATTGGAATCTTGATAGGGATTGCACTGGACCTGTAGATTGCTTTGGGTAATATGGACATTTTTACAATATTAGTTCTCCAACACATGAGTAGAAAATATCTTCTCATTTATTTGCATTTTTTCATTTTCTTTCATTAATGTCTTACAGTTTCAGTGTACTGACCTCTCACTTCCTTGGTTAAATTTATTCCAAGGTATTTTATTCTTTCTGATGTAACTGTAAATGGGATTATTTTCTTATTTTCTGTTTTTGATAGTTCCCTATTATAGAAATGCAACAGGTTTTTGTACATTGATTTTGTGTCCCGCAACTTTACTGATTTTTTTATTAGTTCTAATTGTTTTTTGACTTGCTACCACATCTTGAAAACAGTTCTTAACAAGTTTTACCCCTTCAAAGAGTGAGGACTTCAAATGGAAATGCAGAATGCAGAAACATCCTCGGTGAGAAATATGGTTTTTTAAAAATAATTACAAGCAATACATGAATGTAGGCTAGTTTATATTCAAAAGCTTATAAAGTGAGACGTGAATGTTTCCTTTCACTTGTTTCCTTCCAAAAGCCATAAATTAATTTGTCAAATAATTTTGGAGGACCTACTATGTGCCAGACACAGTTCTAAGTGCCAGGGATATAGCAATGGGGGAAAAAAAAAGACAAGATCTATGCCCTCATGGAGCTTACTTAGTAATGAGGAGACAGATAGTAAGCAAGTAAACTTTAGATATACATTTGGAACTCATTAATATTTAAAACCATGAACCTGGGCCAGATCATCTAGAGCTGTGATAGTGACCTTTTTTCTGGAGTGCTCCCTAACATAATTGTGGAAAGTTAGTGAACTGTCACACTTTATTAAACTGATACCTAAAAATTTTCATCATAAATTTAAATAGTTAAAATTATGTAATTTATGGCATGTTAGAAATACTAATATTTTAAAAGATTACATTCTACTTGGAACAAAAATATCATAGAGATTTGAAAATCAGCATCTTTAATTTGAAAACACTTAATGAATCCCAGCAGGAGGGTATAGCTCAGTGGTAGAGTACGTGCTTAGCATGCGTGAGGTCCTGAGTTCAATCCCCAGTACTTCCATTAAAATAAATAAACCTGATTTACCCCCACCAAACAAAACAAAATGAAAGTTAGAAGAGCTGAGGTTTACAGAAAAACGTGGGAGATTCACCGCTCTGCTAGCCCCAGCCTGGCACACAAGGTGGGGTGCAGGTTGGTAAGTTAGAGACCTGAGCTTGTGACAGAACCTAATTAGGATGCTAAGATGCTGAATTTCTAAGAAAGAGGTGAAACGAAAGAGGAGGATGTAGTGGTGATTGATGAGAAAAGAAGGAAACCCTGCTTTTTGACCTAAAATACAAAGAAAAAATTTAAATAACAATCACCCCAAACTGACTCGCTCTAAACTGCCTAGAAGAAAACTTACATTTTTTCTGTCTCTTGAGGTTGTAAATCTTACCATGTTTTTAAAATGTAAACACCCCATGAGTTAACCAAAACATTGCCTGTAAGTACTAAAAAAAAAAGGAGGGTTGGGAGGCTTTTTAAAGTACAGATGCTCTGTAAAATTTCTCTTGCCAAAATTGATTTGTAAAAGATCTAAGGTGTTTTTGTTGTTGTTGTTACAAAACTACTAGAAATAATAAGGATGACAAAAAATAAGTGTATGTAAAAAGTAGGAAGTGTGTTTCTGGTAAAAGAAGGTATGACATACATTTTTGGAAAAGAAAAGAAAATTTTATTTTTTTAAGATAAAAAAGATATATCCATTAAAAAAAGACGCACAGACTAAAAGTTGAGAATTATGTTTTATTCGAGGACATTGTTGAGAACTATAGTTTAGAAACAACATCTCACATAGCTCTAAGGAACTGTTCTAAAGAGATAAGAGAGGAGCCAGCATATTCAGGAGTTTTTGCCAAAAACCAAAACAAAACCCAAAAAGTAAACAAAAAAAACCCGGGTAGTCAAATACCAAAAGATTACTGCTAACCAGAAAAAACAGACATCTCAAGTTAGTGATGTTAGTGCTTCTCTATATATGGGAAGATGCAAGAGTCTGGGCTCATTGAAATTATTCCTTTGACAAGCACTTAACTATTTAGGGCCAGTCTCCTGTTTTTTCTCCATCCTGAAGTCCCCTCAGGGCAGACCATCAGGGGTGGCTGTAGTGGCTGATGGCTTAATGGTGGGGAACATTTGTTGTTTACTGGAATGACAGGCAAAGTTTTTTTTGTCCACAGATATAAAGGACTTTTTTTCAATTAAAAAAAATTTTGTGCTAAAATACAATTATTATTTCAATATTTTAAAAAGAAAATCTAATTAGATATAAAAGTTACAAAAAGTTTATGGAAGTCACAGAAGGTTTATAAAATCACAAAAGTTTTGTAAAAATCAAAAGGTTTTTGGAGGAAAAAATCTTTTAAAAATTTTATGTGTGATCAAGCTAAAATTAAAATATATTGTTTAAATTTAAGAAAATTTAATGTCCAAAGTACATGGTACAAAAGTAAAATTTGGCTTTCTGTTTAAAGGACAAATTTTTCTTAGATTATTAGTCTTCTCTTAACAAAAAATTGTGAACATAGGTTTTTCTTTACCTTTAATGAAGTCTGCCTAGGATACAAAGATTTTTGTCTTTAAAAATCTTTATCAGATATTTAACCATGGCTATTTTAAAGTCTCATCATTTATAGACAGTTATTATCTTGCTGTGATGCTTTTATAAAAGTGTTTCTTCAAAGGTGTTTTAACCTCAAAGAGATTTATTTTTTAAAAATGAAGCCCCAACAAGTACAGGTTTCTGATAACTAAGATTAATTTGCCTTCTCGTGGGAAAGACAATAATAAACCTTTCAAATGCTTCCCCAAGGCTACCTTTGCAGCCCCACAACATGTCATGGGATGGTAACCTGAGACCTGCCCCTGGTTTCCTTCTGCACATCAGTAAAAAGCCCGTTATCTTAATGATGTAAAGTTAACATGTGAAGACTTGCCTTTGCTACAGGACATTCTTCAGGCTTTGCTCAAATATCTGGAAAAAAGGGGGGGGCAGTGAACCCAGAGAAAATTAAAGGCCCAGATACCACACAAGGTTTTAAAAGTCATTTGGTCATATAAGATACAAGTTATCCCCAAAATTGTGTTTGATAAAATACAAGACTGTCCAACCCCTAAAAATGTAAAAGTGATACAAGCCTTTGGAGGGATTTGGGAATTTTTGAGAACTTTTATTCCCCACCTGCCACAACACCTGCATCCCTTATACTATTTGGTAAGGAAACCTGCATGCACTTGTGGAACTGGGGGTCAGAGCAGTAAGCCACCTTTAAAAGTTAAAAAAAAAAACTAGTAAAACAGATTAAAGCTCTGGACATCTCCCAAGCAGGACTACATTTGAGTTAGATGTGTCTGTGACTCCACCAGGTCTGGGTAAGACACTGTGACAGAGACAACAAAAGAGGAAAATGCCCAGAAGATATTGGTCCCAACTCTGAAAAGAAACAGAAACCCAACCCAGAATCCTATAACCAGTAAAAACATCCTTCATGAATGAAGGAGAAATCAAGACATACTCAGATGAAGGAAAACTATGAGAATCTGTCACTGGTAAATGCATCCTAAAAGAATGGATAAGGAAGGTATCAATAGAAATAATCAACAGTGGAACATCAGGAGGGAAGAAAGAACATGGTAAGAAAAACTGTGGATAAATACAACAGGTTTTGCTTCTCCTCTTGAAAGTTCTAATTATGTTTGACAGTTAAAGTGAAAGTTCTAACATTGTTTAATGTGTTTCTAAATTGTTTATAAAGGAAATACTTAAGACAATTATATTATAAAAGGTGAAGGGTAAAGGAATGTAAAGAAAATCAAGTTTCTACACTTTCATTCAAATTGGTAGAATGAAAATGCCAGTATGTGATACATTGCCTGTGTAATATATAATATCTAGAGAAACCACTAAAAAAGATATACAAAGAGATATATACTCAAAAATGCTACAGATAAATGCAAATGGAATTCTTAAAAAATATTCAAGAAACCCACAAGAAAGCAGGAGAAATAAAACAAAATCAGAGAGAACAAGAAAACAAAACAAAAACAAAAGGTAGATTTAAGCCCTAACGTATCAATAATTATATTAAATGTAATTCTCTGAAACACACCAATTAAAAGCAGAGATTGGCAAAGAGGATTTTAAAACATGAGTGAGGGCAGTCTACAAGAAATTCTCTTCAAATTTAGTAATATATGGGGATTAAATGTAAAAGGATGGGAAAATACATCATGCAATAGTTAATTAAAGAAAAACAGAAGGGGCATGTTAATATGAGATGAAATTGGTATCAGAGAAGAGAAAAACAACCAGAAATAGAGAAGGACATTATGTAATGGTAAAAGGGTTGATCCACCAAGAAGTCATAGCAAACCTAAACGTGTATGCACCAAACAAAAGGGCGCTAAACATACAAAGCAAAAACTGAAAGGAGAAATAAATCCACAATTATAGCTGGAGACTCTGCCCCCTCTCTTTCGACAATGGATAGAACAGCTAGACAGAAAAGTAGCAGGGATATAGAAGACCACAACAGCACGAATGAACAGGAGCTCATGAACATTTATAGATGACTCTATTCAGCATAAATAGAACACATTCTTTTCAAGTGCCCACAGAACACGTACCATCAACCCCACCAACAGTGCTCGATCATATCCTGAGCCATAAAACAAACCTCAACAAATTTAAAAAGAATTGAAATCACACAGAGTATGTTATCTGACTATAATGGAATCAGACTAGAAATTAATAACTGGAAGCATAACAGGAAATTTTCCAAACATTTGAAAACCAAGTAATACATTTCTCAATAATCAAAGAAGTCTCAAGGGAAATCAAAGGATAAGCTGAACTCAATGACAGTTAAACTACAACATATAAAAATTTGTGGGACACAGCTAGAGCAGTGCTGAGAGGAAAATTTATGGTATTAAAGGCATACACTAGAAAAGAGGGGACGTCCCAGTAATTGAAGCTTCCAACTCAAGAACCAAGAGAAAGAAGAGCAAAATTCAACCCCAAGCAAGCAGCGGAAGGAATAAGAAAGATATGAGCACAAATCACTGAAGTAGAAAACAGGAAAACAACAGAGAAAATCAGGGAAACAAACTGCGGATGCTTTGAAAGTTCAGCAAGATGGACAAACTTCCAGCAAAACTGACAAATTGTAAAAAGAGAGAAGACATGAGTTTCCAATATCAGGAATGAAACAGAGGATCTCACTAGAGATTTCAAGTGGATAGTAAGGGAATACTATCAACAACTTTACACACAAATTTGACAATTCTGGTGAAATGGAACAATTCCTTGGAAAACGCTAACTACCACAATTTCCTCAATATGAAACAGTAAAAATGAGCCGTGGAAATGCCTGGGGAAAGACCATCCTGAGCATATAAATTAGCAATTTCAAAGCCCCTGAGTTTCGGCATGCTTGGTGAGTCAGGGAACAGCCAGGTGGGCAGTGTGGGTGGAAAGGAATGAGTGAGCTGAAGAGTATTGGGAAAGGAAGCTGGGGAAGGAGCCTAAAGCCAGATCATATAGGAACTTATATTATATTAGTTTATTATTATTTTTTAAAGTTTTATTATTATTTTATTTTTTTAAAGTTTTTTAAATTAATTTTTTAAATGGAGGTACCCAGGACCTCGTGCATGCTAAAGCACACCGTCTACCACTGAGCTATACCCTCCCCACAATGGTTTTATTTTAAGTGGCTATTTTTGAATGGAATATTGGCATGATCCGATTTATGATTTGAAAGCATTAGTCCAGCTATCATGCGGAGGCGGGTGTGGAAGCAGGGAGCTGTTGGGGAGGTATAACAGGAGTCAAGAAGACACAATGTTGAGCATCTTTTCACATGTTGATTTGCCATCTGTATGTCTTCCTTTTGCCCATTTTTTAACTGGGTTGTTTGCTTCCTTATTGTTAAAACTCAACAATACAATACAAATACAAACACAGGAGTTCTTTGTATATTTTGGATATCAGATATTTTCAGATTTTATGCAAATATTTTCCCCTAGGCTGGGCTTGTCTCACTCTGTTGACCTTTATTATCCTTTTAATGCCCATGGGGTCAGTAGTGATGGCCCCTATTTTATTTCTGATACTAGTTATTTGTGTCTTCTTGCTTTTTTACTGGTCAGCCTGGCTAAGGGTTTGTCAATTTTATTGATCTTTTCAAAGAATCAGTTTTTGGCTTTATTGATTTTCTGTTAATTCCCTGCTTTCAATTTCATTGACTACTGCTCTAACTTTTATTATTTCTTGTCCTCTGCTTACTTTGGATTTAATTTGCTCCTCTTTCTCTAGTTTCCTACGGTGGAAGCCAAGAATATTAATTTTAGATGTCTTCTTTTCTAACATTCAATAATATAAGTCAATGCTATAATTTTCCACTGCATCCCACGAAGTTTGTTGTTATATTTTACTTTCATTTACATTAAAATATTTTGATTTCTCAAGAATATTATAGAATATTTTTGTTATTTAATTGATTTAATTGGTTTAATTCCACTGTGGTCTCAGACCATGTTTTGTATAATGTCTATTCTTTTAAATATGTTAAGGTGTGTTTTTGTGGCCTAGAACACTTGTGTTTCGATGTACGTATGTATGCATGTTTATTAGGGATATACCTTGCGGTAGAATTTGTGGATCACAAAGCAAGTACACATCTGGCTCTAGTAAATACAGACAAGACAAGTTTTCCAAAGTGGCTGAAACAATCACACCCCCACCAACAGTGCACAAGACTTCCACCTGCACCACAGCTTTGCCTTTGCTCTGTATTATCAGTTTTATACAGATGTGCAGTACATTATTGTGTGAATTTGCATTTTCCGGATGACTGAAGAAGTTAAGCACCTTTTCACGTGCTCATTGGCTATCTGGATTCCTCTTTGGTGAAGTGCTGTATGTCTTTGGTCCGTTCTCTCCCCCTTTTTATTGCATTGTGTTTTTCTTATTTCGTTGTAGGAGTTCTTGATACATCCTGGATTATGAATTCTTTGTTAGATAAATCTATTGCTAATCTCCTACTCTCTGGATTGTTTTTTATTCTCTTAATAGTGTCTTTTGATGAACAGAGTTTCTTACTTCTAGTGACATCCTGTTTGTCAGTCTTTCCCTTCCTTGTATTCGGTGTTTTCTAGAAGGTGACATCATTATCAACCTGCTTTCACGGGGAAGTTAATTGAGGTGCCTGGCCCTGGAGCTCCCGGGCCTGGAGGAGAGTGAGGCGGGCCTGGGCAGCACTCACACCCAGGTTCCGGCAAGTGCGCCCAGCAGGTGCATGACTCTGCGGGTCAGTCCCTCCTCTAATTTTGATTCCTAGTCCCGACCCTTCCAAGGTCCTAAATGACCTCCCTCGGTTGGTTACTTGCTGTTCAGACTAGTGCAAAACAATTTTAATTGGAGTCTCTGAATTCGGAATTCAGTAACTGAAAGTCAGTCAGTTTTCCCTCGCCAGTGAAATACAGCTAAACCATCATCCTGCTCAGTGGTAAACACTGGTCCCTGATTCAAGCTACCCAGGCCTGTTTTGCTTAAAAGGGTCTCAATTTTCCTGAATACGTGACTTGAACGTGCTCCAGTCTTAATGTTTGAGAAGCAGAAAGCGTCCTCTGACTTACTTAAGAGGGTCTCGGGAGCCTCCCTGGAACTTTCCAGAGGGTTGCGCGCCCGCGGCGGGCGAGCGGAGGGCGAGCGGCCGAGGGGCGGGCGGCCTTTCCCCGGAGCCGCGGTCCCGCTGGCTTTTAAACCGGGCGTCCGCGAAAACCTGGAGCCAGGATCCCGGGCGTGGACGCGGGACGGCCATCCCCCTTCCCAAATCTCCTTCTCGAGTCTTCGCCGGAGCTCCGGCGGCGGCGCGAAGCGAAAGTGGGAAGCCGTGGGGCCGCCGCCCGCGGGGCCGGCCTCCTCCTCCGAGACGCGGTGAGTGGGGGCCTCCGTGCGTTTTGGACGTGAGGGCCCGCTCGGTGGGAGCGGGGTCTCGGTGCGGAGAGGGGGAAAGAGACTTTGCTGATGCCCGCCGGGCTCCCCGCGGAAGGAAGCCTCTTCTTTGTGCCCAGAATGGAGTGCGTGTCAGAGGAAGACCGAGCGGTGCTGAGAAGGGACCCAAGTTGGTTTTGGGAGACCTCGGGCAGCGCTTCCCAGGGGCGCCGCCGTCTGGGTGCCGAGGGGCACAGGTGGGAGGCAGGTGGCGCGCAGGGGCCCCGGCGGGAGCCCGGGGGGCTCGCGGCGTCCCGCCGCCTCCGCCGGGCCTGGCGGGCTTCGCGCCCCTGCGCCCCCGGCGCGGGCTGCGCGGCCCCCGGCCCCAAGCCTGCCTCCGCCGCTGGGGCCCGGGAATGGCTTCCTTGCTCCCCGCGGCTTCGCGGAGCGTCACTTGTTGCTCCAACTGTGTGCTGAAGTAGGAGCGACTCTGGCTGTCCAGCTGTCCAGCGAACTGTGTGTTGAACGGAGGTAAAAAGGGCCCCGGGAGAGCCCCCCGGAGCGGCGGACTTTCCTGATCGTATACAAACCATTTCTCAAGTGTTCTTGCACCCGATTAGCGCCCTCAGGGTAGTACTCATTTTCTGTGAGATAGAGAAATAACATTGGCGTGATTTTAAGACATTTTCTGAGATGCTTTTTAATGATTCTTTAATATATAACAAATGCCATGCAAAATGACGTTTTTCTTAACACCACAGCTCCAACAGACCAGCGGCCCCCCCCCCACGTCCCCAAGCCGCCCCCACCCCCGTCCACGGCTCCCTGAGATTGTTGGGGAGAGTATTATTCATGTGTCGTGGATTGGTAATTTCATTTGAGGGCTGCGTGCAGTTTTGAGCGTAGCAAGTTGGTCTTCACGACCTCATTCTCCTTATACTTCCCTCTCTCACGATGAGACACTCCATAAGCTCATGACCACTCGCGTGGGCTTGCCAGTGATGTCACACTACAATCAGGGTATTGTTTCTCCTGCCTGGTCCACGTGGTCTCACAAGGAGGACTCTTAATTGGATTCTGGCTATCTGCATTGAATAAGCAAGCCAGATATTTGCACAATCAAGTGGCAGGGCCACCACCAATCTAGCCTCAGTTTTGGAACTTTCTCCATCTCCTGCCCATAAGCCAAAGGCAGTGTCCAACAGAGGATCATTGCGGTCTGCCCCATTTTTGAAATTGCTGTCCTGAGTCTTTATTTGCTGGGCTTCCTGCTAGATGGCAGTGTGTAACAGGGAATTTAAATACACAATCTCAGCTGTTTCTCTTCCTGTGGCTCATCTTTTATTCTTCAATTAAAAAAAAAAGTAGGAGGTTTTCAAGTTTTATCTTACAAACAACATTTTTGGAAAAAATTCAAACTAGGGTTAAATTTATGAGAGAAAATGAACATAGTGTTTGGACAATGATGTTATTCATATGTGTGTAAGTACTGCTCAGTAGGCAGACATTTCCAACTCATATTTAAATACTCTCTAAATTTGGAATGTAAAGAGTTGACTTCAGTAAGAAATCCAATACCTAATTCAATTATCAGCATTCTACAATAAACATTTGTAATAGTATTCTTGATCATGGGTTTAAAAAAAAATTGGGGGGAGGGTATAGCTCAGTGGTAGAGTGCATGCTTATCATGCACAAAGTCCTGGGTTCATTTCTCCGGTATTTCTGTTAAAATTTTTTTTTAAACTGAGATTATCTTTATTTACAGTGTTTTCCAGATATTTGTTTATTTGAGAATAAGATTTGAATTTTCAGCAGTTAGTGTTGAATAACTCAAAAGGAGAATGAAAAGCAGTCAATCCTAAACTTGTTTTATGGAAGTATTTCTTGTTTTATATTTACAGAAACCTTAGTTTGCGATAACAGATTGTTTTGATTACTGTCTCTTGATGACTTTTCTTCTTTGGAGAGTTTGCTCCCATGTACTGTTCATGGGATCAGAGAGCTTAATTTTGGAATGAAACCTCGGAAGATGTTCTGGTCCAGCCCTTTGTCTTTAGGCATGTTTAGGCAGATACTGTCAGTATTATTGAATCAGTTCCCCACGCATGATTACGTAAACGGTCAAAGCAGTTGAGGGATTTGAATTCAGATCTTTTTGCCAGCAAGGAAGATTGTTACAGAGTAAACAGTAAGCCTTCTTGGAGAAAGAACAGTTACAGAGAACACCTCCCAAGGAAAAAGATGAGAGAATCTTGTTTTTGAGAAGCTGGTTCAGCTCTTAGTGTGATACAGAATCTTCACAGTCTTGGGCTCCCTTCTCTGTTTAAAAAAAAGCCATTCTTTTTTTTTAATGCTTCTATCTGGGGCTTTATAATCAGTCTTTTTCTGTAGTTGTTTGCTTGTCTGGGTATGTTTTTGTTTAGTTTCTACGTTAAATAGAGCCACTAAGTTAGATTGTATTACTCTTGTGTAATTTGAGTACTTCAGTATGTGCCTGGAATCTTAGAATTTAGGAATAGCACCAGCTTGAGTTCTGCAATAGAAAATGAAGGTGTTTGTGCTACAGCCTCTCTCCCCCCATTAGTCACTGCCATTAATCACCAGTCTTGGTTTACACGGCTGCCAGTGTCCCTTGCTCTCTTATTATTCTCTCTTTTTCTCTCCTGAAATGTGTGCTTGGTTGAAGAGAATGACCTTCCCAGATAGAAATCTGCAAGCCGGAGCACTCTTCACTTAAAAATAAATACTCAGCAAAATGTGAAGTCCATTAAAAAAGACAGAGAGACACATTAACACAAATAAACGTGAATAAAGAAAACTGGATGAGAGTGGAAACTGTGGAGCCATCACAACATGCTCATCAGGTGCCCAAGGGACAGTCAAAGGCACTAAGGATGTCTTCTGCAAATTAACAACATTGGTCGACTTTTCAATGTTCGACAGTTGTTTTATATGCACCCAATAAAGCAGCTTTAGAGAGTTCCCTAAAATCCCCCAGCATTCTCTCTGCTGCTGTGATAGAAGCAAGCACGACGTGTGGCTCTAGGTCTCCTGACTTGGCACTAGGAAGGAGTAAGGCTTCCCAGAGCAGGTAGCCTCGAAAGCTCCGGGAGAATGGCTGGGAGAGTGAAAGAGTTATGGATATTGTAGGCAGGGACCAGAGCACAGAACAGGGAGCAGTATTCCAGGGACAGCCAGAACAAAGGCTATGTGGGCTGGAAGCCAGAGAAGTAGGGGGGTCCAGGGAGTCTTGTTTTTCTAAGCTGATGAGTTTGATCTTTATCTTGAACTCTTTGGGAAGCCGTTGACGGATTTTAATTGGAGGGGAGATATCCAGTCTACATTCCAGCAACATCTCTACAGCTGAGTGGAGGACGCCAATGGGTCAATCCGGTAGATAAGCCAGTTATCAGGTTTTGGGGGGTCACCAAGTAGGAATGGATGAGGAGTGTTGGTGGTGGTGTTGGTGAGGAGAAATGAAGTTGAAGCAAGTTAGTTAAAAATTGCCTGGAGAGTTGTCCAAAGGCCCTTAGGCCTTCCCATCTGGCTGCCACATCATCTGTCTTTCCCAGGACTGCCCCATTTAAGGGATGTTCTGAGGATCCATACATTATGAAATGAAAACATCCTGGGAGAGCCAGCCTATTTGAGAAATTGCACTTTAACATGAACAATTTAAGTTTGGTGAGTAGACACATTCCTTCCAAAGTTTCTCCCTGGTATAACCTTAAACTCAGCTAAGACAGCTGCTTGTTAACCCAAATGGCTCACCAGTGACTAGAGGAGGAATGAGCAGAGGAGCCTTCCCGGAGCTCCCTGGCATGTGTCACCTGGGGTTGGTTTCTCATTTTACACTTGGAGGCACAGGGCAGAAATCATCTTCATCCCATTTCTGAGACCCAGCACCTGTACCCCGGACTGGCCCCGTGTGACCGACTTTTGCAGCTGGCGTCCTCAGGCTGCTCCTTCGCTTGAAGATCCTCAGTCTCTCTTCTGTCCATTTTAATTCAAAGTAAAGTGGGGACCGATGAGCTTCTTCCGGAGTGAAAGTGGGGCAGGTTCTGATGGCACAGCACCTGCGGGAGCATGAGGTGGTCAGGCCCAGCTCCAGACCCCGGCTCTGGGCCGCAGACGGCCAGCCCCCGGCAGTGCATGCAGCCCAGCAGTGCGTTTCAGGAGCTCAGTGCTTGGGTCAGGCGGGTTGGCTAGTGAGCTCATTTCAGATGTTGTCTGCATGGTGGTCTGAACAGACACACAGCTCCTCCGGGAAGGAGTGTTCTGGGGCCCTTTCTTGGAGGACTCTGAGATTCACCCTGGGGGCAATGCCGACACAGAAGGGAGCTTTCTCCTTGGAGTCCCATTGGAATTCCATTGTCTTGAAGCTTGTGGGCCTTCACCGTGCTGTCAGCAAGCCATCTGTCCCATCAGTCGGGGGACTGCTGATCTGATGACAAACTCCTGGGTAATTAATTCCGCGCATAGATTGATGTGGCCCAAGGCCTGGTTGATGGCTGCATGCTATGAATCGTAATACCGTCTACACTAGTTGGATCCATTCTTTAGTGGTGGGTATTTAACCACAGCTCAGTCCTTGAGACCCTACTGTGTACTTCTGGCTTGGGGAATATAACCTAAATTGAGATTCTTTGGATGGAAGGGAATTTGTAACCTGAAATTCTTCGGTCGTAATTCGTACAGCCATGTAAAGACTTAAAAAGACCCCAGGACATGTCTGTGCCATGAGGTAGCTGTAAAAATATCCCAAACGCTGTCCCCACACTCTCCATCTTTTTTCCCTTGATTCCTGACTCTTTTGTACTCATCACAAGGCGTCACTGCTCCTTCTCTTTCTTTTCCACTGATTCTGGAGTCAGGTGACCTGATTTCTAGACCCACTTCAGTCTTTAAAAACTATGTTCTTGGGCAGAGCACTGAAACTCACTGAGACTTGGTGTCCTTATTTGTGGGAACTGAGAGTAATAATAACCACCTTGCCTTTTGTACAGAATGGCTAATAAGATTGAATGGAGTGATAATATGGAAAAACCTTTTGAAAATGCGTAGGCTTTATACTCAGAGTGGTAGTGTTATTTTATTACCCAATCTGGGTTACATTAATTCTAGTTATAACAAATTGCTTTGCATGTAAAATGAAAAATTGATAATCCCTGTGTTATAAAAGGGAAAGAAATAATGATAGTTAACATTTATTCTCTCCTGTGAAGAAACTGAGGCTTTGAAGAATTTAGTACTTTGTCCAGATTTACCTTACACATCAATGGCAGGGCCAGGATTGAGACCCAAAGTGCTGGCTCCCCGTTTTATGTGGTTAATAGCTACTAGCATCTTCTGAGTGGAAGGAAAGGCCCTTTTCAGGTTCTCAGGGACTTTTGTTACTTTTTTCTCTGGGGCACCATCTGACAGAGAGCTAGTCTACACAGGTTTTTTTCCTGTGATTTAGCTAGATAAGCTGTGAGTGTTAGTATTATCTGATGGCAATTTTACAGCCTTAGGGTTAAAAAATATAAAAAGAATGTGGGAACTTCAGAGTCTAACTAGTTTCTGGTTGTCGTACTTTTAAGTGTTATAATCTTGGGCAAGTTAGTTTACTTCCTTCAGATTCATTTTTCTCACCCTTAGAAATGAGGCTAGAAGTCGCTCCCTCATGGAGTTGTGGGGAGGACTGAATGAACTCACACGGTACAAGGCCTGGTACAAGAAGGCTCATAATAGGTCACTCAGCACGTGTTAGTGAGATCCTTTTCCTGGGCAAAGTGGGTATTTCTCCTTGTGAAGTGCCAGTTGGTCAGGCAGCATCATAATTTATTTGACTTCAACTCCACTTGGCACTTAAAGCTATAATAAAATTTGTAATAAAATTTAAGAAGGAGGATAGCAAACATTTATTGGATATTTATTATGTGTCAGGCTCTGAAATAAGCGTTGTACCAATTTTATCTCATGTAATTCTCACAGTAACTCTCTGATTAGGCACTATTATTATCTACGTTTTGGGAATCGAATTATGGGAGAGGCTGAGGAGTTGAGATTTGAATCCCGGCGTGTTGAGCCTAGAGGCCATTCTCTTAGTCACTGTGGATTGCAGGACTTCTGTGGAGGAAAGAAGAAAAATGCACTTTGGGCTGTTTCTGAGTCCAAGAGTCATTTCGTTGCCAAGGGGAAAAAATATCCTGGACTTAAAAGTAAATCAAGACAGATGGCTGAGAGGGAAGCACACCTTTAAGACCAAGGTTTTAACCAGAATTCTACATCATGTGTATATTTCTCATTATATCCATATTTGAGAGGTGTACAGTCAGATCTTAGGGTCAGGTCCTCGGAGGGCTCCCTTCCTCTGGAATCTTCATCCTTACTCCACTCCGAACTCCACAGAGCCATTTGCTCAAGACATTTGACTTCATAGAACCCTGGAATAAAAAGCATCCTAGTTAAGAATAGTTCACTTAAAAAACTTTTGGGAAAGATCACCCATTTGGGATAGATGAAAATCTTATTTGAGACATCCCGAGAATCATATTACCCACACCACCCACTGCGTTGGTACACTCACCATAAAAGATGAAACAAATAAACCGAATTCCTTCTGTTGTGGCTGAAGTTCTTTTCCTTGGGGAGAGCTGGGGTCACTCGATCATTTTCCATTTCTGATCAATGCCTGAGACTTTTATTGATTTTTCCCTAATTTTTACAGGAATGGGTGGACAGTCCAGGCAATTTTCTGCTCCACTCCTCTGCTCCTTTGAAACCTGGATGGTAGGAAATGACTCCATGCCAGTGACCTTTGGGATTCAGGTCTGATGGCAGAGAAGATTAAGTGGGAGCAGAATTTTAGTCCTGGGACCTGACTGTTGATCGGTCACTCTCCTCTAGGGGACGGTATGACCTTGAGCAAATGCTTCACCTATCTGGTCTTGTTTCCTGATCTAGGAGTGAAGCATTGGGTCTGAATGATCTCAAAGGTTCCTTTTAGTTTTAAAGTTTCAGATTTCTGCACGGTAACCCGTTAAGACTACATTTATGAAATCTGCGCTATGGCTGAACTATTATTCGTTTGTGACAGATTTTTATGGATGCCTTCTGGTTTAAAGAATCTCCAGCTGCTCTGATGATAGTTTAAGAAGACTGCATGCTGTTCCCTTTCAGTGCCAAGCCAGGCCCACTCGGAACCTCGGATCTCAGCCCTTCATGGAGGCCGGGCCCCAGCAGGAACGGCGGTGGAGGAAATTGGCACCCAGATGGTTGCTCCATGTGAAGCTGTCGTGGGCTGTGGGCCGACTCAGGAACACCTGGTAACCAGGCGAGCCCTCTGTCAGTCACCCAGGGCCGGGCGGCATGGTGCGGGTTCAGAGGAGGAAGCTTCTGGCGTCTTGCCTGTGCGTCACAGCTGCCGTCTTTCTGCTGGTCACACTCCAGGTACCAGGGACTTGGGGCATATGGTGCCTTGCCAGCCCCCACCCCTCCTATCTAAGTACTTTACTTTTTTGCTTCATTCTCAGGATCAGGGTTTTCTGTCTAAGGCAGGGAAAATACTTTTTTTTTCTTTAACAGATGAAACTGGGGTTTAGTGAGTGTGTGTGTCAGGTAGAAACAAAATCAGTGAGTTAGGGGATCAGTTTCTGAGCCTTGCCAGGGTCCTGGTTTTAGAAGGACAGAAGGTAGAACTCTGTCTGTCTTGCTGGTTCAAAGTTGAATGGTGTCCTCAAAGTCACGATCCTTTCCGGAAGATGGCATTCTCGAAGAATCAGTGACCGTTCTGAGGACAGGCTAGTCCGTTCTGCAGAACACAAACATCGGCGTTAAGAAATCTGTCTGTATTAGGGTGAGTGAACTGAAAGGTTTCTTCAGTTCTCCCATTCACATCATTTAGTGGGTTATTCTGAACTTCATTTGCTGATTTCAAAGTGAAATAAAGATAAAAATCCAGTGAGAGTTATGGAACCCTCCCCAGGGAGGTACAGACTCCGTCCCATGGGTGGGCAGGGGCCCTTTACTGACCCACAGGCAGCAAACCCACAAAGAAGGCACCACCCTTGGCTGCTGAGAGTGGGGCCTGAGGGCCACACAGGTATGTGTGTCCTCTGTTGACTGGTAGACCAGTTAATACATGAAAATAGGCCTTCTTTTAATTGCTTTATTTGTTGCATAGTCTGACTACTAACGTTTTGTTATGTATGAAACAGATCAGCCCCGGGGGAGGGTATAGCTCAAGTGGTAGAGCACATGCTTAGCATGCACGAGGTCCTGGGTTGAATCCCCTGTAATCCCTATAAAAAAATAAATAGTAAACCTAATTACCTACCCCCCCCCAAAAGAAACAGACCAGCCCCTACCTTTACACTACTCTAACATACTTTTATAATGCTGTATCAACATCAGACCTTAAAGTTTGATGAAAATAAGCATTTTGGGAGAGCAAGTGCCCCTTCCACTCTCCCCACCCTGCCCTCCAGATGATGTTACTGGCAGCCCAGTTCTCCAGGACCCAGACTGTCCTGAAATAAATAAAAATACATGTTTTTTTTTTTGGGGGGAGGATATAGCTCAACTGGTAAAGTGCATGCTTAGCATGCACAAGGTCCTAGGTTCAATTCCCAAAACCTCCTCTAAAAATAAATAAATAGACCTAATTACCTCACCCCCAAATAAATAAAATTAAAACAAAAATACATGTTTTTAAGTGGGAGGGAGCCCAGTACTCATGGTCTACTTCACTATCTCCATGCCTAGGGGATATTATTAGAAATAGAAGACGCATGTCATGACCCCTTTAATTGTACTGAAAAGAAACCAGTTGGTAGTTTAGAACTCATTTTCCTTAGAGTGTAACCTCCAGCAATTGCCAGGTAATACAGGTTTCTTTAAGGGACAAAAACACTTCTGGATTCTGTATATGCCTAGGGGATGGAGGAGAGCTGTGTTTGTTATGCATTTAGTAGAATTAAGCATCCTTGTTGATAGATGTTTTGGAGGCTGTGTCCCTAACCTTAGTCCCAGGAAACTGTGATGTTATTTGGCAAAAGGGATTTGGTGGATGGGATTACAGTGACACCCCTTGAGGTGAGACAATTACCCTGAATTATCTGTGCTGGCTCAGTGTAATCACCTGAGTCCTTAAAAGTAGGACTCTTTCCTGGCCATGGTCAGAGAGAGCTGTGGTGACAGAAGAAGGATCAGAGAGATGCAGCATTGCTGGCTATGAAGATGCAGGTTGAGGGCCACGAGCCAAGAATGTGTTTGGCCCTAAGAGAAAAGCTCAAAAATGAACCCCCCACCAGTTTCCTGAAAGGAACGTAGCCCTGCCGACATCTTGTCGTTAGCCTAGGGAGACCCATTTCAGACTTCTGACCTCCCAGAATTGTAAGATAATAAATTTGTATCATTTTGAGTTGCTGAGTTTGTGATGATTTGTTATGGCAGCAACAGAAAACTAGAAAGCGGCTAAATCTTCAAGAGGAGTGGGAGGCGTGCAGAAGGAAATTAATCAGTCTGACCCTGGTAATAATTGTCGTCTCTTTTAGGTAGTGGTTGAGCTAGGAAAATTTGAAGGGAAGAAGTTTAAAAATTCTAATTTGAAAGATGGACATGCAAAAATGGAGGGCGAGCGTGCACAGCTCCAGCCATTCTTTGAGAAAGAAGGACTGACCCCGAGTAGGCAAAAAACACTGACGACTGAGAGCTATCCCGTGATGCTCTGGTGGTCCCCGCTGACCGGGGACACCAGGAGGCTTGGCCAATGCGGGGCAGACACTTGCTTCTTCACCATCAACAGGACCTACCTCCATCATCGCATGACCAGAGCCATCCTCTTCTATGGTAAGCTGCGCTTTTGCCTTTTGCCCCTTGTTTGCGGACATCCTGCTTCAAAGCTGACTCACTGCTCTCCCGCCAAGGAGAGGGTGGTGGGGCTGCCCTTGAAAGCAGGGCTCTTTGCCTGAACCGTATTTGAGTCTACACTCATGACTGTAATGAAACCTGGATATTTGGGTTTTCGAATCGCTTGCGGTGCATTGTTTTTAACCAACTGAATTAGAAGTTCAGTTCATTAATGAGGTCTGTTGAGAAAAATAGAGTGAAGACAGTACACTTTTCGGGCTGCAGCTTTCCAATTCTAACTAAGTAGGTCACATAAGCTGCAGATGGGGCTCTGGTGCAGCAGGGTTGACAAAGAAAAGACAGGAAAATGATTCGGGTATCCAGAGCTGACCTAATTAACGAAACTGGAACCTCGAAGGATTATGCGACCGTGAAGCTTTTGTGGACCAGAATATTTTTGACCTTGCTGCCTTTGTAGCTTACTTTTTCTTCTTTTTAGACACGATTCACTTACTTAATATAAACACATTTCTGGAGGTAATAATTCAAGACTTTCACTGAGAAATACAGTGAATCCTCTGTCTGGTTTGAGTCGTTTGAGATCAACAGTTCTCTGACACGAAAATTAAGCAGTCACAAGTGAATACATTATTTTTTAAAAACAAAAGTCCATAGAGTTACAGAATTTATTCTTAGAAACCATCACCATAGTGATTTCAAAACACAACTCTGCGTTTTTAAGCAGCTCTCTTGAAGCGTGTCTGTTGTGACGGAGGGGTTGGAGTACCGTGGGGACAGTGAGGGTCGTTCGAGTGGGGAACTGCTTGTGTTTTAGGTTAAGTTTCTAAATAGAAGTTTTAGTAACTATAGCTACATGGACAGAAAGAGGAAAGTCAGCTACTGAAATGTCTTCCCTGGGAATGTGGATGTTAGCACACCTTGATGAAGGCTGGGGGTCATGAAGAGGAAGACTGTGGGGTTGGTCTTCCTCAGAGGACGAGTACAGCTCAGCTCTGGGACTGGATCCTGAGTGACTGGCGTGGGGCCTGGTACCTGCACCCCCAGGTGCCAGCTCCTTGTCCCCCTCCGCAGATTCCAAAGCTCTTTCTTGAATGTGATCTCATTTGCTTTTCAAAACTGCCTTGTGGGTGGGAGTTATATCTGTTTTATTTTATTTTTAATTTTTTCCCCCATTTTTCAGTTTCATTGGGTAGAATTGTCACAATTTGACTGCACATATACAATATATTGCATGTAAATACATATACACAATATGCTGCACATATTTTAAAGTTTGCACATATGTACTGTTCATTGTGTCTAAGAACGTTTAGAGCTTTAGCTTTTTAAACTTACATAGTTATCAAAGGAATAAAGCCAACTACAAAATAAGAATTAATTCAAAAAGATACATACAGCTCACTATTAACAGCAACATTATTTATAATTGCCAAGATATGGAAGCATCCTAAGTGCACATCAATAGACGGATGGATAAAGAAGATGCAGCAGATATGTAATGGAGTACGGGAGTTATGTCTATTTTAATGAAGAGGAAACTAAAGCACAGAGTTAAAAGGCTTGTCCTAGGTCACTTACGTGGGTGGTAGGAGCCAGGACTTTCTCCTAGTGAAAGAGTGTGGGACAGAATGGTCTGAGTTACATTTCCAACTTTGGAGAAGACGTAAAGGAATAATCAGAGGTGGGTCCTATTATTCAGGAAGACGTCTTGAAGGATGTAAGTTAGGAAGGTTTTAGAAAAGATGTGGTGGATACAAGGAGAGAGTGTGGAGGGCTCAGATACAGAAGTATCATGAGCACAGCAGCAAGCATCAGCATTCTGGTAAGCTCTGTGGCCCAATGTGTTAATGAAAAGGTTTTAAAAACATCACCTAAGTGACAGGGTCCCACAGGCACCTGCTGTGGATTGCCAGGTCTCAGAGGGTTGTCGTGGGATGGGTTTAGAACGTATGGTGCAAACACAGCAGACATTGGGGATTTCTCAGTGTCCTCGTGTACCTGTGTATAAAGGGCCAGGGCTCCCAAGGTGGGTCCTCTCTGGGACCCTCATGCCTCAGTGTCTCCTCACTTTTTCCAGTTTACCAAGCAAGCATCGGTGAGACCTTAAAGAACCGAATGGTGTTGATCTAAATAGAAGATTCATGCTTATACCCCAAAGCTGATTTATTAGAGTGTTTTCTTCATAGTAACGGGAGTACTGCTGTTCATTATTCAAGGTGCCTCCTCCCAGTGGTCAAGTTAGCCGGAAAATGGAATGAGAATCATAAGGCTGCTTGGTGAGCTTGGAACTAGAGTTAGCATTTTGCTGGTCTTGAGGACTAGATCATGCAGAAAGGACATCACCTGCTTGGCCTCCTCTGTCCCTAGCAGACTGCTGGTAGTTGTGGTCACTGTCATTATGGGTCCCCACTCTGTGCCGGCCACCAAAGATCCGCTCTCCACATGTTCTCTTGTTTAAAGTCACACCACACTGTGTGTCACCCTTGGTGTCTTGACCATTTTAGAGATGAGAGAACAGGCTCATAGAATGGGGCTGACTTGCCCAAGGTCACATAGATGGTGGGTGCCTGGTCACGTACCCAGACGGAACCTCTGATTCTACACTTGTGCCCTGCTTACTGATGTTCCACCGCACTGTCTGCACCGGGGGCCACAAGCGTGCATGCCAGAGCCAGCGTCTTTTTCCTTTAGAAATGCTGGATGAGCAGTGAGTCCTGTTACCACCATCTCGCCATCTCCCAGGTTTCATGCAAGCACTGACACTTTTGTTTACTCATTTCCTTTTAGACATTTCTTTCATTCATTCATTCATGGCCTGTGTGATGAGCAAGCATGATGTCCGGAATGAGATGAGCACACGTTCTTCCTTTATGCTTCTTCCTGTGCCTTGAAGACCTTGTTCAGGGGGTTAGTCTTCCCCTGACTGACTAACTAACTGAAGAGCCCCAGCCTTGTGCTCACTGTCAGGGAATGCACAGTAGTTTTCAGAATTATTCGGTCAGGCCTGGGCGTTCTCTTCCCCATGTTTCTGGCTTAGCCTCCCCCACCCTTCCTGATCCTCTCTGGTCTTTAAGGGCATGTAGGAATATAAAAAAAGGAGGAACAGAAGCGGCTGAAAATCTGCACGCCCGTCTTGGGTCAGGCTCCAGAGTCTGAAAGGAAGCACAAAAGTGATGAGTGCCAAGAGTCGGGCGCCCTCCTGCTGGCTGGCATCAGGAGGCAGGGACAGACTGCACTCCTGCAGCTTCAGCAGTTTGGGCCAGTGGCTCCCCTGGCACCCATCCAGTCCTTGGCAGATTCTCTGACACCCAGAGATCCGCCGAGACCACCCGGCAGCTCATTCTTCAGAGCAGACAACCACACCTCGCATAGGCACCCAAAATAAGACTAGGCAGCTTTAATGGATGCCTTCTCTTTGCTTTTAAAAATGAAACAAAACAAAAGCAACTTCAGCTGAAGGGTAAGTACAGCAAAAGATTTCAAAAGTTTTCAAAGAGTTGTCATTCACAGCTTGATCCACCGCATCTAGATAAGTTCCAGGGCACAGACGGGAGCGTCCTGCCCTTCGAGAGGTGGGGGTTCGGTGGGGCAGTCACCTGCGTGTTGCACAGGAATGGCCAGCGTCTGTCTGTCTGTCTGTCAGCTAGCTTTGTGTTATATTGCTGCATAGGCTGGAAATCTCCTGAAATATTAGACACTTTATTAGTGAAAAAAAAAAATAACCTCTCTGGAGGAAGGAAGTAAACTCCTGGCGCTGAATAACAGAACTGAAGACAAAGCAGAGTGTTTCAGGGAACAATGGTTACCCGGCAGAAATTAGCTATTGAGAAGGATTAAGAGTAGAACACTGGACCAACCTTACGCTTTGAGTCTGTGTGAAATAGACCATAATACTGCATTTTTTTTGAGGAATTCAGTGCTATATATGGTATTTGTGATTTGGGAGCATTTGAGAATGTCTCAGGACGTATCCCTCGCCGATATCGGGGCCTATTCCTTATTCATCTGTGCAGCTGGCATCTAAGAAGCATTCACTCTGTGTGCAGCCATGTGCTGGGTGCGGGTTACAGTGGTTCTGGGACCTGGTTCTGTAAGCTGGTCTACAACATGCTCTGCCCTCAAGGAGCTCGTGAAATGGGTAGATAGGACGCTCCCAGGCAGGGTGGTCAGGGAGGCCTCTCTGAGGACAAAGCATTTGAGGCTGAGGCTTGAAAGATGGGAGGAAGGTGGAGGGAGTTCACTTCAGCCCCAGGGAACAGCTGGTGCAAGGGAGAGCAGGAAGGAGTTTGATGTGATGGAGGGTCAAGGAGAAGGCCCTGGGCTAGGTGCCCCGTGGGTGCAGAGGAGAACCGTACGAGATGAGATCTGGATGGGAGATGGGGGCCAGGTGATAAAGGGCTCCCTAAGACAGGGGAGTGGATTGGATATGCTTGAAGGGCAATGGGGAAAGAGGAGGTTTTTTTTTTTTTTTTTAAGTTATCTTTTTATTGGCTCCAATTTCTCTCTTTCCATACTTTTTAAAAATTTATGTATTTATTTTGTGGGGGAGGAAGCAATTAGGTTTATTTAGTTGGTTATTTAATGGAGGGACTGGGGATTGAACCCAGGACCTTGTGTATATTAGGCATGCACCCTGCCACTGATCTATATGCCTCCTCTGCTTAGAGCAGAAAGTTTTAAGCAGGGTGCTGTGCTTTGATTCTTGTTTTGTTCTGTCCTGATTTATGCTTTAAAAAGATCCCTCTGGCTTCTCCTTGGAGAATGGATTAGAATGTGAAAGAAAAAGCAAGACCCTGTTTCTGTTAAACACGGGAGCGATGTTGCTCCAGATGAAGGTGGGAGGCAGTGGAGAAAGAAATGGGTAGATTCGAGTTGGGATTTCAAGGTAGAATTGATGTCCTGGTGTCTTAGTGGGATCTGTTTTCTTTATCCAGGTGTCCAAGGAGAAGCATTCACTATGCTTATTGACTTAACTCCTTGGCCTCACAGACACTTAGTTCAAACTCACGTTACCAACTTACCACAACTGTGGTGCATGAAAAAACACAAATGCAGGTGTTCCTTTCCTTCTTGATGGGTGAAAGAAAAAGTCCATAAATGATTGATCACTAAATATTTTGCTCCCATAGGCATGTAAATATTTAATCCTTAAGGTTATTGACATCTGTGTATTTTACTGTCGTGAGTGCAGACGTCTCACTTTGACATCCAGATGACTGGTGACTGTATTTCAGTTCACGTGAGGAGCAGTAATTAATATCTAAGTGTGCACGGGTAGTGATCTGACTCACTGCCAAAACTTTAACGTCTACAAATGTGAATGCAAATCAATCAGACTCATTCATCTACTGGTGAAGCCATTGGCATTTAATCTGTAAGTCTAGGAGAAGAACATGCAGTATCATTTATATGGGTTACACCCTGTCCTGCCCCTTCTAAGAATCCTGAGTCACCAGGAAAAATTAAAAGGAAAACACAGCATTTTGTTTCCCATCCCATAATGAGGTCCAGAATCTGTGTTCTTTACGAAGCTTCCCGGGAAGCCGTGATGGGGCCAGTCTGGGGGAGAGGAGTACCGGGGACAACACTCAGATGATCTCTCCGGTGGCTTCCACCACTAACATTTTATGACTTAATGTGAAATCTCTAAGTTCCATCGTGGGAATCTGTAGATGTGTCTTTGCTTTTGTATCCTGTTGTCACTGATGTACACCTATGATTTATTCGATGCTTAGTCTTTGGTAACAGAATATCCAATTATAACATTATGCCTCTGGGAAAATAAAAGCCCCTTTAAAGACATCTGCCTTGTGACAGTGTTTCCAAGAATGTTTTATGTTGAGACTGGAAAACTGTAAGTGAAAATGTAGATTTTGATGATTCCTTCAAAGGAATTGTGCAAGTAGGGTGTTCTTTTAGCCACATGGGCACAATTTAGTCTTTTGGAGGTACTTAGTTATTGGACCAGGTGATGCCTGAAGGTATCAGGACCAGGGACCTCTGTTAGACTGTAAGATTTTCATTATTTAGCTGATGCTGAGCAAAAGCATGGCGCCAGGAGGGACGAGATGGAAGTTTTTCTCTATTGTCTCCACCCAGCAGCACATCTACCTAGAATGCACATCCTTGGGGGATGTGGGGGAAGGAGTCTGCCTGTTGCTGAAAAACAATTGAGTGAGGCTGGCAGGGGAAGAGGGGAGCAGGGGTTCAAGGTCATTTGACTCAGCTGTCTGCTGCAGTGCACACATTCCTAGATTCCTTTAAAACAATCCCTTTAAATTCCCCATTGATCGATGACTAAATCTCCTGGTTTCAGACACTCAAGTCTTTGCTACGTGATCGGCTTGCGTGTCCCATTTTCTCTTTACTCTCAAGGCAGTGAAACTCTAGTTTGTATTTTCATACATGACATCAAGCAGTCTGCAGACTTCCTGGTTAAGCTGTCCCACAGTTTGAAGTGAAGGCTAATGCTCACACTCTGCTTTCTCAAGTTGCCTACTTTCTGCCTCTAAACTCAGCTTTCCTAACACTCCCTGGCCTGGTCAGCAGTGTAGGGAGAGGAGATGAATGCACAAGGATGAAAGGAGCATTTTTGCTTTCCGTGGCAACCGAGTGACTTCTGCCTTTGCTCATCCTGTACCTTTGACCCCTTAGCCAGTGCTCTGTCTTAAATGACATTTGGTGCCAGGACACCATGAGGCTCATATAAGGAGTTGACTTTCTAGGTCACAGCCTGTGAAAAGATGGTTGGTAATGGCATTGGGGGCATGGTGGTGGTGAGTTTCAGCACATGTGAAAGATTTGCTGGGCTTAAATATGAACTAGATTATTTCTTTTCATTTTTGTTAAGGTCGAGTGTTTCTCCTCCTTGTTCTCGGTAGTCACACCTCCTCTGGCCAGCATTTTTGTCCTTGTCTCCTCTTCCTCCTCAGTTGCTCCATGCATTTCTGTCATGAACTATAGAAAGTATATATCTCCTTGTAGTCTAGGTTCTAGAAAGACTAAAAGGGGCATTTCTCCGTGGATTTCTTCTGTTGTAGCCACCAGTTACATGTGGTTCTTGAGCACTTAGTTGCATGCCTAGTCTGGAGTGAGATGTACTGTAAGTGTAGAATACTCACTGATTTCGATGGCTTAGTACAAAAATAAGAATAGAGGCTATCTTGTTAATGATTTCTATGTTTATTATTTGTTGAAACGATGTTTTAGATATTGGAGTCAACAAAATATTTAATTTAAAATTAACTCCACCTATTCCCATTTGCCATTTTTAAATATGACTACTAAAAACTTAAAATTATTTTTGTAGCTCTCATTATGTTTCATTGGCTAGCACTACCCTAGACAATAACAGTAACTAACACTTACTGAGCACTAATGTGTTCCAGACACTGCTCTAAGCATCTCTAAGCATGTTACATGTAACTTTTTTTTTTTTTTTTTGTATTGAAGTATAGTCGGTTTACAATGCTGTGTTAGTTTCTGGTGTACAGCATAGTGATTCAGTTATATATTTTTTCATATTCTTTTTCATTACAGGCTATTACAAGGTATTAAATACAGTTTCCTGTGCTATACAGTAGGACCTTGTTGTTTATCTGTTTTATATTTAGTAGTGTGTATCTGCTAATCCGGAACTCCCAGTTTATCCCTCCCCACCTCTTTCCCCCTGGTAACCACAAGTTTGTTCTCTGTGTCTGTGGGTCTGTCTCTGTTTTGTAAATAAATTCACTTGTGTCCTTTTTTGTTTTTAGATTCCACATGTAAGTGATATCATATGGCATTTTTCTTTCTTTTTCTGGCTCACTTCACTTAGTATGTCAATCTCCAGGTCCATCCATGTTGCTGCAAACGACATTATTTTATCCTTTTTCATAACACATGTTTGAGCTCGGGCCTTACATTTACTCGTGTGATTAGTTGATTAATGCCCGCCTTTTCCACTGTCTACCTTAAGCCTCTTGAGAACAGGGCATTTCTGATTTCGCTCACTGCTGTGTCTCCAAACCTGGCACAGTGCCTGGCACACTGCAGGCCCTCAGTAAGTGCTGAGCATTCCTGAAACCTGGAAGGAGATTCTGTGGCCGGAGCGGCGGCCTGTTCCGTTTCGGGAGGAGAGGGGGCAGCAGAGAGCTGCCAGGGGAGAAACCTCTGGTGTGCCTTTTAGGTTCGAAAAGTCCAGTTTGTCTGCTGCTTAATCAGGAGTGGGGAAAGGGAGGGGAAGATGCTCCGGTGGAAACTAAGAAGCAAAAGAACAGATAATCTAGAAGAGAAATGGAGCCATAGGGAGAATTCGTCGCTGGAGTTTGGTCGTGGAGGCTGGAGGGCGAGCTCAGATGGGACTTGGGCAACAGTTGATATCTTACGGCTTTTCAGGGGGCCTCTCTAGGATTGGAAAGATTCCTGCCCCAATAAATCAAAAGGGCATAGTGATGCAGGCGGGGGTAGTAAAGGAAGAGGAGAAGCCAGTTTCCTGTTGCCACCACAGCTTTGTTTGGGAGCTTATGGCAGGTGGTGGTAGTCCTTCCCCTTGCTTAGGGGACGGACCTGAAGGGGGATGGGAGGCGGGTGGGGTGGAGGGGGCTGGGGGTGCTATGGGTCATGGGAAGAGGAAGATGGGGAAACTGACTTTCCCTAAGTACCTTCTGTGTTACAGGCACGGAATAGTCCTATAAAGTCAATATGGTCCTCATTTGAAGATGGGGGTGCTGTGACTCCGAGTTACAGTAATGTCCTCCCAGCCATATTCATGTGGCTCATCTGAGTTTTAAGCCCTAACTCCCTTGTCTCAAAGACCTATGTTCTTTCCCTGATATTCTGGTGGCTTTCTAAAGATTTTGGCAATGGCCTTTTTTCCATTTGCTGTGCCTGAAGAGACACAGATCCTTTCCAGTTATGTGCCAGGTTGGTAGATTCAGAATTTATTCTAGAAACTATTATCCCTGTTGATGGACTTGTTTGCTCTTGGGAAGACTAATGTACCATCAATATAAAATATTGCAATTTAATCACTATGAGATGACAGAGGTTCACTAAGCTTGTGGGGATCATTTCATGATGTAAGTCAGGTCATTATGCTGTAGACTTCTACTGTGCGATGTGTCAGTTGTATCTCATTAAAGCTGGAAGAAAAAGAAAGAAAGAAGAAAAAACAGAAAAAATAATGGCAATTTAAGTGACAGTTTATAATCTCTGATTGCCAACAAAGACTCAGAATCTGAAATGTCCAAGGTCTCTGTGGTGCATTTGTGAAGGTCAAAAGTTGCAAGAATTGTCTTCCCAACTTTATATGGATGGATACAAATTTATCATATGATTTTCTTGGTCAACATCTTAATCAAGTGAATAGTGATGTAGGAATTAGGATCTCTGCTCATAGATCAGGAGCCAAAGTTAGAATGACTTGGAGCAAGTTAAAGAATTTCTGACCTTGAACAGAACTGCTGGAGAAGGAGGATTCGTGTGAAACCCTGCAAGAGAGTGCTTCTCTTAAAACCCAGCCTACGCTGCTGTAGGTATTGACACCAGCGTGACTTGAACAGCTGGTCCACACACACCTCTCTGTGATCAGGAAAGCAAGTGTGGGAAGTGGGACAGGAGGTGGGGTCTCAGGGAGGAGGAACAACCACTCTGGAAGGAGAAAACAGTTGAAGTCAGGGGAAGTTCAGGGCTCCTCCTTATCTAAGAGCAGAGGAACAAGGCTTGGGACTGAACAATGTCAGTGCTTTGGCAGGGAGAGATGAGAGATTTTATCAATTAGTAAATAAAGCTTAGGAAGAAAATGCATTCTTTTCATTGCAAACCTGTGGTGAAAAGTGAGTGGTTGTGTGTGTGTGTGTGTGTGTTTTCTTTTGGGAGGGGATGGAGGGCGATGGGAGATGTCATTTGATCTGTCCATTTTCTCTCCAGGAGTGAATTAGATTATGTCATCTGTGTTGCCTAGTCCCTGTTCCTTAAATATTTGGTTTTGGCAGTTATTAATGACCACAGGGGTCACTCTGTGACATGTCATCCCTCCAGGTGGTCCACAAATAGCAAAATGAGTTCTGTAATCAGTCACCTACCAGACTCACTCACTATGTTTTGAGCGTCTGTGTGTCAGTCTTGTGTCCAGCACTGTATTTGGTTCTTCAATCCTCAAGGAATTGAAGAAATGACAAACAAATGGATCCTTTTCCCCAACTGAATAAATAGTTGTTAAGGAACTCAGAACACATTTCCCCATTAATCATAACCAGGTTCTAAGACCCTTCCATCAAAAGCTTTTGAATTCACACCAAAGCCATATCATAAAACTAATAGTCCAAACCTGAATTTTGGATTCTAGAAATAGGAGACTTACTGCATGGAGAGTGTAGAAGATCCAAGATAAAGAGAGTGTGCGACATTTGAAGATTTAAGTGTATCTAGAGTTTATAAAATTTAAGATGCTTTCCCACGACTTGACACTAGGGGGAAGTATGTACAGTCAAACCTCATAATGGAAGCGGCTATCGAATTTTTATCATTTCCAGCTTCCCTTTTTTTATGTTCACATATTACCCCTTAATTCTTTTCATTTCATTGCATAAATAAAGGGAAAATGACATTGAAATTATATACCACCATAACAAAAAATATCTTAAGAGGATGAAGAAGTTTGTTAATTTTTACCAAAGTAATGCATAAGCAATTTTAAAAATCAAATAGTATTAAAAGTGTTTTTAAATTAAAAAAAGTTTTTTTCCCTCTCCTTTATACCTCTCTTTCCTGGAATTTGTGTTCGTATTTCTAAATAGTATCTGCATACTTGTATTTCTTGAGACAATTATTATTTTTTTAAAGACTCCTCAGACACACATATATATATGTTCCCCCCAAATCTGTCTAATATAGCCAAATTTTATTACATCAGAAATCATTGTCTACTATATAATTATTAGAATTTGAAGTTTTCATTTTGGCACTTTTCACCCAGCTTCAACAATCATCAATCTTCTCTTTTTTTTAATTTTAATTTTAAAAATTGAAGTATAATCGATCTACAATGCGTTAATTTTTGTTGTCAAGCATAGTGATTTATTTATACACACACATATTCCAATCTTCTCTTATTTGTGTTTGATTATCCCACATTCCTCACCCTCCTATTTTAAATAATTTCTAAACATCATAACATCTCACCAGCATCGTTTACATTATTATGACTATGAAATGTTGCTCAGCATAGAGCCAGGGATTACATTTCCTTTTTTGATACTTTATTTACCTAGAGCTAATCATTGTCTTTAAAAAATTGCCTAGTTTTTATTAATTACTTGTCACTAACTTTATTTTAACAGTAGTTCATCAGATACATCACATGCCTACCTGTGTTTGTAGAATTTTTATGTGTATCAAACAAATAAATTTTAGGTACGTACGTAAAGTTTAAATAAATGGTCTGACATATTAGATCGTCTATCAGTTTTATTTCTCCTCTAGGGAACATTTGTTCCGCACCCTCCACCTGCTCTAAATTGGACTTGTTACTCATCCTGCTGAATACACTCACCCTGGGATTTCAAATACCCTGAGGATTTTTTTTTTTTTTGCTGCTTTATGTTGGATTCCCTATTTCCTAGGTCTGTTTCCCGCTTTCTTGATTTACTTCCTTGAGTGACTACAGCCTCCTTCTATTTCCTAAGAAGAGTATAAGGCAAGTTTATCTGCTCTCAGAATTTTGAAGGGTTTGCTCCACTGTATTCTAGAAGTTCGATGTCATTCTGATTCCTTTTCCTTTGTTAGTTTGGCTTATTGTTGTTTTAAACCCCAAATGAAGGTTTTCTAAAGATTCCCTTTCTTATTAAGTAATGGCACTCTGCAGTTTTTCATTCTGAGATAGAGCCGTTCAGTCAAGTTGAAAGCTGCACATCCTCTTCGGGGTATCTGCTGAAGAACAGACTAGGAGAAATACTACTCCATGGTTCATCTGGGCCTCATTCCAGCTGTGCTGTGGGTTAAAACTACTTGAGCATTTCCCTGTCTCTCTCCTTCATCCTGATTTTGTGTTATTCTATCTTAATTTTCTTACTACCTTGGATCAGTGAATGTGCTATTTTTCTCATGACGTCATTCACCGATTCTAATCCTCTAACTCCTTTCATGGAAGCTCAGAGCTATCTCTGTGGTGCCATTATGTTTTCCTGAGCACTAGCTCCAAGTTACTGGGGGAGGATTTATTTTCAAGGCTTGGCATCGGAATGGCCTTGGACCATAACACGCAGCGGCTATCCACCGCTCATTATTAGACAGAGGGGACCTGACGATGTGTAGGAAACCTGAGTGAGACGGCTGTGCGGGATGGCCTTCAGTAACTGGCGGCCGGCCTGAAGGGCCTGGCCGGGTGGATGGCGCTGCCCTGGAGCCCCTGCGTGCCAGCTCCGCTTGAAGGTTGCAGGGGACAGGATTGGCTCTGGTGTGTCCCTGGGCCAGCATCTCAGCTATGTACTGGACTTCATTACACACCATCAGACGGGGGAGGCAACCCAATAACTTTCCATTTCCCAGTCGGGAAGTAATTCTGGGAAGATGCTTGGCTTTGCTGGTGCAGTGCCAAGAGCGGCTTTACTGGCTAGCAGGGACCAGTGGACACTTGGCACATGGAAATGTACACGCAGGCACACACCCGAGGCTCGAGTCTTACTTCTTCTTTGCCGGATGTATGTCATGTGGGAGACTTCTGGCTTTTCACTTGAGAAATTTCCAGTGTGAATTCATGGAAGCTTCCCTACAGACCTTTTAAAGTCTGGGCTGCTCTCTTCTCCCACGATCATCACCAGTGGGCAGAACTTCCCCTCCTGTGGGTGCTACGGGATCACAAAGCAGGTCCCATCAGCTCAGCATCGGATGCCTTCTATTTGCAGTGCATACCAATTCTCTGGGTAGCACTGGCATCAAGGAAGAGGCGGAGAACGGAAAAGTGATGGCAAGATAACATTCTAAAAAAATCAAATATTCAAGGACTGTTTCCCTTCAAGGGTCACTTAGTGATGCAGTGAAGGACGTCTGTTTGAGTCCTCTGGACCCGCCTCGGGTACTCCACCCTTCCATCCTGGAAGTCTCCGCCTCTGTCCCCTAGTCTCTAGACAACTCTAAATGTTTCTTTGAAGAAGGTAAATACGGCGGCAGGGTCAGAGAGGAGACCACCTCCTGAACAGAAGCCCCTTCGCACGGTTTTATTAGATTAGGTTCCCACAGCTGGGGTTACCTCTGTGCTCGAAGGTGTTTATGTTGGGCTGCCCTGTTGCATTATTCAGAGGCACTGAAGTCTACCCCCCTGCCTTTTGTTGTACCTCTGGGCTTCCAGTCTTTGGAGGAGTTCATAGTTACAACGACAACAGAGCAACGTAGAATGGGAGAACATTAGCTATACTTTTCTTTCGATATTCCCGGAGAAGGAATCTGTACGATTTCCTGTTGTCAAGGACTGCACAAACTCTGAGTGAAATTTGAATTTATGTAGGAAAGTGGGTAACATGCTGCTCCCTTAGAATCCTGTAAGCACAGACTTGAGAATGACCGTAGATCTTGGATCTTCCCTGAGCCCCAGTAATCCCCCCAACAGTATCCCTAAAAGCGTCTGCTCCAGTCTGTCCCGAATCCCTTGAGTGATAGAAGATCTCACTCTTTAAAATCAACTCTTGAAAGGTGAAGTTTACAGACAACAAATGCACACATTTTAAGTCAGCAACTGGTGACAATATCAGCCAGAGGACAGAGCACTTACCCACTCCGGAAACTTCCCGTGTGCCCTCTGTCAGTCCTCCTCCCCGCTTCCCGCTGTCTGCCCCCCACTCCCACCCCCCGGGAGACCACTGATCTGATTTCTGTCACCAGAGGTTGGTTTTGCTGGCTTAGAGACTTCATATAAATTGAATTGTCTGCTTTGGGCTCTCTTTTGTCTGGCTTCTGTCTCACAGCACATATTTGATGCCTCTACTTTCTAATCAAAAAGAGATGGAAGTCCAATTTGTAGCCCACAACATCGACTTACATGATGTAAAGTAAGACACATGCCTCTCCTGCCGTCCTGCAGCTATCGAGGGCCTGGACATGTTTGTCTTGGATGAAACCGTGGCCTTGTGGGGGTGGTGACTAACTGTCCTGAGTCACCCAGGACTCAGGAAGTTCCTCTAGCCTGGGATTTTCACTGGTGAAACTGGGTAAGTCCCAGGCAAATTGGGACGAGTTGGTCACCTAGCCCCTCCAGGAGACACGGTACAAAACAGTGGGGTAGCAGGAAGGAGCTTCTAAACAACAGAGGAAGGGCAAGAAGGATGGACATTTTGTGTTTCTTCACCTTGAGGCTCAGCTGCGAGGGACCCAGCTCTGGGAGAATCCTTCTGGAAGCCATCCAGCTGGAGGGTTTGCTGGGTTTTGTGTCACTTACCTGATTCCAACCGGTTTTTTAAAAAAACATTTTTTATAGTTTGGTTTCCTATCTTGTTAAGGACGCATTATGTTTCTTTACTTCTCTGCTTTCCAGAATGCTATTTTGAGGGCTCTGACATCGCCAACATTGAGTGCTTTTACATACCATCAAGGTTATGAAGCACATATTGAAAGCACGAAGATGAACAAATTCAGATAAAAATTACTATCATTTCAAGGTGCTTGGTTTGATGGGCTCCAGCTTGATTGTCTTGATATGTTTAATTTTAAAAAATCTAACCACTTTTTCAACTGAATTACAAGGCATTGCTCTAACATGGCTTCTCCGAGCATGTGTGCTAATCTCTCGTTTACACAGGAACTAATTTGTTAGCTGGATGTTAGCAGAGCACATTCACCTGTTGATATTCGAGTAAACTGTAATCTGCCAGCTTTCCTTTTGGGGCTGATGAAATTCCTGGCAGTTAACTGTGCTATATGTATTTTCCACGTAAATTCTGAAATACAATACTCTTTAAAGCATGCCGGATTCCAATGGCAGTCTTTCCTAAGCAGCCCTCTGGATGACGTGTCTTTTTTGTTGTTTTTCTTGTTGTTTTGTTTTGTTTTTAATGGAGGTCCTGGGGAATTGAACCAGGACCTCGTGCATGTTAAGCATGTGATTTACCACTGAGCTGTACCCTCCCCTGCCCACCTGGCAGTGTTGGGCTGTATCTGTGAGCCTTTACGTAATATACACAGTTTGTGAGACTTTTTCATGCTTCTCTTGAGGGAGGTGTCTCATTTTTCCCCTTTAATTTTTTGATTTTTAAAACTTACCCCAAGTAATGCATGAATATATCTACTAATGCAGTTTAAACAATAAAGAAATCTACTAAGCCAGAAAGGACATTTCACCCTTACTTTCTCAGTCCCTGTCCCAGTTAGATTAGTGGCTATCCTTCCAGAATTTTTATGTGTAATGGAATTCAGCCTGTTTTTTTTTTTTTCTGTCTGTTTTTTTTTTTTTTTAAATAGAATCATACCATAGATATATATTGGTTTTTCCATTTAAAAATATGTTTTAAAGACTGTTTTTTCTTGTTAGACTGTATCAGTTTACTTCATTATTTTGAAAGCTATGTTGGTTCAGTAGTGCAGAGATGCCTAAATTTATTTAACCCCTGTCAATGGGTATGTATGTTGCTGGTTTTCTGTTACATTACCATGAACATACTTGTATGTCTCTGCCCATATGTTTTACTCTTATTTCTCTAGATATTTGAGAATGGAGTTGCTGTGTTAATGGAAAAATTAAATTAAAATTTGGTGTCTACTGCCAAATTGGCCTCGACAAGGCTGTACCAGTTTCCCCTCAACGTTTGAATTCTTTTAACGTGTGAAACACTTGAAACAAAATGCAAATAGATAATTAAATTTCTCCAGCTCAGACAGCAAGTTGGGAATTTGCTCTGCTTTGAATAAAATCTTATTTGTTGCTTACTTATACATTTGATTTGTATAAAGCTCAGAAAAAAACTTAATACACTTGGCTTATTGACTTAACTTGCAAGTTATAATTTAATGTACTTCACATGAGCTCAGGATTCAAATGATTTTTAGTGTTTTTCCATGACTGACTGCTAAGATGTTTCCACGTAATAAACACTGATGAAAATGTGGTCAGCATGGAACACTCCAGAAGTGACCTCTGCCTAAAGGTCTTCCATACCGAAACTCAGGTTAAGAGTCTAGTTCTTCAGATGATCGGACTGATTAGCTTTCTACTTCCATATTCCAAATGTAGACAATTTAAAAATTATGAAAACTAAGAAAATTCATATTTATTTAACATACTTGTTAATTGTACATCACTGTTTTTTTCCCTTTCTTTCTTTCTTTCTTTTTTTTTTTTTTGGTGTTCTCTGTATGTGAGAGTCTAGAAAGAAAACTGGAATCATCATTACTGTTCTAAAATACTTTTTCATTGTCTTAGCTCCTGTTCACCTACCTCTCCTCATTACATTTGACTTTTTCCTAAATAAATCTTAAGTTTTTGATTAAAAAAAATCTAATTCTTCAGCATTTCTTCACTATCCCATTTTTGTATTCTCAGAACTCACTAATTCTTTCTCAAATCATTGACTGTAAATTTTTTTTGTTTTGCCAAGAATTAATGACTGGATGCCAAAGTGTTGCTAAGACTTCATTATTATTTAAATGAGGTAATAGTATCACTTACTACTTTACCATGAAGTATTAACATAAGTAATTAAAATAAAATTGCTACACTTGTCAGAGTAAATGAGGCAGGAGAAAGGTCCTAAGATCATGTGATTGTCTCACCAATTCATTTCATCTCTTTCTCCCTAACTTAATACATTCTTTTATGTTTACAGAAACCTGTTGACCTCATTGGGTGGAGATGCTGGTCATGGAATCAAACAGTTAGGACTGTGAACTGAATTTCCTGTTTGCTTGGGATGGGACTGATATCATTTGCAGATGACACTTGTATGAAGGGCTTTCAATGCTTTGATTTAATTTTAAGAATTTTTTTTTTCAAGAATTCCCAGTGGTCCCAGTAGAGCACTATCCCCTTGACAAATACTTGCTATTAACACCCAATTTCTACTTTTACTTCTTGCTCTTTCTCTACCTCTTCTTGCCCAAATAAGCTTAAGCCTGACTTTGGCAAAATAAGACCAAAAATTCATTTGTCTTTATTTTCCCAAATATCTTTGGGTACCTGCTACATCCCAGGCACTATGTTAGGTTCTGTAGGCAAAGATGAACAAGGCATGGGTCCTTGAAAGTCTCCCTGTCTGCTGAGGGGCTAGACAGGTGCTCACATAATGACAGTTGAGTATGATAAATGCTATAGTGCAGGTCCGTCCAAAAAGCCAGAGGGTAATTGAATAGGGAGCAACCACCACGAGGAGTCGGGCTATTTGCATTTGAGTAATTCTATGTTGAATTTTAGCTAATGGTTTAACATTTACATTAATAACCATAAGAGCCCTGGGGCTTATTTTGTTCATCTTTGAAGCCCCAGAGGTTCCAGTTTAATGCTTTCCAAATAGGAGGATTCCTAGAACTTTGCTTTTTAGGGGTCGCTGTCCTTCTCTGTCTCCTGTCACCACGAATGTTGGCCGCAGTAGAGGGAATCAGAATGTGAGATGTAGAAACACCCTAATGTGGCTTTTAGTAACAGAGAGTAAATTCTTCGAGTGCCTTGAGAGATATCACAAACCCTAAAGAGGGCCACGAGAGTTCCCTGTCAGAGTTCGGCAGAACGTTGCAGGACTTGTCAAAGCTGCTTTGTTAACCAGCCCCGGGGACTGCAGCTCCTGTCTCCCCAGGGAGAGGAGGGCAGTGCTTTGGGTGGCATTGCAAACTGTTTTTCCCGCTCTGCTTTCTTCTTGGTCTTCACAAGACCTAACTCTCCTTCTTCCTAATTCTTACTGTGGAGGAAACGGAATTTCCTTCTCCGTTTAGATTTAGAAACCTTCGAGGACTTGAATGTGCTGTTAAGCTTATTGCAGACAGCTGTGGCAAGGAGGTAGCAATTGTAACAGTTATCTCAAAAGTGGAAAGTTGTTTGAGCTTTATGAAACAAATTATTTAATCCAAGGCAGGAAATGAGAACAGAGACTCCGTGAGGTCACTGTGAGTCCAGCTTCAGCTGAGGTGAGTCACAGTAGGTGTGATCTATGAACCGCTGCCATCTCCCACGAAAGCTGTGCTTTGCCCATTGTTTCATAAGCTTGAACATCTTTTGGCTATGGAGAGGTTCATTTCTGATGGCTCTCTGATAAAATCTTTTAGCAACAAGGAAGTCTTCATCTCTTTCAACATTAAAGGTCAAAAACACAGTGAAGAGGATTTGTAATTTGTGCTACAACTTAGAATGTGGTCAAATACAGCTTTCCTGTAGACCTTCACCTCCACCTCATCGTTCTTTGTGCCATCTGGTTCATCAGAATTCTGCATATTTTAATTAGCAGCTCAGAGGAGGAATTTTCAACACAGTACCTGAATGAGGAATGTACTTTTGGTTTCAAGTAATTTGATAGTTTCTTTCTTAAAGGGAGCCTCATTTTCTGATTTTATATTTTCCCTTCTTAAATAGGAGGCTTTTTTTCTGCTTCTACATTCACACCAGATGGACTAAGAAATAAGAGAAAGGTGGTTCTCAGAGGGGAAAATAGAAGCTTGGCATGGCGGTAACAAGGGGGTAGAATTGTGAAGAAACATAACATTTTTAGAAAAATCAAGGAGAAAGCAAGAGAAAACTTGCAACGGAACTTGGAATAAAGTCACAGTGAGTTACGCCTCAAGCTTTTGGAATGGGCTTCTGTATCAATCATAGTCTGATAGCAAAACAAATTATTCTAGGTGTTTCAAACAGTAGGAATTTACTACAAGAATGGATTACAAAGGGGTTAAATAGTGGAGCAAAAGAAGGGGAAGAAATTCAGGTGGACATTTCTAGAATGCTGTTAGATATCCGGTTGACGCTCAGGGGAACAGTCTGGATGGAGTGTAAATTTAGGGTCCATCAGTAACTAGGTTTAGTCAAAACCTGAGTGGGGGTGGAACCACAGTAGTAATGTTGGCATGTTTTAGAATAAATCACTGGAAGAGGAGGAGGGTATAGCTGGTAGAGTGTGTACCTAGCATGCACGACGTCCTGGGTTCAATCCCCAGTACCTCCATCAAAAATAAATAAATAAATAAACCTAACTACCTCCCCCCTCAAAAGAAAAAAAACCCAATAAAATAAATCATTGAAAAGGAGTCACTTTAGGGGAAAGTGCTAAAAGGAAGTAATCATGCTCCGGCTCCTCTTCTTGCCCAACCGTATTGGGTGTCATTGTTCAGAGGTTTTAAATCTGAATTTGTACCCTTGGTTTAAGGAATCAGAAAAGGTGCCTCAGGCCTCTGTTTAGTTCAGAGCATGACTTCCAGACTCCCAGTAACCAGGCTTAAGGAGGATGATTGGCAACTTAATTTGGATAGTGGAACCTTTAGACTCAAGAGGACCTTTAGACTTCAAGAGGAGTCTACTTTGGCCTTCCTCAGGCGTGCCCCTTCATGCAGGGTGAAGAGTCTACAGACCTAGGTCACTTGCCCACCTGTGGTCACAGAGCCCACGCCTCTGCCTTAGACATCATGCTCCACGTACCGGGATCCCAAAATGCCCTGCCCCTAAGGCCAAGGTGGAGCCCACTCTCTGAGCCCGCCCTGGCTGCTTCTCTGGCTTGTCCTCCAAAGGGCAAGCCAGGCTCTTAGTATGCACCCCTGGATTTGAGGATTGGCCAGGGGGTGGCTGCAAATGCATGGAATATAAAGGAAAAACTTTGCCCTGGACATTTGTTCAAAACAGCAAGGTGGATTTCATTCGAGTTACTGGAGGAGAAGAGAGAGACTTCAGTGTAGAACTGAGCTCCACTCCAAGTACAGCAGACACAGCTGGGGACCGACAGCCAACAAGCAGAGGGAGGGGGGGTCAGTGGATGGAAAATTGCTAAGAGGTTATCAAGGGCAGGAAGATTCTTGCCAAACTGGCTTAACAACATTCTCTTTTTGGAGGAGAGGAGGTAACTCGTTTTGTATTTATTTATCTATTTAAATGGAAGGACTGGGGATTGAACCCAGGACCACTCAGGACCTCATGCATGCTAAGCACACACTCTACCACTGAGCTATACCCTCTCCCGACAAGATTCTTGCTAAAGGCAGGCCGAGGGCTTAGGCGTCAAGTGTGGGGGTGAGGAACTTGATCAGACATCCAGGGTGGGGGATTCTCACTGAACCCCTTCTGCTCCGCTGACACTGGGCTCTGCAGGCCAGGGGAGGGCAGCCGGCCAAGGCTGAGGCACAGGCACAGTGAGAAGAGGGCTCAGAGGAGCCTGATTACCGTTTGGTCAGGGAGGGAGACTTTGCCAGGACGGACCTTGGACTTGCAGATAGAGGCGTCCGTGTCCATGTGTGCGGGGCCCCCCACAGTATGGGTCAGAGCCAGGGGTGGGAGGAATGGAGGCCAGGCAGCCCTGCATTCTAGCCTGCACCTCTGCGGAACCTGAGAGTGCTGAATTTGAACCTGGCCTTCCAGCTGCAGGTTCCTTGGAGGGACGTGCGCAGCTGATGCCCGCGGGACTGGGGCGGAGGTTACCTGGTGGGGACTCATTCAGCTGAGGAGGCGCCTTAGAGGTGACACACTCAAGTGCTTCTGGAGGGGGGGGGCAGGGCCCCAAGGAGGGGTCAAGAGGCGTTTCCCCTGTGGTGTCCTGAGTGAAAGGAGGGGAAGGTTTGAGGGGTTCGGTGAGGGAGAGTCTGCAGGTGAGGAAGGAGCCTCGCCCTTCTCCTCTTCTCACCCCACGCCGAGCCCCGAGGAGACTCAGTCATGATTTGTGGCAGAAAACGATGTTATCCATATTTGCTGTGAACTGTTGCTCTGCACATTAAAAAAAAAAATCATGAATGTATGCTTATGTAAAGGCAGAAAGATAAAACATTTAACGGCTTGTTAGACTGACTTACAGCCTTTAAATATGGAGGCAGAGGGTAGGCAGGACTCTCCGTGAACTCTTACCTCTGGCCCTGTGCTGTTAGGAAGGGGACCGCAAAGTCCTTGACTGGCCTGCAGCACAGGCTCAGTAAGGGGGCTTGAGGAATTTCCACGCCCCGGGGTAGAATGGACAGACGCCTCATTGAACATGTATTACTGAGAGGGGGTTCCACACTATAGAACTGATTGAGGGGCAGGTAGAAGGACTCATGCAGAGAGATGATGGGAGGGGAGGGAAGAATATGGTTGAGAAGTTAGCACAAGAGCATTTGGGTCGAGTGGTCTGCTGGGGTCCCTCTGCAATTTCTAGAGCCAGGCTGTCTGCAGAGACACACGTGTGACATCTTCAGTTAACCCTCAGAACCTTAGAGAAAATGGATGACCTGCTGGGGTGGTGTGGGTGAGTCGAGCAAATGCACGTGAAATGGCTTTAAAAATAGCAACGAACTATGCAAATGCTAGATGATAGTATTATGTTTGAGGCAACCCCTTGGCTTAAATTGTTTTCCCCCCAAAGTTTTAGTTCCCTCTCTTGGGGCACTTTTTACGGGATCACATTTTATGGGACACACTGTTTTACAGTAGAGGTTCTTTCTGAAACCAGAGATGACCTTTGGAGGACATTGTGTTGGAGCATTTCTTTTCCTGAATGAAGAGATGCCACCTCCCAAGCGGACTGGGTTTCAGCTGGGTAATATTTCTGTGGGTGTCTTGGGAGCACCAAGAGTAAGTTATTCCACAGAATCAACACTGTAGTGGGGCCAGGGATTCCTCTGGTCCTTTGCCATTAGCCAGTCTGAAAATTCTGGTCCCCACCAGGGTTTTTTTAACTCCAGATACATGACTCAAGCTAAACGTTCTTAGTAGAGTGGGGTCGATAATATGTGTTGCCTTCTGTTTTCACCAGTTTGTGTGGGAATAACAAAAGAAGAGTGTATGCTCCCGCAGAAGAAACGGAGCACATAAAAGTATCACAAAGTATTGTCACTCCTCTGCTTGTCTGCCATTGTGAATTCAGTCTCCAGAGCCAGCAGTCTGGCACCGTTTGCCAGCATTAACTTTATTCCATTTGTACTCCAAGCTGTGACTCCCTTTACAGTGCACTTTTAGTGCTGCAGATCTGTTTGTCAGCTGTTATTTAAAGGAAGGAAGGAATTTGTCAGCACTCAGCAAACACAAAATAACCCAGAGAAATAAAAGTTTGAATCTGAAGTTGTTAAATGTAAGAGCCAGTGAAGGTGAGTATATAAAACTACTGAACCAGTCACACGCAAGTTGGTCGCATTTTTATGGATTTACCATAGTTGAGTTGATTTTCATTTCTTTTAAGACCCCTAGTTCCAACTCTTGTTATAACGGGCATTGCCCTGGAGTCAGAGGGAGTTAAAGGAGTCAGAGGGACTCAGCTGTCTCCTGCCACATCCAGTACCTTCTAGAAATTGCTCAATATCGGCGCTCACATTGGAGGCAGCGATATCCTCAGTAAAGTATTTTCGGTCTGTTATGGTTCTAACTTTGGAATTCTTGAGTATTTACCATCTGAAGTTCTGAGTTTGTGGGGGAGCTCGCTGGGCAAAGGGACATATATTTTTTAACCTTCCTCAGAGAATTTTAGTTTGGAAGAATCTGATAAAAACTCTATTTTAATGTGATCGTGTGTGTGTGTATTTTAAGGAAGTAACTAGAAAGTACTCTTTAAAGTAGCAAATAATGGGAAATGCTTCCGGAAATTTCGATGCCTTTAACTTTCCTCTATTAAAGAAGCGTTCCCCCCCATTACAGATAGTCCCACTCCTAAAACTAAACAGAACTCAGATAAATGTATGAGAACCTCACACTCTCATTTTAAAAAAGGCATGTTTCTTTTTAGAGCATGTACATAAATAAATGTTTCTTGCTCAGATTCTGCAGGCTTTTCTTTATTCTGTAGATTGCATGTGACCCTGAGCTCGCCTCTCCTCCTTCCCAGAATCAACGTTCCAGGAACAGCTTGGCTAAAGGAATAATGAGCCCGGAAGCCTGCATCTCCTAGTTATAATGAATGGAAGGCTCATTGTAACGGGCACTAGCTTCAGGTCCCATTCCTGTTACCAACACGCGGACCTAGATATTGGCCATGAAAGGTCTAGACATAACCATCTTTAGTGTCTCTTGTACTTCACTAATGTAGATGAGCAGTGATGGGAGTCAGGCCCTCTCCGTTCTCTGAAGCACTGGAGGCAGGTTTTGTGTCTTTCTGCTTCTCTGTTCTGCATTTTGGGTCTTTGCTGTGGCAACCACCAGGTGAGGCGGATTGAGTCACCTATGTGCCACCCAGTGGTTAGCAGCGGGCGGCCACTGGTGTTTGCGTCACTCACTCAAGGCGCCTGTGTCTGGTCTCCCAATTAATTCTAGACACGCTTTTGTTTTAACCATGTCCCCTCTAGTCTCTAATCTTACGTCTTGATCCCTGCCCCCGACCCTGGGTCTTACTCTCCCAGGCAGATGGCTTTGATTCTCTGCTCTGCCTTGGGTGGAAGCTTGACGCCCTAACTCAAGTTTACAGGTTCCGTTCCCATCATTGGCCACTTGACCAGCCTAGAACCTTGATGAGAGCCACCTGTTCAATGCAATGAATTGCTTTCTTCTCATGTTCTTTCATGTCTTCATATTTGTCCATGAAGTGTTGCTGACCATCCAGCTCTACATGCCATTACATTTCAGGTGTGTGGAGGCGTGTTCTTTTTGATGCTAAAGGTGCAATACAACAAATGCCAAGAAAACAATTATATAACCATTTTAGATTTTATTCTTTCATTCCTGATCATTGAGAATAAAAGCTTACTATCAAGACAGTAGTGCCTACTTACTTTAGCAGTTACTCTGTGCTCAGTATGTGTCCTCCAGAATAATCTTATTTGGTCTTTAATGGTTTAAAAACCTTTCGTGATTAATTGATTTCTCACTGATGTCCTGTTGGCACCAAAGAGTATATATTTATTTGAGAGTGTGCACTGGCATTACATAATTAAGTTTTAGGAATTTGACCAGAGAATGTGGTTTAGTACACTGAAAGCATTTATTTGGTGTGCTTTTTCCCAGTGGATGCTAGAAGATGGATTTTTTTTGTATGCTATGCCGTTTTACATGTAAGAGGTCAAAATCACTGGGCCAAAAAATCATCAGTGTCTGGAACACTTTAGAAGTTCTGTATTATGTATTGTGATATTGTCTTAATTCTTCTTTCTCAGTTATGGAAAAAACTTCTTCCTGGTTGGGTCTCCACCCACATGGGCAGGAAACAATGGATTACCACATCCATCATTTCTGTCTGCACGTTATCATGTTTCAAAGGTTTCCCCGGTCAATCCTGAGGAAGCTGGAATCACTCATAATTATACTCCTGCTATGCCGTCTTTATTTCTTGGTGTGCTTGTTAACTCATGACCATCCTGCAGCAGTCTGTAACATGGTGCTGTTATCAGCTCTTAAGTCTTTAAGAGCCTCTGGTCTACCATTTTGACTAAGATTGATTCATTGCACTTTGTTGGAATTGATCATGTTGGATTAAAAAAAAGTCTATCCTGTCTGTTTGTTCTGGCTACTTTTGCATGATTTCACTTTTTTTTTTTCCCAGTTAATCAATCTGCCAAGCTGGTTGCATTTCCCTTTTTGGCTTCCTTCTCCTTGCTCTTTTCTTTTTTAAGAACTGTCTTAACTCTTTATTTCTCTTTCCCCATCTTAGGCACCACCTCTGGGAAGAAAAGCCAGTTGCAGGAGGCAGTGGAATAAATTCCCCCCTTAGGATCAGGCTAGACACGCCTCCCATTTCCCTTTTGATAAAATGAAAGAGAAGGTCTCTCTCCTTAGGGTTCCTCCCGTGAACAGTTTCTCGGGTGAAAACTTCGTGATTGGCTGCCTGGCATTTTGCAGACACTGTAATGTGCTTCTTACTTATGGCCTCAAACTCCTCTGTATTCTAATCTTACCAGGTGGACTCCAACTTAAACACTGATGTTCTTTTAAGTGGTACCTTCTTTTTATTTATTTATTTGGCAGGGGGAGGTAATTAGGCTTGTTTATTTATTTAATGGAGGTGCTGGAGATTGAACCCAGGACTGCATACATGCTAAGCACGCCCTCTACCACTGAGCTATACCCTCTGCCCCCAACACCGACAATCTTTTGGACAGACTTACATTTTCGTTTCTCCTCCTAGGTACTGACTTTAACATAGACAGCTTACCTCTGCCTCGGAAGGCCCGTCACGACTGGGCCCTCTTCCATGAGGAGTCTCCGAAAAACAATTACAAGCTGTTTCACAAGCCAATCATCACCTTGTTCAACTACACCGCCACCTTCAGCCGGCATTCCCACTTGCCACTAACCACCCAGTACTTGGAGGGCGTGGAGGTCCTGAAGTCCCGCCGATACCTGGTCCCCTTGCAGTCCAAAAACCACCTGCGGACGAGACTTGCCCCGCTGGTGTACGTGCAGTCCGACTGCGACCCGCCCTCGGACAGGGACAGCTACGTCCGCGAGCTGATGGCTTACATCGAGGTCGATTCCTACGGCGAGTGCCTGCGGAACAGAGACCTCCCTGAGCAGCTGGCGGACCCGGCCTCCATGGACGCCGACGGCTTTTACAGGATCCTTGCCCAGTACAAGTTCATCCTGGCTTTCGAGAACGCGGTGTGCGACGACTACATCACCGAGAAGTTCTGGAGACCGCTGAAGCTGGGCGTCGTCCCCGTGTATCACGGCTCCCCCAGCATCGCGGACTGGCTGCCGAGTAACAGAAGCGCTATCCTGGTCTCGGCGTTCTCCCACCCCCGGGAGCTGGCCGGGTACATCAGGCAGCTGGACCGCGACGACGGCCGGTACGCGGCCTACATCGAGTGGAAGCTGAGGGGCGAGATCTCCAACCGGCGGCTCCTCGCGGCTCTCGCGGAGCGCAGGTGGGGCGTGCAGGACCTCAGCCAGGACAACCACATCGACGCCTTTGAGTGTATGGTGTGCACCAAGGTCTGGGACAACATCAGGCTCCAGGAGAAGGTGAGCGAATCCCGGCCTGGCCGTCCTGATGGTCCCGCTGCCCTGCCACCTTCTGCTGCAGCTGCCGCCTCTCTGCTCCTCATTTCTGTCCGAGAGGCCAGGCTCGGCAGAAGGTTGAATATTTCTGTTTTTTTTTAAAGCTGTTTTTTTGGTGGGGGGCAGGGGGAGTGGGTCATTAGATTCATTTATATATTTTTAATGACAGTACTGGGAATTGAACTCAGGACCTCATGCATGCTAAGCACACACTGTACCACTGAGCTATACCCTCCCCCACATGCGTTCTTTTCTGTTGAAGTATAGTCAGAATATACAATATTGTGCAAAAAGCATTTATTGATGAATGATCCTAACCTCAAAGAGGCTGTAATAGGGAGATAACATGTAATAACCAGAAATAAAACTTTACAGAATTGGGATTAAACCTTAAAAAAAAATTAGCATTACTGAGGTATAATTGATGTATAGTAAATTGCATGTGTGTAAAGTATACAATTTGATTACATCATCACAGTCAGGAGGACAAAGATTTCTGTCCTTCCCCAAAAGTTCCCTCTTGTCCGTTTGTAATTCCTCCCTTCTCCACTCCCTGCTTCAGGCACCACACATCTGCTTTTTGTCACTCATGACAAAGAAGCCAAAGCAGTTTAATAGAATTTTATGTACATGGAATCAGGGAATGTATATTCTTTTGTGTTCTAGCTTTCTTCACTCTCCACGATAATAATGTTTGTCCACAACGTGGTGTGTATCAATAGTCCGTTTCTCATTATTGCTGAAGTTTGGGTATACCGAAATTTGCTTATCCATCCACCCGCTTCCAGTTTCTAACTGTTACAAATAGGGCTGCTGTGAACATTCATGTACAGAGCTTTGTGTGGATAGATGTTTCATTCCTTTTCCGTAAATACGTAGGAGTGGAATGGCTAGGTCGTAGGGTAGATGCACATTCAGCAGTTTGAGAAACTACCAGATTGTTTTCCAGAGTTGTTCCATCTTACATTCCTGCCAGCACTGAATGGGAGTTGCACACATTAACAATTGGTGTTAGCCAGTCTTCTTACTTTTGCCTTTCTAGTGGGTGTATAGTTGTATCTCACTGCAGTTTAATTTACATTTTCTTAATAACTAATGATGTTGAATATCTTTTAATGGCATATATGCTATCAGTATCTTCTTTGGTGAAATATCTCTTTAAGTCTTCTGCTCATTAAAAAACAATTGGGTTGTTTGTCTTGTTATTCTTGAGTTGTAAGAATTCTTTATATACCTTGAATACAAATCCTTTTGTCAATTAGAAAAGTAACAAATGTTTTCTTTCAGTCTGGGTTTTCTTTTCATTTTCTCAACAGTGTCTTATGAAGTGTGAAGTTTTTAATTTTGATGAAGTCTGGCTCATAAATTTCTTCCTTTATAGTTTGTGCTTTTTCTGTCCTGTTTTAAAAAAAAGTCTTTGTTGAACCCATGGTCACTAAGATTTGCTTCTGTTTTCTTCTAGAAGTTTTGCGGTTTTAACTTTTACATTTAGGTCTATGATCCACTTAGAGTAAATTTTGTAATGTGATATGATGTAAGAGTTGAGGTTTGTCTATTTGGATAGCCAGTTATAACAGCCCCATTTGCTAAAAGATTATTCTTTCCTCACTGAATTACCTTGGCTTCTTTTTAAAAAAAATCAATTGGCCATATGTGCACGGGTCCTTTCTGGGCTGACCAGTATGTCTATATTTGAGTACTGTTGCCTTACACGAAGTCCTGAAATGAGGTAGTGTCAGTCTTCCAGCTTTGTTCTTTTTCAAACTTATTTTCACTATTTTATTTCTTTTGCTTTTCCACATAAATTTTAGATTCAGTTTGTCAATTTTTACAAAAAAAATCCTTGATGGGATTTTCATTTCATTGAGATTGAATCTATATACCAATCTGGAGAGAATTGAGAACAATATTGAGACATTTAATCCATAAGCATGATATATCTGTCCATTTATCTAGGTCTTCTTTAGTTTCTCTAAACAGTATTTTGTAGTTTCTGGTGTACAGATTTTATAATTTATTGGTCAGATTTATCCCTAAGAGGTTCATAGTTTTTGATACTACAGTAAGTGGCATTAAAAAAAAAAACAAACCTGTATATTCCGATTTTTTATTGCTAGTATATAGAAATAAAACTGATTTTCTATGTTGACCTTGTATACTGCCACCTTGTTAAACTCACTGATTAGTTCTGGTATCTTTTTTGTAGATTTCTTAGGGTTTTTCTACATAAATGATCGTGTCATTTACAAATAAAGACAATTTTACTCATCCCCTGTCCCCCCTCAATCTATCTTGCTTCTCCCTTCTTCCCCTACTGCACTGTCTAGGATTACTATATGATGGGCCCCCTCAGACCTACCTCCCACCCCCAATTTAATTTACCTTTCTGACTCCTGACAAAAACAAGGTAAATCATGGCAGACGGTGGGGGATTATCGTGAACTTAACTTGACAGCAGACCTAATGGCAGCTGCCTTGCTGAATTTGGTACCTAAAGAGCAGATCAACACTGTTCCAGTCAACTTTTTATGTTAATATCCATTGACAGGCATCTCTGTCTCATTTACAGTAAAGTGTCAGCATATGTAAGTTTTTAAAAGCCATTCAACAAACTATTAGGACCAGCTTCGGGCGTACTTGCCAGAACGTTGAGTTCTATATCATAGGTGAATCCCTCCAGATCCATAAAGGCCTATTTCACTTATATTCCGCCCACCTGGTCCAACCCCCTCAAGATACACTCCTACACGTGCTCTAGTTCTTGCCAGTACATCCTTGCCAGGTCCTCCAGGTCCTTGTTTGGCATTTAAGCTATTTCCTCTCTGAGCAGGGACTCTCCTTTTCTCACGTATGTGATGATAAAACAGATGATAGGCTTATTAATTTCGTTGGTGATTTACTACCAGCAGTGGGACCTCATTGTCATCAGGTGAGTCATGCTTTCTGGGGTCGCTTCTGGTACCAACTGTCTTAAGCTGGGTTCCACAGGAAATGGTCATGGAAGGTGAGGCACTTACGCTTTGATTTTATTGGCGAGTGCAGCCCTAGAATGGGGGTGGGAGGGACAGATGAGTAAAGCAGTGAAGGAGCGAGAGCCAGTATGAGGATGTACTGAGCTGCGTGCCTCCAAGTGGGATGTATTGGTTAACTCTTGGGACTCCACCTCTGAGAAGCATGTATGTATCTCAGGACCATTCCTTTGGGGCTCCAATCTCCCTTTGATCAAAAGTTAGCCCCCTGGGCTTAACTCTTTCTCACTTCCAGGTTGTACACGTGTGATATGGATGCTCAATAGAGTTTCACAGGCTTGGCTAAATCTCAGGAAAGGAAGTGGGGGTCACATGGGAGGAGGTGAGGCACACAGTTGGTTGGAGCTCTGCGCAGCTGGAACAAGAGACAGCTGAGGTTGAGAGGCTCAGGAGCAGAAGAGGTGTCAGCTGGAGTGCATTGCCCTGGCCCTCACCTATGTCCACTCTCCCCTAGTCTGTAGACCCCTGTTCAACTTTCTTTGGAGAATGCACCTCAGATCTTGCCGGGGTGGGGAGCATGTTTCCTGTTAGTGCTGAGGGATGAGCTGGGGCTTTAATTGGTAAGAAGCTTTAACTGCTTCTTACCAAAAATGGCAAGCAACTCTTCTGTTTTTAGCCCCATCTTTATACTAATTTCCTGAGAGTCTTTATGCCACCAAATTCCCGAATGTCTTGGGGACTCTGGGCTCTGCATTATACATTGAGTTCCTTTATTGCCTCCCCACTGCTTTTTAGAACTCAGCTTTCTCAGGGTCTACTGGCAAGTTCAGTTCATGATAATCCCCCACTGTTTGCCCCCCATCTGTTAACTCTGAAACTTCCAAAAATGTGTTGTTGTTGTCTCTCTTATTTTGTTTGTCCCTGTAAATTTGTGCTTTATTAAAAAATTCCTTACTGTCATTTTAGTGATGGTACTAAATCACTACAAGAAATAATAACCTTAAGTTATCAAACGGACACTTGCCAGGAGAGAAAGAGCTACTCTACAGTTTTTTTGGGAATGCACTTTTATCTAATATCTAGTAAGTATAAGACCTATTCTTCATATATGATAAATGTCAGCAGTTAAAAGTCACCCCACAGACATATCTCAGGTCAAAATTTTTCTTCATAAAGATTAAACATGATGTTGTATGTAGTTTGATCTTTTGAAGTTAGAATTATAAGTAAGGTATGAAAATGGAGAGGATTTCTAAGAAAAAGGAAAGATTCAGTATGCCATGATTCTAAAAGGCAAGACAATTTAGAGTTTTCCTATTTGTATCTAAAATAAACAGAGCAGACAGTCTGTCTGTAGGTTAATAGAATTTACTTGGTAGCCAGAGGTATGTGTAGTAATTTCTCATTCTTTTTATATTTTAAATTGAAGATTTAAAGGATCATTTCCAACTGGGTGATTATCAGCTGCCTCGTGTTTTCTCTATGTAAGTCATTCATTTCCTTATTTTGATTTTTCTTCTCTTACCTTCTTGAAGTGGTGGTCTGAGAATCATAGAATGCCAGGGTTGAAATAGCTCGGAGATCACCTAATTCAATATCCCTTCAGCTGCTGAATCCTACCATTTCCATTTGACTCTTGTTTTCTGTTACATCTTTCTGTTGAAGTTCCCCTTATGTATGTTGTCTACCTTTTCCACTATATTCTTTGACATATTACTGATAGTTATTTTAAAGTTCCTGCCTAATGGTTCCAACATTTGAGTCATCTTTGAGTCTGGTTCTGTCGATCGCTTTATCTCTTGACAGTTTTTTGAAAAAATATGTCTCATGATTTTTGATTGGTCACTGGACATCATGTCTAGAAGTACAGAGACTGAGGTAAATACCATTTATGTTCAGAAATGGGCATACCTTTTTCTCTGTTGGGCTGTTAATGTGTGTAGGTTAAGCTGGTCTAGTCGGGGGTAGAGCTAAGTTTGGGTTTGTGTTGCTACTGTTATCTTTAGTGTGCCACAGCTTCAAATCTTTCCAGTCGTAATAATTACTTGGTAACTAAGCACTATTACATGTGCTTACAGTGGGACCTGGGGCTAAGTAGTCTCTCTCAGCACTTTTCCTGTGCCCTCAGCTTCGGTGGTTCCTGCATTGCTGTGTCACAGAGGAGGTCTCCCTGTTCTCGCTCCTCCATCAGCAGGAAACTGCAGTTGCTTGTGACTTAGCTGTGGGCTCAGGGTGTGGGCAGGGTGGGTTCTTTGTTGTCTTGGCAGCCTTAGGCTTCGACAGGCTTTACATTCCTGGACCTCAGCAGTGAAGTTTTCTCAGTTCCTGCCTCTCCTTCATACAGCAGCCAAACTCTGCCTTGTATCATTCCCCCCAGGGTAGGTGACTTCTGGTATCACTGTAGGATCCACAGCCCCAAATGATTCCCTGCTTCCCCTGAACCGTTAGATAGATGTTTTGCCTTGGGGAAGGGTAGATTTTCTCCTTGGATCTGGGGACAGAAGGTTTGCTACTGCTTCCTCAGTGGCTTAAGGCTTTTTCTCTTTATGAGGGAAGGATCTGGGGAGGTGGAATGGGCTTCCTGAGTGTCCCCTGCAGGAGTTGGCCACCCTTCCTGCACTCAGCCAAGGAGTAGGGCTATTTCCAGTCTCCTGCCCCGGCCCCAGTCTCCTTCTGAGCATCTGATGGAGGTCCATGGAAAAGAGCTTTTTCAGTGAATTCGAACTCTTCTGTTATGCCTAGGGCTTCCACCTATTCCAAGCTGACAAGGTAGCCCATACCTTAAGGATTTGATAAAAGTTTAGTTGATCCCTTGTTACCTACTTGCGTGGCGGTCACCTCCTTCTCCTGTGTTCTACCAAAGGTGAAATAGATCCTGTATCCATCTTTCCCTGGAGAGGCTTCTCACTGTGGAATTCAGTCTACTTTGTTGCCGTGTGATCTCAGTTCCCCGACGGACTCAAGAAAAGTTATGAATTTGTAGATTATCTGACTTCTTCCTTATTGTTAACATAGGAGCCATATTCTCCTTGGAAGCAAAATATTTATTAATTGTACTTTAGAAACAGTGTGTTTCTTTGCCCAGGACCTCAGCTGGAAAGGCAATTTGGGATGCTGAAAGTTAGCTACTTCTAAACATGTCACAACTATTTCATCAGACACACTTCCTTCAGGTCATACTGTGGACTATTTCTGGAAGAACACTGGAGTTAAAAGAGTCCATTTCACAAAATTCTTTTCTCTATGATGCCACCTCAGATGGAACTTAATCCTACACTGTTAAGAGAACTCTTGAGTGGGCAGACAAGGAAAGAGAGTATTATTACTGACTTTCTCATATGGACAGTTATGCAAGGTCAAGGTTGGGAAGCTCCTTGAAGATTATGTGGTCAGTACAACGTCCAGCTGACGGGTGATTCAAGTATCATGAACAAGTCATCAACTAATTTATGTTGGAACATTTCTAAGTGCTGGCGATTTTATTAGTTTTCAGGGGAGAAGACTATCTTTTGTTAGTTTCGACAGTTATATTGGTCTTTATATTGAACCCAGACTTCCATAGTTCATTCTTAGCTACCTGCTTCTGACTGTAGTTCATTGGGATACAGCCTTACATCTGTACCTGTCAGTCAATAAAAGTGAGCAATGGCCTCTCCAGAGTTGTTTTGTGGTAATTGCTTTGGGCCCACTTTATTTGACTCTGCTCGTGCTCCAAATACACTCTCTACTCAGCCATGAACTTTGACTACAGTAACCCCAGTTTTGAACCTGCCTCTGGTCCTTTGAACTTTGGGTTGGTATTTAGACTTCCCAGATCTTAAGTCTTAAAATTTCCTGATGGTTTGGATTTATGTTCAGGTTTTTTTTTTTTGCTCAGTTTTGTCTTGGTAAAGAATCCCTAACTCTGGTTCCAGTCTCTTGAAAGCCAAACTCAATGATTATCTGTCAGTGGTTCCCAAGAGAAGGGAGGATTTGGGCAATTCCATCCTTCATGCTCTACCAAGCAAGTTAGTTCACTCTTCCATCTATAGTTACTTCAGATGCTTCAAAAGAAGCTTTATGTTCTTTCAAAGTCATCTCTTTTTCAGGCTAACCACCCCTAGTATCTTCTCATATATTTCCTTTGGGAGTTTTAAGGAAGAGAGGATATGCTTATCCAACCATAGGTAAGCACCCACATTGTTATATTTCAAATTGGTCTTTCTGCTCTGCTTTCTGAATTTGGTATGAATGAAGATTCTAATCATTACCTAACACATTATAAATCCTAGTATCTTCACATAAATTTTTTTTTTTTAGAAAAAGAAATATATGCACATAGGTTAAAGCATCAAGTAGCTCTGCAAAGTTGGTTAAATAAGAAACCAAACCAAAACTAGTCTTCCACTTCTTTCCCCTTTGTCCTTGCCCAGAAGCAGCCACCTATCACCATACTTAGCTTATTATTTTGGTTTCTGAATCAATATTTCTAAACACATGCTTATACACTAAATTTTTGATATTGGGTGTTCATGTGACCATGATTATGTAACCTATTCAGAGATGAGCCATGTGGTCTGCTGTGGTTTGTTTCCCTTGCCTGTACAGTGTTTTGTTTCCCTCTAGTTAATAATTATCTTCTTATTCGATTATTTTTATATTTGTAAATCACTAATTCAATCCTTGTTCTGTCTTTTTCTCTTGTGTGTTGGCACTTCTGTTTCCTGTATGCCTTGTTTGGGTTGAAGCTAACCCTCTTCTAGCTTCCTGAGAGGGTGGAAGGGGGATATCTGAAATGTCTTCATTTTACTCTAACATTTAAGCTATAGTTTAGCTGAAAGTAAATGTACAGTGGACGTCAGCTTTTCTCAGAATTTTGAAGGCATTTTGTTATTGCCTTTAAAAAAACACGTTTAATTTTGAAATGATTTTAGATTGACGAAAGAGTTAACAAAGACAGTACAGTTCCCAGATAGTTTTCACCTGGCTTTCCCTAATGTTAATGTTTTCCATGACTGTGGCACAACTGTCAACATTGAGAAATTCATATTGACTGTTAATACTGCTATTAACTGAACCACAGACTGTAGTCAGATTTCCCCAGCTTCTCCACTAATATCCTTTGTCTGTTCCAGGATCAGATCCAAGACACCAGATTGTAGTCATCATGTCTGCTTGGTCTCCTCCAGTCTGTGGCAGTTGTTCAGCCTTTCCTTATTTTTAATAACTTTGACACTTTTGAAGAGGACTGGTTAGTGTTTTGCAGAATGTCCCTCAGTAGAGTTTGCCAGATGTTTTCTCATGTTAAGACTTGGGTTTTGGATTTGGTAATACTGCAGGGCTGAAGAGGGTCTTCTCACTGTATCGTATCAGGGGATGAATGATACCAACATGATGTATAACTGGTGATGTTAACCTTGGTCCCTTGCTTAAGGTGGTATCTGCCTGATTTTTCCGCCATGAAGTTGCTAATTTTCTCTTTCCACTAAGTGAGTCGCTTGAATCCACACTCAAAGGGAGGGGAGTTAAGCATCACCTTCTTGAGGGAAGAGTAGAAAATAATTAGTGGACGTGTTAAAACCACCACAATAATTAATAAATATTTGAGGAGGGGAAGATATTTTGAGGCTATGCAAATATCCCTTTTCTCCTTGAAGTTTTACTTGCTAATGTTAGTCACCATTGCTTTTTAACATCTAGTGTCATTGTCCAGAAATCCAAAACCATCCTAACTTCTGACCCTCAGAATTGATCTTATCCTCTCAGGAAGGCTGTAGAATCTCTCTCTTTCTCCTGTGTTCTGAAACTTCATAAAAGAGACTGTTTTTGTTGTGCTGAGCTCTCAATGGGCCCTGTCTATCTGAAACTTGGGTCCTTTAATCTGGGGAGAAGATTTAAAATTATTTCCTTGGGTATTTCTTTCCTTTGCTCTTTCTTTTCTGAAACTCTTGGTATTAGTATATTGGTCCTCTGAGATTTGTCCTCTAGTGTTAAAGAAACAGTCCAGGAGGTTCCAATATGCAGATGCTTTTTCCGTTTCTTTTTCTTTTTCTGCTAATTCATGGAATATATCTCGACTTTGTCTTTCAGCCCTTCTAGTGATTGTTTCATTTTTGTTAATATTTATCTTCTAAGATCTTTCTTTTGTTGTTGTTCTCTTAATATTTGCTTTTCTGGCATCTGATAATTTCATTGGTTTTCTTTTATCTCCTAAAGTTTTTTTCTTTGTCTCTGTCTTTCATGTTGGTAACTTTTCTCAGATGATTTTGGTAACCTGCTCATGCTAGGGTGGTTTGATTGGCAGCTCTGAGAATGAGTGGGGCATACGGGCTGTAAGCTTCATTTCAGGGTGATTTGGCTAGGTGATTTCCTTAGGGAATCCTGAGTTATGTCTTCCTGGACATAACATATTTCCCAGTGACGGACTCTTCATTTTCCTGCTTGTGTTGTAAGGCTCGACTACCAGCATTCTGATAATGGATCGCAGGAAGCAGGCAGGAGGGTCTGAGTATCTGATGCTCGTATATCCCTGAATCCTGTTCATGGTTTCACACCACTGCCCTCAGCTTCACCTCATGTTCCCAGATCAGAGATCTTGTATTTCACTTCTCCAGAGAATGAAGGGAGACTCCTGGCCTTGAGGAGTCAGAGAAGGAATCTGAGTATCTGACTGCTTTGTAAACACTTTCTCTTGATCCTTCTTTATCTCTTGCCCCCTGTCCCACTTCCAGGAGTATCTCTTGCCTCCTGAGCCTTCCAGGTTCTGCAGTCCAGAGCAGGCTACTTCTCAGCTCATTCTCCTGCTGCCTCACAATTCAGTTTTTGTTTTGTTTTTAATCTGATGAGTGATTTCACTGTTTTCCCTTCTGCTTTCCAGTCTCTTGACATTTTCTTACTCTTCTGCCCTTGTCCATTCTTCCATTTCTTATAGGTTAATATCTTTTAAAAATGATTCTTTTATTCTCATAGTAATGGCATTTCAGGAAAAAATGAAATTAGGTGTGTGTGTTCAAGCTGCCATTTGGAATTTGTCTGTCTGTCTGTCCCTCTTCCTCCTTCCTTTCTCCCTCCTTCAGAAAATTATTGGAGGGCCAGATCCTGAGGGGGTCTTACAGGCCACTGTAAGGACTGTGACTTTATCTTGCAGTGGGAAGAGATGCTGAGTTTAGCCTGAAGGAGATTAAGGGTGGAGTCAAGGAGACTCGTTAGGAGTCCATGGAAATAAACCAGACAAAGCTCGGACCAGCTCAGAGCAGTGCATGTCCCTAGGAAGCATTGTGAAAGCTCGGAGGTCCTGTGCAAATGCTAGGTGTTATTAATGTGTGGTGGAAACTTCTTGGTGTAGGAGACAGAGTGCAGTGGAAATTCATGAAAAACAAGGGGTTAGATGTACCTGTGCCAACAACGCCTGGTGAAAAAGTAACAGAATGACATATATGACGTAGGAACGTGTAAGTACATTAAAAATAAGTGCCCAGAAAAGGAGAACACATTTTTTTTTTCACAGAGACATTTAAATACAGAGACCTATATTAAATGCATTAAAATATTTGCCTGTGGGAAGGGTGGTAATGGCAGTGGGATATAGGGGGAAATAAAATGAATAAATAAACGGACTAGCAAACAGTATCCAGAGGGAGGGGACCGCTTTAGAGAGCTGGGGTCAGTCTTAGGTACACTGTTCAGGGCAACTTACAAAAATTTTTGGAGCTTTAGCTTCCGTCTCTTTCGAACAGGGTGGTCATACCTACTTAGTACCTATTTGGTATGTTTACTGCCATAAATGGGGCAATCTGAGTAACGTGCCTGGAAGAGTATCCAGTGCACGGAATATTCTCAATTAACGTCAGATGCTTGCTTTCTCCTTCAGCTGCTCGGCAGTGTAACTGTGGGGACTCTGTGGAGTGAGGGTACTTGCTTTAGGGAACGTGAGACTTGTGTTAACTCATCTCATATTTTTAAATCTTTTTGTGCCCTCTTCTCTTAATGCAGGGCTTGCCACCCAAAAGGTGGCAGGCAGACGTTACCCACCTGAGCTGTCCGGAGCCTACAAGGTTTTCTTTCTCACCCCTGGCCCCACGCCGGAGCTCGTTGCGAGAGATGTGGATACCGAGCTTCCAACAATCCAAGAAAGAAGCCCAGGCACTAAGGAGGCTGGTCGATAGGAACCAAAACTTCTCAGCTCAAGAGTTTTGGGCTCTAGTATTCAAGGACTAATACCAGAAAGTGTCCGAGTTTTATTTTCTAGGCTGCCTTAATATTTGAATGTCACAGCTGCTCTGTTGACTATCCTTAGGGTAAGAATTAATTGCTGCAGTACTCATAATGAGCTCTACCGAATGATAGATTGAATTACCCTTAGGGTTCACTTCTCTACTGTTTGTACTAAAAAAGTAAATATTTCTTACGGACAACTGGTCACCTTCAGTATGGACCCAAGTACCTGCCACCTTTTGTGGAAATTCGCCTAATGCAGATGAGCGTTTTCCTTGCTGCCAGGAAACCCTGCAAGGAAGGCAGAGCACGTAGCCATGGACGCTTATCCTCACCTGACCGTCTGCATTTATTGGTATTTGGCGAGCCCAGGGTCCTGGTGCTGAGCACGAACATGCAGTGTGTGAGAACTTGGCAGTGAGAGAGCCCCGCTGGCCGTGTCCAGGGATGTGAGTGGGTCCGGAAGGCTGTGAGAAAGCACTCTTCTAGCTACTCGCATCTAAAGAACATAGCACGTCTCTGCCTTCTCCAGACTCTCAGCCACCTCTCCACTTTTCTTATTGTCACCTCACCCTGTCTCCTCCCCCTGCTCCTCCCTAACGTGGAACGTCTTGCGAAGACGTGTCTCCTTGTGTGTTTTGATCGGTGAGTACTTCCCAAGGGTCCCTTATTCTGCACAGAGGAATAGTAAGTCACTGATTCGGGTGGCCCTCCTGTGCGCTTAGATCCCTGGGCGAGCAGAGGTGCCTGCCCATGGGATCTCCGCCGTGTTGGGGCTGATCTGTCTTTTCTGGGGGTGATGTACGGCCTGCAGCGGTGGGCGGCCCCAACGGTCTGGGAGCATTCCCTGTCTAACAGAGTAGGTCCATCTGTCTGTCTGGGGCTTCTGCTGGAGCTCCACCAAAGACCAGGCAGAAAACACTGGCTCACATTCTCTTTCCTTGTGCGCGTGGGGAGGCGTGCAGATCACTCCACAGCCTGTGGCCACCCGCCGTGCGATGGCTTTGGTATGTTTTATTGTGGAAAGACAAAAGTTCCAGAGGACAGGAGGGGTCCTGGGGACACCTGTCCCTGATGTGGCCTGAGGGGGAATCTTGGGAAAGCGCCCTCGGCCACACCTGCTCTTTGATCCCTGCCAAGGGCAGTCTCTTCCTTCCGTGGCTCTCCCTCCGCTGTGCCAGAGGACTGAGGACTGAGACCACTGCTTTCTCTTGGAAGCAGGAAGGGTCCCATTGCTTCTCCCCTGTGACTGGGTTGCTCCCAATCCCAGCTCTGCCATTAACGGAATGTGATTTTGTACAAGTCTCTTAACCTCCCTGTCCTTAGTTTTTTGTACCAGGAAGAAGTGGCAGGGCTGGTCTTTGAAGTTCTTTTCTGTGTAACATTCTTTAATTGTTTAAGAAGCTTCATTTCATAGGTGTTTTTACCAAGATAGTAACAAACTAGTGAAGGGCCATCATGTGTTTTTAGCAAGGGAAGCCCACTCTTCATTAGAGGAAGAGGCATACTTATTGGGTAGGATTGGGGATGGAAAGGATTTTATCTCTCTGCCATTTTATCTGATAATTTCAAAAGGAAAAGGATTAGAAAGGGGGATTGTTTGTTAAAGGCCAGATTTTAAGTTGTGTATTAAGTGAGGTATTTTTGTTTGTATGCTTGTTTCTTTCTTCTCTTCTCTTCTCTTCCTTTCCAGCCCTTCCCTTTCCTTCCCTTCCTTCCCCTCCCCTCCCCTCTCCCCTCCTTTCTTCTCCCACTCTTAAAAGAAAGCCCAAGTTGTGATTTGTGCCGCTGGTGAGATATTATCAGGTAGTTTCTCCTTCATAAATGCCTTAAGCAAATACTCAGTGTTTATATGCTGCATGTATGTCTTAAACCCCAACTTTAAAATTTTTTTTTAAGTCTTGTCGGTTTACAACGTTGTGTTAGTTTCTGGTATACAGCGTAGTGATTGTATACAGCATATGTATTCCTTGTCATATTCTTTTTCATTATAGGTTATTACAAGGTATTAACTGTGGTTCCCTGTGCTACACAGTAGGAGCTCTGCTTTCTAAGTTCCATGTGAAGCTCTCCATGTGTTTTATCTGTGTTGACCTCATTGTATCACACCTTTTTCTTAGCCTCAGTGTCTCTATTATTGAAATATGATTGAGAAAGTGTCCCACCTCACGGGGCTGTTGTGAGGATGACTCATGCTGTGAGGGACTTCCTGCAGGGCAACTTTCTGGTTAGGGCGTCAGGACCCTTCACTTAGATTATTCCCAAATACTGATTTTCAAAGTGGTGTGTCGAGACGGGTAGAAACATTTTCAGAAATGTTGAAGAAAATGATGACTAATGCTAGTTAACAGTCTTCACTTTTTCATCTGAAAATATAGGCAACATTGGCCTTTGATCACATAGCAAGTACAGTATTTCAGAAACTGAACGCTGACTTCTAGGCGGTGTACGATGTCTTGTCTTATGGTTAAATCTTTAAGCCATTTTGAGTTTATTTTTGTGTATGGAATGAGGGAGTGTTCTAATTTCATTGATTTGCATGCTGTTGTCCAGTTTTCCCAGCACCACTTGCTAAAGAGACTGTCTTTCCTACATTGTATATTCTTGCCTCCTTTGTCGAAGATTAATTGACCGTAGGCATGTGGGTTTATTTCTGGGTTCTCTATTCTGTTCCACTGATCCATATGTGTCTGTTTTTGTGCCAGTGCTACACTGTTTTGATTACTGTAGCTCTGTAATCTTGTCTGAAGTCTGGGAGGGTTATGCCTCTAGCTTTGTTCCTTTTTTCAATATTGCTTTGGCAATTCTGGGTCTTTCGTGATTCCATATAAATTTCAGGATTATTTGTTCTAGTTCTGTGAAAAATGTCCTGGGTAATTTGATAGGGATTACATTAAACCTGTAGCTTGCTTTGGGTAGTATAGGCATTTTAACAATATGAATTTTTCCAAGCCAGAAGCATGGGATATCTTTTCATTTCTTTAAATCATCTTTAATTTCTTTAATCAATGTTTTATAGTTCTCCACGTATAAGTCTTTCAGAGAGCAATTTTTAAAATTAAATTATTTTTTCAGTTGAAGAGTTCCATAAGTGAAAATGGAATTTCCAATGGATTACTTTAAAATTATTGATCACTTGAAAACTGAGGTAAGATAAAAGACAATCAGAGCTTTCAATGAGGGAAAAAGAAGCCTTTGGTTTTTTCCAATGGGAAAACAAGAAAAAAAGTGTATGAAAGAACAAGAAAAATATTTTTAAAATGTATCAAGGAAATGATCATTATTTGGGTCACTCAGAATGTCAGGCAGCCTGAAATTTATTGAAGTGTCCAGTATTTTCTAATTGAACATTTAATATGTGCCAGGAATTATTCTGGGCCCCAGTGATACAGCAATAAATGGAACTGACAAAACCGCTGGCACCTTAGAGCTTACATTCTAGTTCTAGCAGGGGAGTGGAAGTGGAAATACTCCAGCAAAATAGAAGTCACTTCCAGGGAGTCTTTATTTCTTTATTCTGTAAGAGCCCCGTAAGATGGAATTTACTTCCTGAGTTTCTGCTACTCTCTTTGAAACACGAGATGTGATATAAATGGGTTCTATTGATAGAATGTATTAAACGTGCTGTATTGACAAGATGTGTTCAAAGCACTGGGAGGTCACGTTTGAAGTGAGCTGGCCAGTCTAGAAGCCAAGCGCTTCTCAAGTTCTTTTCATCTTTTGCTCCATTGTTCTATTCCTGTTCCCCAGAAGAGGAGTCATTTCTTCGGTCAACATCGTGTGATTTCCAGCAAGAGTGAGAAGTGACTTGGGAGTGGGAACAGCCGTGGGGAGCTCACTGGGCGGGCAGTTCTGCTGTGTGGCTCAACCCCTGAGTAAGGAGGTGGGGCGAGTCAACGGTCACTTCATTGTGGCACCTGAAGGTGTCTGCTCTTACAGGCTGCATTCAGTCATCGTGTGCATAGCTGACACACCACTAGTAAGACTCCTTTCACCACTGAAATAATATTACCTGCTAGTCTGGGAGAACACCGGTCACTTAGGTGACCATCTTTAAGTCACGAAGCATAATCACAGATGCCTTCCCCCTTCATGGTCTGCATCCCAGCTTCAGTATTAGCCTGGAGCAGTTTTCTCTCTGTAAGGCAATTCAAACCAAGAAAAATTCCTTTGACTAGTTAGGTCCCTAATGTTCTTAGATTTTTATCAGAATAACTAGAAAGGGAGATAAAAACCTTTTGGAGATAGGAAAGGTGGAAGCTTGTAGTAAAAGAAATGTGATGTTAGTTTAACAGAGTGAAGCAGGACAAAGCCCTGATAACACAGCTCATCCAGTGCTGTGACACCAGTAATCGACAGGTCCAAGTTTCAAACCCAAGATTGTTTTATTTGTGTATACTCTTTCCGCCATGCTCTGTTTTCTCCCATGGGGAGAGCTGGAGATTGCTGTAATTCTTTGCAGTACTCCTGAAAAAATAAAATGTCCCTTTATCCCACTGACAGGGAAGAATTCAGTTCTGCTCTTAGTTTTAAGATAAATGTGAAATTCTTTACTAGGGGAAGGGAGCCTACTTATAAGTCAATGTGTGTCTTCAGAAACTTTCTTGTGATGTTGGAATTATAAATAATTTGGTTTGAATGTTGAGAAATTAAACACTTGGAAAAGCCTATAAGTTGGCCTTAAAAGATATCCCCATCTTTGAGAAGGCCTCCATTTGATGGTTTCACACCTGATTTGTTTTCAGAGGCTCATGCAACTCTGTGCACACAAATGCTTCCACTACCCTGAAGTGAGGGCTGGCAGAGCAGAGCTCACAGAGGACTGCTGGGGAGTGGAGCTCATAACAGAAACTCAGAAAAAAAATGTAGTAAAACTGTGTTATGGAAAACGAGCTTTAAAGGTCAAAGAAAATAGGGTATGATGTCATTTCCCTGTTGCCTACTTATGCCCATCTCCGCCCTCCCCACACACGTCCCAGGTCTGAGAAACAAAGACAGCAGTCAGCAGGGCTGTGATTCTTTCTAATTTGAGGCTTATCCAGAATTTCCTTTAATTTTGCAATTATAGGCAATGACACAGTTCCCAAAATTCATATTCTGCCCCCATCTTTTGGAAAAGCAACACCTCCAAGTAAACTTTATTATAAGAGGCTTTCACATTTTCAAAAAGTTTGCGGGCGGTTGGGGGAATGAGAATGACAAGAAACAGAAGGTTTGGGCAATGAAGAGGACGTGGAAAATGCACCTTCTGGGAAGATGTAAAAAGAGCATCAGGTTGGCAATGCTGCAGCTGCTGCTCACAGTCATGGTTCCAGAGAAGAAGCTTTTCTTTCCACGGGTTTCTTTACAGAGGCCAACATCTCCGTTTCGGTTTCAGGAAATCCCCAAACAGGAAATGAGATGTTGCAGGCTTTGGGCTTTGGGGACAGACTCATGAGAGAGGTAAATTTCAACAACCTAAAAGTTGCTCTTCTTGGCTTCGGAAGCCGGGTAGCCCAGCCAAGGTGAACCAGTCTTCCTCCTCCTGCCTGCGGTGGGCTCAGGTGCCCGCAGCCACACCACCCATCACCCCAGAATCAGTGTTTCATAAACACGATCCTCACCTCGACACAGGGGCTCTGCTCGGGCTGCACAGACAGCCCTTTTGCAAACTGGAGGGTCATTCATGAACAGTTTGGAAAACCAGGAGAAAACAACCCCTCATCTTGTGTGGACAAGAAGGAATCTGATTTGGCAGGAGCGAGGCGGGGACTGCTGTCGAACTTGGGTTTGAACAGTCTGATCTCAGCGCTGGCAGCCTCTGCGATGACCTTGGAAAATACCTCGTGTCAGTGTGATCAGAACCTCCAGACAAAACGTGAGTTCAGCCAGACATTTGAGTTTCCAACTGCCTGTTTGCCATCATAGAGAGACAGTCTTCATCGCATTGGACTTCAGTTTGAGCCTCAAAAAAGCTCTTAAGATGAGGTCCCTCTTTACCTCCATTCTCTCCCTTTTGAACACCCCCACGAACAAATGATGGGGCCATGACTGGACAATGCAGCTACATCAAGCTATTGTATGGTTCACATGTTACCTAGAATACAGTGGAGGTGGATTTAGGTGAATTTGGAGATGACTGGAAAGAGATGCTAAGAATGGGAACTTGAACATGTTCCCAGGATTTACCAATCTTCTACAGTGCTGTTCTCTGCATTCGTGCTAGCTGCTCCCAATTAAACAGAGAACTTGGTCTCAGGCAGTGTCCAGCTTCTCTCAGGTTTACGTGTTTCACAGATTCCTGCAGGGCACTGCCCACTACGGTAATTAGTTAATCGGAAGTAGCATTAATTGTTTGATGTCTGTTATACAGGAGGAGAGGGTGGTTCCAGGGTAAACATGAGAACAGCCAGAGGTGAGTGGCAGCATCTCCCATGGACTCTAGGCATTCCAAGTGAGCTTGGCAATTATCTAAGAAAGAAAGGAGCGGCATGTGGTTTTTTTCCCAGTGGGGGATTTCATTGTCCATTTGGGTCCCTCTGTTTACTGCATCTCAGAGAAACCATGACAACCACATTTGTCTGTTTCCTCTCCCCTAGATGCTTCTGTTCCATCTGTTCGGTATTCACCAATGAAGTCAACATTTTGTCTCTTTTCTCATTATAAATAAAAGTTCACTTATGCGAGTTCATTTTTTTTTAAAAGTAAAAGAAAATAAAAATTACAAGGTGGTGCCTGGCTTGATAAATTGTTCAGTACCTTCTCTGCACTTCCTCTGTCCTGATGTTCACTGACATGTGGCATGTTCATTTATTTGATTTGTCTTAAATTGTCTGTGCAGTATGCAGAGATGTAACATCCCAGGAAAACAAAATGGAAAAACCCTGCTTTGCAGATGTATAGCCGTGTGATGAAGAAAACGCCTCCTGTTTTCAGTCATAGTGGTGCACATCTTGATCTAACGGTATTTCTTTTACTTCCAAAATCTCAGGTAGTGGCAATCGGGAGCACCTGTCTCCTTCCAAGCCCTTTTACAAGCTCTTAGGGTCAGGTGGCTCTTTGATGTGCACTGCACAAGGAAGAGGTAACAAAGAGAAAGAAATACATGGCTCAACTTCAGTGGGACACTAGTGGGACCTCTTTTTGTGGTGTAGGGTGTCCTTTTACATTGGAGTCCCACTGATGGAGTGGTCCAGGACAGTGCCTCCCCAGGCCCAGGAGTCCTGCCTTGCGTCTTGGGTTGCCTTTGCTGGCTGTTAACTACCTTTGTGGCCTCGAGCAAAGCATTTTACCCTACTGTGAACCCCCGTTCCTTCATATGTAAAGTGAGGTAGAACTAGATGACATGTAAGGCCCCAAAGAGCTTTAAAATGGTACAGTTCTGTTTCATGACTAAACACTAAACACTGGCTAAAGGTTTTGTGACTTTCTTTCTCTTACCCCATCTGCACAGTTCTAGCCTGGGTCCTCTTCTTTCCTCGCTCTGTAACCTTTCTCATCCACCTGATCCACTTCACATTTTCAACTGTCATTAGTTTACTTACGACAAAACATTTTAAAAAGTGGACTTTACCGCATTATAATCACATACACTACAGTGCACCCGTTTCAAGTTCAGTGAATTCTTTCCCACGTGTACAGCTCTATATCCTCCACCCCAGTTAAGATATAGGACGTGCACGTCACCCCGGTAAGTCCCGTTGTTCTTCTTTGTAGTCAGTACTCCCTTATTCACAGCCCTAGACACTCACTGATATGTCTTCTGACACCAGAAATCCTTTTTTCTCCTCAAAGCCATGTTTCTGCTCGTGATCGAGTATGTATGTTCAACTGCCCACTGGGAAACTTGACTTAGAAGCAGTCCAGACCCCTCGACCTCAACGAAATGAAAGTCAAGATCTTTCCCCCGTAAATCTGTCTAATCACCAACATCGCACACTTGGGCATCATCTGTATTCCTTCTCTGCCTTCTCTTCCCCTGTTAACCCATCCCACTTAGCAATTCTAATGTATTCACATCAGTCCCTTCCTTCTGCTGTTGTTTTAGTGTAGAGCTACACCAACTGCAGTCTAGTCCCACCAAGTTCAGGAGCTCCGTGGAGCTCTTGCAAGGTCACACGCCACATCCTTCCACCTCGCAGCTCAGTTGACCTGTGCGTAGCCTTTTCCCAATATATTTATATGGTGTCAGGTTTGTGGTCAGATCACTTTGGGGCCTTTCTCTCAATAAAACTTCTCTCTTGTATGTCAAACTCTACCTAGCTTAGCATCCTTTAATTTAATATCCACTCATCTCCTTTGGGATAATGACTCCTTTAAATTAAAAAAAAATTTTTTTTGTATATATATATATATATATTTTTAAATTGAAGTACAGTTACAATGTGTCAATCTCTGGTGTATGACTCTTCTAATATAACCCGTCCCTGACTTTCCAAGCTCACTTCTTACCTTTCCCCCATAAATATGCCCCTGGGCTCTGCTATACTGAACTCATTATGTGTTGCCTGAATACTCATTGCTTTCTTCATACCACTGCATCTTTGTGTACACTGTTTTATTTCCTCTGCTTGGAGTATCTGATGAATCGCTATTTATCCTTCAAGACTCAGCTCAAATTATTTCCTCCGTGAAACCTTCCCTAATACTCTCAGAGGTGATTATTATGTCCTCTTCTTTTCTTTCATGACACCTTGTACATTTCTCCTTTGTGATCACCAAGATGGCACTCTAGTGGAGACAAGGCAGGAACAGTGCAACCCATTCCTCAAAATGGTCTGAACCGTTGACAGGTTAAGCTCACGTGTACATACTTACAGATGTGCACATCTGCACACCTACAGGGAATGGGGAAGAACACAGGGAAGGTTCTTTAACTTTTGGTTCTACCTTCTGGCTCAATTAAGCGTTATAAGGAGGAGGTGGGCTTTGGGAGTGACTCTCCTGCCACATTTCTTTAGCTTCTCCTTCTCTGGTTTCTTTCAGCTGATCAGAGACTTCGTATGTTTTGTTTCTCAGAGACTCAGAGTCCTGCTGCTTCTCTGCAGGTGAGAGTCCCTGCACTGCCAGGCCCTCTGCTGGACACCACCCCAGGCGGAGGGAAGAGGCCCCCCCAGTGTTCTAGGCAGTGCAGTGCTGCAGTCCCACAGGCAGGTTCTGCCAGTTGTCTCGTTGTAATATCATGTCTCCTGCTCCCTTGTCTTAGCCTAGTCTGGTACGCGCCTGCCGTCAGGAGGGAGAACCTGTCCTGCAGTGTCTGTGACAGGACATACTACTTAGTAATTTTCATGATCTGTTTATGTGTTTGTCTCCTGCAGACTGTCTTGAAGGTCAGATGGTGTTTTTGTTTTTTGTTGTTTCACTTTTTGTATATATTCCTAGTGCCCAGCACAGTGCCTGGCAGAATCAATAAATGAATGAATCTCATTTATGAATCTGAATCCCACCTATACACACTTACATTACCAAAGTTAATGATGTCTAAGTAGCATATTCTGCCTTAATTTAAAGCCTGCTCACGAGTAAATTAAAAAGTGTTTGAGTATCTACAAATGTGTTTGATTTAAAACATTTCCCACTTAAAATTAGCAATAAATGTAGGCCATATTTTCACGTACTGTTACTTCTTTTTTTTTTAATTGAAGTGTAGTCAGTTTATAATGCTGTGTTAATTTCTGATGTACAGTTAGTTATTCAGTTATACATATATGTGTATTCCTTTTCATATTCTTTTTCATTATAGGCTATTACAAGGTATTGAATATAGTTCCCTGTGCTATGCAGTAGGACCTTGCTGTTTATCTGATTTGGTGACAATTTTTCTTATCGTTCCAATTATACAAGAACTTCTACCAAAGTTCAGTAGGTATTCTGTGAGAATCATTCCACACTTAGATGTATTTTTGATGTATTTGTGGGAGAGGATGAATGCAGCCTCCTTCTATCTTAAAACCCCTCTCATGTGCTGATACTTGTAATTCAAGTCCTTATAATTTAAAACAGAAGTTAAAGCCAAGCATAGATAATTAATTTGGATAATTAATTTGCCAAGTTTTTGTGCTGGTGGTAGACGTGTAGATATAATATGTAGTAATAAAAAATATTTGGGGAGGCTAGGGTACATTAAGAGAGAAGACAATAAGCACTCAGAAAATGCAACCAAAGAGCATACACTTAGTTCTTTAGCACATTTAAAAGAGGAAGCTAAGTGTCAGTTCAGAGTGCTGAGTGCAGAAGGTCAAGGTGGAGCTCCTTTTTTTCCCTAGGGGATGAGAAAGCCTGGGTGGTGTCTCTTGTTTCTGTACAGATGGTGACAGGCCCAGGAGAAAGGACACCTGGAAGTCAGCTGGCTTTTGATAAATGTTTGTTGAAGAATAGGTAATATTGCAAAGTGTCGGAAAGTTGGGTAAAGCAATCAAGAAGTCCTTCGGAGCTGTGTATGCCTTTGAAATGCCAACAATGTACAGTAAGTTCAGATTTTATGGAGAGATCATACTCCCTTGCCAGGAACTAAAATCTCTTGGAAACTTTCTCTGACTAGCCTGCCTCATAATGACCTTTGGTTGCTCCAGGTAACTCTGACATTTATGGGGGCCGTCTGTGTTCTCTGCATTTATTTAACGTGTGTCTGTATATTGCTTAGGATGGTCCCAAGTTGCATCTCATCCCCTAGATTATCTTGTCTTAGGGGGTTTGTGTCTGTCTTTGCATTCTCTATAGCTCAATATGTATCTACTACGTTCCAAACATTTTTGCATATGGCTGTCATGTGATTCAAGTCTCAAAACAACTTTGTAAGTGAAAATACTATTACTCTGTTTTTTGCAGATGGGAAAACAGAGGCAGCATGTCAAGTAACTTATCCAAATTTACACAGCGACTTAAGTGGCTGAGTCTAGATTTCTTTTCTTTTTTTTTCAATTGAAATATAGTCAGTTTACAATGTTGTGTCAATTTCTGATGTACAGCCCAATAGTTCAGTCATTCATGTACATACATATATTTGTTTTCATATTCTTTTTCATTATAGGTTACTACAAGATATTGAATATAGTTTCTTGTGCTCTACAGTATAAACTTGTTTATCTAAGAGCCCAGATGTAGATCAAATTTCATGATCATTCTGCAATATACTTTTTAAAGGAACAGAATTATTCCAAAGGATGTACTTAGAGATCCCTTAGCTGACAAAATAAAATGGACAGGCAGCATTTTTTTTGGTCATGGAGCTGGTGTATTCTTCATGACATCTGAATATTATGTCTGTTCCATGCTGGCCATTCATGGAGGGTTTAATCCACTTTTAATTGATGCTTGAGAGATGGGTTTGTTGGCTGACACTGTGAACCAAACCCTCAGATGCTGAAAGATGATGGTCTAGAAGTTTATCTAAAACAATGAGGTCAGTACTGCAGAGAGGACACTTAGCTCACAATTAGGCATTTTGGGTGCCACTCAGAGTTTTCTCTTTTCCTTTCCCCTGCATTGAATGGTGGGCTGATGTTTTAAAATGTATCAAATACCAAGTGCTGTCATGGCCCCATTACTGTCTTCTTTTCCCTTTTCACTCCCTACTGTTCCCCTCCGTCAGGATGACACCTCTTCCAGGCACCCACAGATTTCATCCCTTGAACATGGAGTATAAAAAACATTAAAATACACCACACGTGCTGATTAATTGTTAGACGAAAATCGCCCAGAACATTGATCTCAGACTTTATCTTTTAAACGATATAAATCAAATTTATCTCCCTTTCAAGCTTCTTTGAATTTTAGTGTCTCAATCCCCCTTTAGTAGCATTGCCCTCTTCATCCGGGTAACTTAATAAAAAGATGAAATTACTCCGTATACATTTTCAGTTGCACCTCTCTTGGTAACTTGAGTTGACGTCAGCAGAGTCTTCTTTCCTGAATCAACTGCAAGTATGTTTTTAATACAAACTCTCTTAGTCCATAAGAAATCTGTTGGAGCAACAAAATACTCATGAAAAAGATACTCTTTTGGCTAAGCCATGATTCTCAATTGCACTAGACAATTCCACATTAAATCTTTATTATAATAAAATAAAATAAATAGAATAAATTGAGCCCCTTATTTTTCAGCTCTATTTATTCCTGGGACCCATATCGGGGGTCAAAGATATAAAAATATCATAAAGCCAGGCCATCATGAAATTATCTTTAGGTGCAAAGTGACTGATCTATGTATGAAGGTAAATTGTACTGATCACTTTTGCTGAGCAAAGGATTTGTCGATTGTCTCAGGGATAATTTGGTAATTGCTATCTTGGGTGGTTTTCTGTCCTTTTGATGTGTCTGTGGTCTCTAAAACACCTTAGTGTTTAGCTGGAATATCCATTCCTGTGGCTCTGAAGCAGAGCTAATTTGCTTTTCTGCATCACAGCCTTCATCTGTGTTTTTGTTTTGCCTCAGCAAGTGAAGGGAAAAGATCAGGGCATTAATCTCTCCCTCCATTAGAAGGACGCATTTCCGCTTTCATCCAATTAGTTGCTGTAATTTGAAGCTTTTGGTGCCTGCCGGTCAGGTGGGAGGCTGGCAGCAGCAAGGGCCCGGGAAGCTTTCAGGAGGCTCACTGTGAGCTGGGTTATGCGTTTCACCCAGAAGATCAAGTGTCAGGCCTGCTCACCCCGGCCTGATCCTCAGATCCTTACATATTCATTAACCATCCATATGTGCTCGCTACAGCGAGGCTTCAGACCGAGTTTCTGTAAACCTCAAGGCACATGGAACCAAAGCTGCCACCAGTGAGTTCAGGTCTCTTAGCACACCTTGTTTTCAGGGGCACAGGGCTTGCGCAACTGCCTTCTTTCTCCCTTTTAAAACATAAGAGTGTCGAAACCTGAAAATTTTAATTTGACTCCATTCATTCAGTGTTAGTGATCTCTTTGATATTAGCAGGGCAAAGGGAACCTCTTATTTCTGGAAGCCTGAAAAGGGTCCTGTAAATTCCCAGCCCCACAGGGTGATGATTTGCACAGGCAAAGGGCTTGTGGGTGTTAGAACCACATTTTCACGTCTCTCTGCCACTTCCCACAACACCAATGAAGAACACTTGTACTTTTTAAAATAAGGCCAGATAGTCTCTGAAAACTTTAGCCTGGCACTCCAGATGATGTGTATGAAAGAGATTCTGTTCCAAAATTTTTGGAGTTGGATATTTCCTTTACTAGAATGATCTCCCATTTTCCCTAGGACAAATTCCAACATCAAGAAGCTTTTTGTGGAAAAAAAAAAGCTGTTTGTGAGAAATAACTGCACAAGGAAAATCCCTTCCACTCAAAGAGAAAACTCATGGACTTGAAATATCTAATCAGTTACTACTGAGGGCAAGGATGGGCTTGGTGATAAACCTGGGCTCTGGCTCTCTTATATTTTACTTCTTTGGTTTCCTCATCAGTAAAATAAAAGGGTTATTATGTATATGGTCATTGTTAATACCCCTTTCGGTTTTCGCATTCGGTGTTTGGTGAGGCAGCATATTTCAGTTTATAACTGGCAAATATGAAGCTTGTATATTGCCACGCTTACTGGTTTTACTCATGGCAGACACAGCTAGTTAACTTTTCCTGCTGACCTTGGAATTCCAATGCCTTGGAATCCTTCTCATCACAGAGTTTCAACCATCCGCCCTCCGTCAGATGAAGACAAAACTTACATGCCATTCCAGGTATAATGAACCAGATGCAGTGACGAGGCAGAGGACTGGACAGAGATCTGGTCCTGTGACTGCTTTTACAGTTCCCTGTAACCCTCAAGAAGGCAATTAAACATTTTAAAATTAGATTTGACATAGATTTTTATGTGAAAATATGTTTTCATTTCTCTAGAATAAATGCCCAGACGTGCAATTGCTGGGTCATATGGTAGCTGCATTTTTAGTTTTTAAGGAAATTAGCAAACTGCTTTTTTCAGAGTGGCTGTAACATTCCCACCAAACACATATGAGTCAGCCAGTATTCCTGCACGTTCTCCAGCATTTATTGCTCTCACTGTTTCTACTTTTCACCATCCTAAGTAGGTGTGTAGTGATATTTCATGGTGGACTTAATCTGCATTTCTCTAATGGCTAATAATGTTGAACATCTTTTCATGGGATTTTTACTGTCTCTATTTATAGGAAATGTCTCTTTATGTCTTTAGCCCATATTCTAATTGTATTGTTTCCTTTTTTATTGTTGAATTTTGAGAGTTTTAAATACATTTTAGGGACTAGTCCTTTGTTAGATGAGTAGTTTGCAAACATTTTCTCCCACTCTGAAGCTTGTCTTTACCCCTTTAACAGGGTCTTTTGCAAAGCAAAAGGTTTGATTTTGACTGTATTATTTTATGACTTTATTTTTAATTGTATGTTATTTTTCCTTTCAGGAAACTTAAACTTTTGGTGTTAAGTCTGAAAACTCTTTGCCTAGCCCTAGATCTCAAAGACTTTCTCTTATTTTTTTCCTAAAAATGTTATAGTTTTACATTTGACATTTAAATCTGTGGTTTATTTTAATTTTTATATAAAGTATCAGACTTAGATCAAGGTTCCTTTTGTTTTTGCCTGTGGGTGTCCAGTTGCTCCAGTACTGTCTGTTAAAAAGGCTCTTGCCTCCACTGCGTTACCTTTGCATCTTTGTCAAAACCCAGCTGGGCGTATTCGTGTGAGTTTACATCTGGGTTCTCTGTTCTATTTGATTGATCTGTGTGTTCCTACTTCCGAGACTTCACAGGTGCACATTTTAGATCTTTAGTTATAGTCCACCAGGTCCTTGAGTCTCTGTGCATTTTTTTCTTTTCAGTCTACTTTCTCTGTTGTTCAGATTAGGTCTTCCAGTTCACTGATTCTTTCCTTCATCCCCTCCATGCGTCACGTTCAGCCTCTTCACTGAGCTTTTTTTTTTTTTTTTTTTTTTGGCTATTGTATATTTTAGTTCCAAAATTTCCATTTGGTTTTCCTTTAAACCTTCTATTTCTTTCCTGAAACTTTACATTCCTTTGTTGAGACTTTCTATTTTTCACTTGTTTCGAGCGTATTTATATTGCTTGTTGAAAAACGATTAAAAAAAATCTTTTCCAGAAAATTCTAACATCTCTGCCATGTTGATATTTGCATCCACTGATTGCTTTTTTCACTCAGTTTGAGATTTCCTGGTTCTGAATCTGATGAATGATTTTTGATTCAAACCTAGGCATTTTAAAGTTATGTTTTAAGACTCTGGACCTTCTTTAAACCTTTTGTTTTAGCTGAATTTTCTGACACTACTCCAGCAGGGGGAGGGGAGGTGTGTGCCACTTTATTACTGTTAATTTTTCTTTAAATATTTAGTCACATTCACAGGTGAAACCATCTGATCTGGGGCTTCTCTTTTCTTCTTGGGAAGTTTTGATCACTGATTCAGTTTCCTTATTAGTTGTTATGAGCTGAATTGTGTCCCCACAAAAGTCATATGTTGAAGCCTAACCCCTAATATCTGAGAATGTAACCGAATTTGCAGCTCGAGCCTTCAGAGTAGTCATTAAGTTAAAATGGGGTCGTTAGGGTGATCCCGTTCAGCATGACTTATTTTTATAAGAAGAGATGAGGACACACACAGAGGCGCCACACACATGCACGTGCAAAGGACACTGTGAGAACACAGCAAGAAGGTGGCCATCTGCAAGCCAAGGAGAGAGACCTCAGGAAAAAGCAAAACCTGCCAACACCTTGATCTTGGGCGTCTCGCTTCCAGAACCGTCAGAAAATAAACTGTTGTGGGAGCCACACCGTCCGTGGTATTGTGTTGTGGCAGCCCTACGTGCGGCTACTCAGATTGTCTGTTTCTTCCTAATTCAGTGTCGGTAGGTTGTACAGTTCTGGGGGTTCATCCATTTCACCTCGGTTATCCGATTTCTTAATAGGCCATTATTGTTTTTTTTGTAAAATTGGTAGTAATATCTCCCCTTTCATTTCTGATTTTGGTGTCTGTGATTCTTGACTAGAGTAGAAGGGTTATTGTCTTAATAGTTTTCTACCTTGTTAGGCTGTCCCTTCCTAATTCTTTGGTATTTTCTAGTTGCCTGCATCCTCAGCTCCAAGTCTTGTGTTTATTAGAAAAAAAGAAACCCCGGGGAACTCCTCGGTGTCACTTCTCAGGTACTCAGTTCCCTAGCAGGTGGTGTTTCTCTCCGTCTTTCAGTCTTTTTATGCTTGTTTTATATATTGTGTGAAGGATGTTTAGTTGTACTTTTCAGAAATCATATGGAAAAGTATGTCTACTCTGCTCTGCTTCCTGGACCCAGAAGTCTCAATTAATTTTTACAGTTACTTGGGAAATGCGGAGATGGTACTAGGTTATCTCTGAAATCCCTCCCTGGTCCGTTGATCTTCAGATAGATTTTCTAGCTTTAAAATGACTAAATCCTAATTAAGCAAACAAAGCTACTCTTCCGTTTAGATGGGCAGTAATAGATTAAGACTCATCGCTTACATCAAACCAAAGGCAGAGGCTTCATAGCCCTACTCTGCCTTTAGTTTCCCCCAAAGCTTGCCATGATCGGGGGTGGAGCGCAGGGGTTAGCTTTCTCCTGTTTTCTTTCTCTCACTGCTGGTGAGTGTGCTCTTTGGCTAAATATTTTTGTTGACCTTCCTTAATATTCTCATTACCCTGTTGTCCAACAGCCCAACTGCTGGCGTTAGAGGTTCTGGAGAGGGTGCCTGCACTGGAGTCCGCCCTCCCCACCCTCCTTTCCCTTTTGTCAACTTGTCATTGCCTTAGCCTCCCTGCCTTGTCCCTGCCATGTCCCCGCGGAGGGCCGCTGTTGGGTAGGACGACTTTTTTAGTTCTTTCCTCACTTCAGGAATAGTTCTGTATTCCACTGTGATTGCTATGACTTCGTCTGTCATTTTCCTGTTGCCTGGTCAAGAGGTGACATCGACCTTTCTTAGGTCTCAAGTCTGAGAGTATTCTCCCAAGCTCCCTGAATCCCCTTCTGTGTTGTCTTCAAACCTCCCCATCGCAGAGACTCAGTGATGGGCTCGAGCTGGCTCTTCCTGGCTCATGAGAGCCAGCTGTCAAATTTCTAGGAATTTTGTCAGCTGGTTGTTAAAAACAATCACTATGAAAAGTCAAATTGTATAATCGTACAATTAAATAAGTTGCTTAAGAACAAAGGTTAAAAATGCTCAAAATTTTGATCACTCCTTGATTATTTTACTACAGTTTTCTATTCCCTATACGCCTGGGGTTATTTACACCTGTTTTACCTGTATGGTAGAAATCCTGCAGAGTGGCGGGCTACTGCACACCTTCCCGACTTCCCAGGCAGTGGTGTCACCTTGACAGCCTGAAACTGGTCGTGGTGGGAGTATTTATAACACGGAAGTTGGAAAACGCCACAAATCTGGGCTGGATTTATTATTTTGTACCTAGACTTAAGAAAACAGTGGAGAATGTTACTAATGCAGGTTAAACTTAAAATTGCATCATGTCTGTACCCGTTACATTATAAATAGTCTCCAAATTGAAGAAACAGTCTTCCAGTATTTGAAATTGTTACCCAGTTCCACAAAGAAGTCATTCTCATGTCACTGATGAATGAATGATGTTCTGACATGTTTGTGTTGTTGTTTTATTCATTATCGTAAACAAAAATACCAACCGACATTCATGCCAGAACTACATTCATGCCATCAATGACATGGAGTTTTGCTAAACTGCTTACTAAGCAAATATTTTTTTCATAGGCTGTTTTGGTCAAAACATTGCTAGATTGTAAGTATGGGTTAGCAACCAACACGAGTATGGCAAAATAAGTGAAAGGATCCTGTGGGAATAAATTTCTATGCAGAATTTACAACAAAACATGGTATTGTGATTCATAAGTCATGTGCTAAACACCCTTTATATGAGTAAAATTTGCTGTATATATATATATATATATATATATATATACACGTCTTTTTTTTTCCTGGAGAGTCAGTGGTTGAACTTTTATCAGTATTGTTCTGCACAGACCCTAATCCTTATCAAGGTATTTCTGACATTCTATTTTAAAGGGATCCTTTCACAACAAGAAGATGCACTTCAGGCAAAAGATACGTGTGAAAAAGTTTGCTCAGTTGATTGAATTATTCTCAAAGCCCTCAAATGTAATCCATGAATCCACCAGCAGGTGTCACTGTGGGGTAGGGTCACAGCCCTAAGGGCTCCAGTTTTGCGCTTTCTAGAAAAATATTGGCGTTGAATTGCTTCCAATTAAGTTACACCCAGAACATCTCCTGAAGTCTCTTTACAGAGAGACATGTCACACCCAGGTCCTCTGGAAACAGGCAGCACAGGAGCAGAGGCAAAATCTACTGGCTCTGTTTGCCTGTTTTCTGGTTTTTTTTTTTTTTTGGTTTGTTTTGTATTTTTAACCCTGCTGTTACGTATTTGTTCAGAAAGCCTACACCACCTCTGTTTAGCTCTAGCCCTGTCTGTGGCCTTGCTACTCACAGTGTGATGCCTGGACCAGCACCTCTGGCATTGCCTGGGAGCATGTTAGAGGTGCAGCATCCCAGGCCCTGCCCCGGACCTGCTGAACAAGGACCTGCATTAGTATCACCAGGGATCCTCACACACATTCCTGTGAGGGCGAGAAGCACTGCTGTGAGTGACCCATGTGTTGGCAGTTACCATGACACTAAGAATGAGATGGAAAAATAACTTTCAGCCTCATTGGACCAGAGAATGAAGTTAGTGGGAAAGAGGGGGCTATTTCCTAAGAGAGATGCCTGATACGTTCCTTCGTGCATGTCGGATTGCCTGTCCTTTTTCTTATCTTTTCTTTTTTTTTTTAAATTCTGGACAGAAGAACCTTTCTGAAACCTTGTCCGCATAACCTGGCCTTGGCTGACTTCGCCAGTGTTACATCTTTCGCCACCTCCCTTCCACATTCTGTATTTCCGCCACACTAAATTATCTGGCATTGTGACCTTCAAACTCCGACCTGATCTCTCTCTCCGCTGCTCAGCGTGGCTTCCTCTTGCTCTTAGGACAGAGACCAAAATCTCTGCCATGGTTTCCAAGGGCTCCTCAGATCCAGCCCTGTCTTGCTTGAGGTCTCGCTCCTCAGCACCTCTCTCCTCCTTAGACTCAATGTTTTACCCTCAATCTCTCTATTTCTTTTTCTCTCTCTATTTCTCTCTCTCTCTTTCTTGATTCTGAGCCTTGGTCCATTCTGTCCCCTCTCCTACCCTCCCAGAATGCTGTACCTGCTACCCCAACTCATCTACTGCCAGACTGATCACTTTCTTAAAAGAACGTGGGATGCCTTTTCTAAGCCCCTCAGCTGCACGAATGTCCTTTGTCCCATAACCCTCTGAGTTTCCATTTCACAGCGCTCCTCACGTTCACGCACGTGACTCTTCTGTAGATGTGTCTCTTCCCCGGGAGACTGCTTCTCCGTAAACAAAGGGAGTATGTCTGTCTTGTTCGTACAAGGACCCTGCCGTGACCGTCACTGGCCTGCGTGGTCTGGCCCTTGATCCCTCAGTACCTTCTGCCCTTCTTGCCTTCCCCTTCCCTGCTTCTCCTTGCTCCTCCCCAAACACACCAGGGACCTTTTGCTGCTGATTCTTCTTTTCTTAGACCTTTAAGTCTTCTCACCCAACCCTAGCAGAGTTTCTAGAGGCAGACCTCATGGGAGGTTTGGTGATGGGCCCCGGTTTAGGTCTTGTACCGCACCTGCCTTTCAGTGGGTTGCTTGTCTGCTGATGGAGAGTAAATAGCTGATCCGTGTCGTAGACGTCTTACAAAGGTGTGACTCGGAGCAAAATTCCCTTTCTGCACGGACATCGGGTTGCTGAGGTCTGCTTCTGCACACGCTCAGCTGAAGATGACGTGGGAGAGACTGGAGAAGTTGCTGCTGTCCTTGGGGAATAACGAGCGGGGGCCGAGGAGACCTGGGAGACGAGGGGACTGAGTAACAGTGAGGGTTGTTTATTATTATTTGGTTTATCAAAGTCCAAGAAATGTCTAAGACCGTCTCCTTCCTCATTACTCATGAGTTTACAAAAATAATATTATTGATGCAGGAGGGAGGCAAAAGTGAAGCCAAACAATTCAAGTTGGGCTTTTTCTCAGCATGAAAAATAAGCTATTGTTTTGAGAACACATGTGGGTCTCCATTCCTTCCTTAAGTCGGCTCCCCGCTTAGAGAGCACCTACTCCATGTGACGTCTTGCGTTTTCCTGAGCCGACTACAAGTACAACGCACACGCACGAGACCGCTAGCCCCTGACAACTTTATCCTTCAAATCCTTACAGAGTAAGCTGTCTGCTCCTGTGGGAAACCTTCCATAATTTGTTCCCTGTGAAGCGTTCCTCACTCTTTCCCTGCCTTGGTGTGTATGGTTTTATTCACGTGATTTAGTTTGATACATAGTTAATTCAGTTACACAAATATTTGTCAGGTGTCTACACTGTTCCAGAAAACGTGCTAGGTGCTGGCAGGATGGATGTGAAAAGCCATCATGCCTCCCCGTAAGGGTGCACAGCCGGATTCGGGTGTCCACTCTCCACGGACAAGACAGAACGAATATCTCACACACATGTATACATATTCTGCCATTGAATATAGTTCCCTGTGCTACACAGTAGGGCCTTTTTATCTATTTTGTACATAGTAGTTTGTATCTGCCAATCCCAGACCCCCAATTTAATAGCCTCTCCTTTCACAGCCCTTGGGAGAACTAGGTTTTGTCCAAGGAAAGTCACCCATTCCTTTGCTTTGTGAAAACATACTTGAAAATAATCCGTTACCACCCTCAGACCCTCAAAATGTCCAATATTTCAAACTTCTCCCTAGATAAATACGACTGGTCGACAGCAGTACGTCCTCCCCATCCTTTCCACTCTGAAGTACTTGTGTATTTCCAAAAATTTGCCGTGTGATTCTTAGAGTTGGGAGAGGGCGGGACCTGAGTGGGGATGACAGGACCCGTGATGCAGGACCCTGACGTGCGGTGCGTTGCCGGAGCAGCTCCGAAGGTGGGCAGGTGGGCAGCCCCTGGGGTGCTGTGTACCCGGCCTGACAGTCTTTGTGTTTCAGTATTATGTCCGACAGACTCACCAGGCCTTGCGTCTAAAGATCCCTAAATGTTAGGCGAACTGTCGCAGTTATCTTAGGTAGTATGTTAACGAGTGAGTTTAAGAGTGTGAATTAAAAAGTGTGTGGCGTTTTTTACTGATGTGCGGATGGCTGCCCAGCACCCCTTCCTCAGGGGAAGACCCTGTCCCTTGCTCCCCACGTCTCATGGGTGCCCCTCTGCCATTCATCGGGCGCTCTTTGCTCGTCACAGAGTGGAGTGTGGGCACATGATACAGAGTGGCGGCTGGCTCTCTCCATCACCCTGGCTGCGGTGATCAGTTCATGGCGAGGCAGAGGACTCACTGGTGAACGAAGTGTTTGGCCTCTATTTCTCTGCCAAGGATGGCTTTGGACTTGGGTAGATTTTCAGATGAGGCCTTTGCCAATGTGTGCAGGGGAACTAGACAGACAGGTGCCTCTGCTGAGGGGCTGGTGGCTCACAGTTTGCCCCTTCAGAGGACCCGGCCCTGAGACCCCTTCCCATTGCTAATTGTCCCCAGGCACCCTAGGGGTCCACCCACACGTGGAGGACTCTGGCCACAGCTGCAGACGTCTGCTTCTTACCTTTCTTCCTTTCCACCCAGATTCTGAGACGTCTGAATAAGTGAGCTACTTTCTTGGGTTCGTAGACACAGCGGAAGCAGTACCTCCCTGGATGGCATCTCGGGTTCCAACCACTCCACGCTTTCCTAGGTGGAGTTAGGAGTGGACACAGCCGGGGCTTCGAGGGGATTCTTGTATCCACTCTGAGTCCCTGCGCGTTCATCAGATGCACTGGGGGACATGCCCCGCCTCGGGGAGCCTGCCCTGCAAATTCTGATTCACCAAGAAATCTCGACTCTGTCTTGAATGGGTTTCTCAGCTTTGGATCCAGCTGAGAAATAAGACAATAAAACCGCTACTCTTCTCGGAAGAGAATAAAAGGGTAAACGGGAAGAGTTATTTCTGCTTCTGGCCGTCATCTTCAGCGGCCAGTTAGGGTTGCCCTATTGAGTGGCCTCCGCTTATTAATAGAAGGAGTAAAGAAAGAAAAATGGAGTTAATGTTGCAATGAAGACATGACAGAGCCTCTGGTTTCCAGGATCAGCCTGAAATGAATTAAAGCCAGATAATACCAACAAATCTGTCATGCTGCCCTGCGAACAGGAAACCTAGGCTGGGCCAGCAGGAATTAGTCACAGCACACACTGGCAAACTCTACCAGACCAGGGAATGAAAAATGTGCTTCATCTGCAAAAATTAACTTTTGGAATTTGGACAGTGTTTTCCATTACCCACTTTCTTTTCTCCAAAGGACAGTCATCAAATCTGCTTGGCTGGCTTCTGCTTCTGCTGTACCACTAAGTGTATAAATTTGTATGTGAGATGGAATCCCAGCTAGCTGTATGCCTTTGGATAAGAGACCTTATCTTTTGGGAGCTGAGTTTTACCTTCTGGAAAATAAGGTGGTTGGCATCTGCTGATTCTTGAGACTTTTAACTTTTTTTGGAGACTAGAAAATAATGTATTAAGACATTTGATTGCGCACCCACGAAGTGTTTGGTGCCATGCTGAGAATTGGTGAAACAAAAGGTAGATGATAAAATCTTTTCAAGAGCTTCCAGTGTCTGCAGGGAGATGGGCATTTAGAAAAGGTGTGAGAGAAACAGTGCTATGGCCCCCGGAACTGTACCTGCTTATAAGACATTCAACAACGTTGTCAAGATGGCTTTTTCCCTGCCCCAGAATCGTATCCAAGGCCCAAAGCTGAGGAAAGATCCCACATACACCACATTCCAAAGACACTGTTGAGCGAATGAGGTTAGCGCTGCCTCCCTGGGGCTTACTGGGGGGGACCAGAACCTGCTGGCCCAGCCTGTCCATCCGCTGTCAGGAGAGAGGGTCGGGAAGGCAGGGGGGGTCTTAGCTGCGTGACCGGCAGTGTCCCAGGTGAGAGACTACTGCCTCCCATCCTTAAAACTAAGCAAGAGGGCTTCTAAGAGAATTTCTTCTTAAAGGCTAGCGGGAGCTTCAAGATGTAGACACTGGCAGCTCACTCCTTGGTTGGGTGTGTGCTGAGCTGTCAGCCTCACTGAGATGCTCCTGTGCACGGGCCACGTTCTAAGGGCTATTGGAAGAGCCTGGTGGAATCCTAGGGCAGATCCTCCATTGTCCTCTGCAGCCCCAGGACCTCACATGTGCCCTGAGGTTTGCCGACATACTTGAACCAAGAGCGTTCAGATCTAGAGACTTCTGAAGATGAAAGGCCCGTTGGAGAAGGCCAGGCTAGCAGGCTGGATGGGTTGTCATAGAAGGTGTTTGAGGGAAAGATGGGACAGCTTGCCTGTCATTCCAGTTCCTCACAGGCCTTAGAGGGTGGGGAAGAGGACCCCAGCGGTCCTGGCAGATCCAGGTGAAAAGCACCAGCTTTACCTGAGAAGCAGCAGTCAGCCTGCTTGTGAGCCACTACACCAGACCGGGCGCTGCTGTTGCTGGAGATGCGACTGGTGGGGCAGAGATGGTGGCACCCCTCAGTTGTGGAGGGTGCTGAGTTAAGCCAGTCTTCTTCTAAGAGTACCATCCCCCCACTTACTTGGCAGCCACCAGCATTGGATGGTACTAGACTGAACCAGAGGGAGTTTAGGGAGAGCCCATGGCCAAGCAAGGAGATTGTGCCTCCACCATCCCTCCTCTCTCCTCTCAACATTCAAGGAACACAAGGTGAGAAAAAGAAGGGGCAGGAGTCTTAGACCCGATCATGAGACTTTCCGGTATCTAACACGTACTAGAAATTGACTGAGTCTGCTCCATCGTGTTAAGGGAGCTGCCGCCCAGTGGGGAAGAGGCATCTACATAGCCCAGTGGAAGCTAGTCCCTAGTTATACCCCGGGAAGCTGAGGAAATATAAACGTTAAGTTAAAGCATCATGGTGGCGAGATTAAGTCTGCTGCGCAACACTCAAGGACTCAGCTGAACAGAGGAGACAGGCTCTATTCACTTTGGGACAAATCCTAACTGCTGAGTGATAGAGGTGTGAATGAAATGCCGGGGAGAAGGGAGGCAGACTACTTGAGTTCTGATAAGAGGTGGACGGCCACTTGGATGAGGTGACATCTGAGCTGGATGGAGATGAGAACTTTGAGAGAAGGAGAAAAGGGCTGGCTTTCTCGGTACAAGGATCAGGATCAATAAGACAAGGACAGTGAAGAGGGTGAGAAATTGTCTCTGGTGGGCACAGAGACAGGGAGGGAAGGAGTGTAAAACCAGGAAAGAATTTCAGGCCCTCCCAGTTTGGCTCGACTCCCTTTTGCAGGTTTAAGGGTTGTGGACTTCATATTTGTCGATGGTAAAAAGCCATTGAAGCATTTGCATTTGAGAACACAGTTTAGGCTGCTTTAGAGATATCCCTCTGGCCGTGTTCTGGAGGGAGAGTTAGAGGGAGAAGACTGCGGGGAGCGGGTGGGCACTGAGCGGGGTCTTGCCATCGATCAGTTGAGAAGTAATGAGTGTCTGAGTCAGAGCACGACTGTGAGAACGAAGATCAGGCAGCGGCTCTGAGAGCTGGTGGAAGTCACTGGATGGTGGTGAGGGCCAAGTGGGAACGACTCAGATCCGGCCTCCAGCTCGGTCTATTAAGAAGGTGATGGTGCTATGAAACGCGGGAAGGGAAACAGATTTGTGGGAGGAGGAGGAGGAGGGAGGGATAAGAATGGTAATGACCGATACTTATCAAGCATCCACTGTGTGCCTTTACTTTTCTGAGTGGTTTGCACATATTAATTCATCCTCACCACAGTCTTATGAATAAATACGATTAGTGTCTCCATCCTACAGATGAGGTTAGATGACAAATTTGGTCTTGTGTGTCAAATTTGAGGTGCCCCTTTGATCATCAGGTAGATGTACACTGTAGGGTTTTTGGAAATCTCAGTTTTGAATTTAGGAGGTGAGTTTTAGCTGGACCCTTGAGAGAGTTCCATGAAATAGTACTCCTTGCATCCTGAAAATGTCTGGGGGGAGCGTGTCCTGTTATGAGGCTGAGAGAGATGCTGTGAAACCAGGAACTTTACGAGGAGAACGGGGAGGGGAGGAGGTAGCAGAGTCGGCTGGTTGCTCACCATAATCCATGTCTTCTTCTTCCCGGGCACATCTCCCAGCCTCCCTTGCAGCTAGATGTGGCTAATTTTGAGCCAGAAGAATGTGTGAGCAGAGGTGACGCAGTCATAATCCGTGCAGCCTTTCACATGGCTTCTCCACGTTCCTCTCCCTTCCAGCTGACGGGGATGGAGACCTCTGGGAGACTGTCATGTATAGCCTGACAAATCAGCCTGGGCTCTGAGTGACTGCGTAGAGCAAAGCGTTCCACACCATCACCACCAACCACAATGACTTGAAACCGCCCTGGGCTGTTAGGTGAGCAAGATACACGTGTCTGTTGTACTTGAATCATTATGTATTTCTGAGTCTGCTTGTTGCAAAAGTTACCTACCCTAACCAAGGCAGAGAGGCCAGCAAAAGACACTAAGAAAATTAAAGAGGGACGAGAATTTACCTATGTCATTGCACCTTATTCAGAATTCACATTTCCTTCACAAGGGACCATTTGCTTAGATTCCATGTGTGGAATAAGTCAGTAAAGTGACTTTCCATATTATAAAAGTTCTCACAAAACAGGTGAAGACCTAAATCCCAGGGTGACATTTTTTAAAAACGGTTTCCCCAAATCCCTCCCCAAATTTCTGATTGGGTGTACTGTCACTCATGAGTGAGGAGCGGGTCTGGAGTGAAACTCGCATCACATGCTGCGGGGACAAGCCTACTGCTTCCTTTCAAGCCGTCTGACTTGCACATGGTCTCCTCTGTCCCATATATCAGGGTGCCCTTTCTCTGCAGGCACAGTGCAAAGTGAAGGCCAGTCAGCACATAATTGTAGGAACATTGCTGCACTGAAAGCAGACTTCATTACCCCTTGTAAGTGCTACCCCATACTGACCCAGGCATCATAGGGAGGAAAAACGCTTAATGCATCCTGCATACTTTGCAGTGCTGTGTATTGTGATCACTGTGGAGGATGTATTAGAACTTTGGTTGAAAACGAAGCACCTTTCCAACAGCATTTTACATGGGACTATTGTAACAGGCGTTGCAGACACAAAACACACTGTCCAAGTCATCAGGAACCGCATTTCAGACATTTTCTAGGACCAGCTGCTATGTCATAATTCAGACACATGCTTTACTGTAAATGCCAGCTCAAGCCACTAGCAGCTTTTAACCGTGTGTGTGTGTGTGTGTGTGTGCGCGCGCGCGCGCGCTTCTCTGTGAGCAAGAAACCAGCAGAGACCAGACAGGGAAGTGACATGCCCAGAGGGGACACTCAGTAGACCTCACCCACTTGTAAAACTGGCATCCTCAGCATTCAAATAAATTTGGGTGGCAAAATGCTTAACTGTCATTTAAACAGAACATTATCAGGAAAATCCACCTTGCAAACAAGACCTAATTCGCAGTGAGCTCCAAAGGAAGAAAGAGGGACTTGAACGTGCCCCCCTACTCGGGCACATCCGAGAGACAGCCGGGCTCATAAATTTCACATCAATTTAGTTTGGCCTCTAAACCAAATCTGCCTTAATGCTATTTGTAGATATAGATTGCTGTCTTTTTCATTACCGTTATCAAATGATGCATTTGTGGCTCGGCTCCGCGCTCCTTGACCCATTAAGTGGATTAGATTGCCTGTTGCCTTTGTCCGTTTGGCTTTTGCTTTATCCTCCAATATGCTGCCCTTATGTTCTACGCGTAGAATAGCCATGCCTGATTACGCATGGCACGCACATTCACATGCCTGCAGTTGCAATTAGCCCGACGACCCCAGCCCTTCTGGTTTTTTAAGAGGACTGTGTTCAGATCTCTTATCAGAGCCATCAGTCCTTCCCTGTCGCAATAGCAGCAGCTGAAATCCTCGGAGAAGTGGCGTATCACAAGCCCAGCTCAGGGCTCCTTATAGAGCTACACTCAACAAATTGCAGATCATGCTCCCTATTAAGCTCCTGGCTGGTGCATCATGGTAGACTCATTTTCAAGAACAGCTCGTGCCCCTACCCCGTCTCCGTCTTGTGCATGATAATCACCACCCCAGCCCACAAGAGCTGCAGCAGGGAAAAAAAAAACTGGTTTAGGACAAGCCTTGATGGTGTTATTAACGTGAAAATAGATGTTCTTTTATGGCTGGGAAAGAGTTAAGGGGAAACGATAGAAGAGGGAGACAAAGACCAAAGATTCCGTCCTGACCCCTGAAGCCAAAGGATGACTCCAGTAGGCTTCCATGATGGGCCATTATTAAGGGTCCGCCATGTGCAGTGTATTTATGCTGGGTGACGGGGATGCAGTGGTGAGCAAGACAGGTGTTCTGGGCAGCTGCTATCAAGGAGATGTGTAATTGAACAAGCAGTAAAAGGTAGTGGCAATTGCTGTAATATGTGCACTTATTATATGAATATTCAGAAGAGGCCCCTAACATATTTTTGGGGGAATCAACTCAAGTCCAGGTACAGCTGTAGCTTCTGCAGCGATTAAAGATGATATATGCCTCGGGGGTCTACCTGCAAATATTCTTCAATCAGTGTCAGGATCAGGGAGGTCAGAATTGAGAATGTTTAAGATACATATATACACATATACATATATGTATATATGTATGTGTGTGCGTATATGTATATATACAATCTCACCTCCTCTCTCTTTCCTTTTATTTTATGCAAGGTAATGCATTCAATATTGTAGGGTTTATATAAATGTTCCTAGCCTGAGCTCTTAAGAGTCCAAGATTCTGAGTTGTTCAATCTCCCCTTTTTGAAGGTTTGAGAGAAAAAGTGTATTGTGGAGTAGTTTGAACTTCAGAAGGAAAAATCCTCAATACATGCAAAACAGCATGTGATACAGTAAGCCGAAGCACGTCACTGCACTGTGGGGTTCCTATGTGGAAACTCAGCCCTCGAGATGTGGGGGCTGCTCTAAGACAGGTTCTTTTTGCCCAGATCATCAGAAGATCCAACTCCTCAACCTATTTGATACTCTGCCTGAATTCTACCATGAGAGGCATTTCTTTGGGATTGACATTTCTATTCGTAAGATGTCTGTTTGCAAATATGTTGCACAAAGGAGTAATTTAACCACTAGGAAGTCAACAGAGAACAAGAATAGAATAGATGGGAGGCTACTGAGGTGGGGATCAAGAATGAGGAGATGAGGCTGGAGGCATCTGGGGCGCCGTTGGGGAAATGAAGGCTCTGGCTGGGGGCTCCAGTCTCGGGCTGTGGGTCCCCAGGGCAGCATGACGGGAGAAGGGAGAAGACAGCGGGCACCTACTAAACATGTTTGCTCAAAGCTGCCTTCAACTGGAGAGTCAGACAGAATAATTATAGTGAAGCCCTCAAGACAGGACCACAGGACAGTGGGGAGGGAGGGTGGAAAATGTAGGGAGAGACCAGAGACGCACTGCTCTAGTCTGTATTACCATTTCTCCTATTCACAAATGTGTAATTTTTGCTTTGATAAAATGGTTTTCAAGACCTGCTAGAACTTTCTATATTATTTTCACTACGGACTATAGCGGTAACCTCAGGGAGGAGCCACGCTCCTTCTGCGCTCATTAAAGTAGAGAAGCAGAAACTCGTCTTGTGTAGAGAATCTTAGGAGACCCCCTGACCTCACGATTCCCACCAGCTTCATAGGAGAAGGCACGCAACTTTTCAAGCCCAGGTCAAGGATGACCTGATCATACAGACCCTCTCTGAGTCCCAAGGTGACCCATATCCCACAATAAATAGTGGGTTGGTGACAAGAGATGGAGGCTGAACAAGCCTGCACTCCCAGCATTGCTTCCCCTTTAGCACTGACCGTGGCTCCAGGAAGATCCAAGTGTTCTTGACATGCGTCCGTGAAGACAGTGTACCTCTGCCCAACTACAGAGTGTCAGGAGAAAGCAAGATTTCATGGAAACCAGGAACCTTATCTCTAACTGTAACACATATATTACTTTAAAGAAAAAAACGGGAGCTGTCCCTGGATTTACATGATCTGTCATATAGGCAGTATCAAAGGAAAGCAGGAAACCTACTTGTTAGGGTTGTTTGTTTGCAGTGACAGGTTTTTAATTTGCTTAATGAACAAAAGGAACTTGTTCTTCAGATGCCAGAAGGTCTTATGGAATCTGAGAGCAGGATTGCAGATGGGTTCCAGGAACAGCTGGAACAAGCAGTAGGTCCCATCACAGCCATCTCTGTCTTCAGTTTTCTTTTTGTTCATGTCAGTTTCTTATTTTCTTTCTGCAAATTGCCCACCTCCATTTCTCCTGAAGACAAGGCAGGAAACACAGTCACGGAATGCTCTGAGCTTTAAAGGATATGCTCTGGCTCAAGTCCAGAGATTGTAGGAAGGCACTCTGATTGGCTTACCTCGGGTCAGTGGTCAAGGCTGGACCAGTCAGCCTGGGACTGGATTTATGTGGCTGCTTGTGAGGGAACTGGATGACTGATGACCGTGGGAGTGAGGGAATGGGGTTCCAGCCTCCAGAAAAACCAGAGAGCTGGGCAGGCAAATGATAGCCAACCGAGAAAGCCAGACCTAAATGGTGATACGGGCATAACGTGACTCTGCGAGACCATTTCTCCAAGAACTGTGCTCCCAAACCCTGTTTAAGTGGCCCTCTATTTAGACCTTCCCGACAGATGCCTGTTTACTCATGACTGAGATTCCACCTAAACCCTCACTGGCAACCCTGAAGTGGTTCCCCACCAGACCTGTCTTTTTTATTATTGTTTTATTTTGAAATAATTATAAATTTGCAGTAGGTTTAAAAAGAAGTACAAAGAGGTCTGCACCCATTTCCCCCCATGGTGACGTCTTAGTAACGATAGTGGAGCCAGGAAACTGACATTGGTACAGTCCACATATTTCACTCAGATTTTGCCAGTTTTATATGCGCTTGTGAGTGTCTAAAGTTCTGTGCCGTTATCATGTGCAGATTTGTATATCAGCTGCCATAATCGAGATGCAGACCGACTCCATCACCACAAGCCAGACCTTTCTCCCTTACCGTGCCCAGAATCACCTATGGAAAGCCATTTGTTTAAGCAGTTAAGAATTTGGGTATAGAGCATTTCTAGGGATTAATGACCAGGTGGTAAAAACTGACTGCTTACAGCCTGGCCGAAGGCTGTTGCTCAGCAGGAAACGACCTGCTTCAAGGTGACTGATGATACTAACTGGGAAATTTGGATGGACAAGGGCACATAGACATTCTGGGTGATTCAAGGATGACAGTACAGTGAAAGCACTTCTTGGGCAAGACCAGCTTCCAGGTTAGCTCTTGGAAGCATTTTGCCCTTGGTTTTAGACACAGAGGTGCTCTCAACATTTCTTTCTTTAAGTGTATCACGAAGGGCTGAGCTCAAGGCATGAGAAAAGTACCTGCGTCGCTGTTGTTCAGATATTTGACCCTGAAGCTCAGCAGGAATGTGAGACCGGGCGATGCAGTGGAGAGAAGGACAGACCACAAGTTGGGACCAGGGCGCTGGACCTGACCCTGTCATCATTGCTTCCCTTTGTGACCATCAACAAGTTGCTTCACTTCTAAGTTTATTCGTGTGTAAGATGAGGTTTGTGGAAGAGGTGATCCCAAAAGTACTTCCAGCTCTCTCATTTTGCACGTGTAGCTGCGGCCTTATCATCAGGTCATCTAGGAAACATTTGACAGAGTCAGAAATATGGCGGTGTACTTGTGCAATGCTCCATTTTTCTGAGGCAGTCAAAGAATTCTGCACACACCGGTCACGTGGGCCACTTGGCCGCTTACATTCTCGACCCAGCGAGCCGCCTGTGAAGCACTATGCTTCTTACTCTTGCCAGTCCTGTCTCTGTGGCGTGATGTGCCCACCCTCTTGCTCCCCTTCCCAGTCCTGTCCACAGAAAGCCCTTACTGTTAACACATCCGGAAGGGTAACCCGCAAGCCCACATCATCGGGAAGCTTTTACTTCACGGCTGCCGGGTTTGGAAGAGGGTTCTGAGTAATGGGTGGGCTGTTGGCAAAGAGAGTCAACTTGGTGAGGATATCACAGCCTGAAGCCTTTGGGAAGTTCACGGGGCTGGAGGGAGAGATGGGGCACTGAGGCCTCTGGGCTTAGGTTGCCGTGGAACCCGGATGGCCAGGACAAAAAAGAAAGGCCCCCTGTTAGAAAGACTGAGTCAGGAACTAAGGTCTCTTGGTGGGACTGGGATGATGAAATTCTCTTCTTCAGAGAATGATCTTCTCCAACCAAGGATGCGCATTGCATTTTGTGCATTCGAAGCTATATATTCAATAGGCATTTTTGGGAGCCCTGGGAACAGTTAGCTCACCTGGATCCCCCAGCAGCTCTGGGCATGAGGTGTAATTATCGCTGTTTGGCAGATGAGACAGTTGAGGATAAATCATGTTCCCAAGGTCACACACTTGAGCTCAGATACTGTTTTTGCCTGTCTGAATCCAGGATCTGTTATATCATACTGTTTCTCCCCTCCCAGGGAAAACCCAGAGCAGCTTATCTGCCTCCGAATAATTGGGAGTGATCTCTGAATTTATATATTTAATTTTAACCCCAAATAGAAGCTAACCCTTACATGGTGTTCACCATGTGCCAGTTACTGTCCCAAGTGCTTTCCACACGTTAGCTCATTTAATGCTGACAGTGTGCCCTGGACATGGCTACTATTATTAACTCCATTTTTCAGATGGGAAAAAGAGTCACAGAGCAGCTGAGTGGCTTATCCAAGATTCTACAGCCAGTAATTGGTGGATTTAAATCCTCATGACACTGATAATCAACTGTATCCCAGTGCCTCTTTTGATGATTTTCCTACTTGATTTTGGAAGGTAAAGAGTAAAAAAGAACAGCCAGAAAACCAATTAAAGTTTGGATGTGAAGAAGGTTTAGCCTCCACACCACATGGTTTAATTTTCCCAACGGGGAGCAGGGCAGTGAGAAGGGAACAGGAATGTGCTTTGTAATCCCATCCTCAGCTGGAGAGGCTGCCGGGCGGACACACAGCCCGTTCTCACTTGGAAACAGTGGGATTCACCTCTGGCAAGAGAAAGCAAAGGACAGAAACCTAAGCTGCCATCAATTGATTTCTTTTTAAACATTAGAGGGGAAAAAAACAGGCAGATGATAACTCAGCACTTTAAGGCTTTGCAGATTGGGATGGTGTTAATCAAATCTCTAGGATGAAGCAGGCAGGCTTAGATGGAGCAAAAGAGGATACCTAGAGGTCATTACGTGCTGTGTGTCCGGACTGCCACAGCTACTGCCCTAACTGGTTGAATTTTTTTTTTTTTTGGTTTAATTTTTCCCGAAGTTAATGAAATTAAGAGGAAGACCCCAGGGTGGGAAGAGCCTGGGGCTGAAGAGTTGGAAGACATCTACATCTACATTTCTTAGCAATCTTATTGCCTCTGTGCTCTGTATGAGTCCACCGTGCGAGATAATTACCAAAAAAGTGGGGCACAATTGTGTTTGCACCATCAGATATGAAGTACACAGAGTAAAGAATGTCAGAGGTGATGGTCCTGTTTTATTCGGTGTTTCCAGAGCCGGCCCGGAATAGGGTGTCCGTCTGGGCACCGTATTCAGAGAGTACGGCTTGAGGGGAACCACCAGAATGCTTGCAATATTGGCTCCAAAGAGAAGGGAAGATAATGACTGGGGAGGGGCTAACGTTGGAAAAGAAGCATTCCCAAAGAAATGACAGAGAAGGTGTGGCTCTTGGGCACCAGGGGATGACCTTCCCTAGAAAATCAAAATGGAAAACCCACTGTTCAGAGCAACACAGTTTGTATGATCAAGTGCTCTTGGTGGTTGCGTTTTGCTGTTAGAGCCCCACGTTGGTTTTCCCTGGCTACCCTTTTAAAATCTCTCTCCCACCTGACCCCTTCCTGTATCCCATATCCCTACTTAAATTCCCTCGATAGTCTTTTTTTTTTTAATTGACGTATAGTCGATTTGCAAGGTTGTGTTAGTTTCCGGTGTACAGCGTAGTGATTCAGTTATGAATATATACGTTCCTTTTCACATTCTCTTTCAATATAGGTTATTCCTCGGTAGTTTTTATCAACACCTGACATGCTTTATCCCTTTACTTGTTTATGATCTTCACCTATTAAAAATTACACTCACGAGGGCGTTCATCATGCATGTCCCTCCCGCTATATTCCCAGAGCTTAGAATTGTACCTGACACAGAGTAGGTTCTCAGTAGGTATTAATTACTAGCAGCTATTAATGGATGGATGGATGGATGAGTGAGTGAAGAGATGTCAGCAGCAGGAGTAGTGAGATACGGAGGAGACGGGGTTGTACGGATATCTCACTGCCCAGATGCTAGGTGTGCATTTGACTCTGACCACAAGAGACTGTGAATGCCTTGTCTGGTGGAGGTTGAACTGGATGATCGTCTCTAGACCAGTAATCTTATGAAACTTCAGGGAGATGAAGGGAAAGCATGGAAACAGCTTTCTGAGGATTTAATACAAGGTACGGCTCTGAGCTAATGCCACAAATGAACAGATGGGAGTCTAAAATGGGACATAAAAGTTTTCAGTTGTGGAGGAGCTAACAGTCACGGTGGGAAAGAAGCTATCATGGGGTATGGGTGGTCTTTGGTGCCAGGAGAGATTTTTAAAAAACTTTATTGTAATATAAAAACCCATGTAGTTGTTAGTGGAACTAAAACACAGAAGGCTCATGATGGAGAGAGAGGCAGATGGTGTGGACGAGGATGAGGCTTGTGTCCTTTCTGATGCCCTGGGGGGAAATCCTTCCTCGTTTCGTCCTAGCTTCTAGTGGTTGCCAGAAATCCTTGGTGTTCCCTGGTGTGTAGAGGGGTCCCTCCGGTCTCTGTTGTCATGTGGGATGCTCCTGGTTTGCCTTCTGCAAACTTCCCACTTCTAATAAGGACTCCAGTCATCAGCTCAGGGCCCCACCTAACCCAGTATGTCCTACTCTTTGCTTGATTATATCTTCAAAGACCTTATTTCCAAATAAGGTCACATTCACAGGCTCTGGGAGTTAGGACACGAACATATCTTTTTTTGGGAGAAACAGTTATACTCCCCACAAGAACGTACCAGAAACTCAAGGTTGGGTGTCTGAGCCCTGGATGAATCGATTTTTCCTGGAAGGTCACAATGTGGTGCCCACCCTGACTTTCGGGGATTGTGTGTGTAGCAGGAATATGGGGCCGCCTACTGTCTCCCTTCCATATCCAAAAACTGCACGAGAGTTCACCCTCTCAAACTTTGACTTTTATCAGAAAAGCAAAACATAAATGAAAATGAAGACAATTTCTTTTCAAAGTTCTTGCTTGGGCCTTTGTTTCGCCAAGGTAAGGGTCTCAAGGGGCAGATTTCTCTGTGATGAGATTGTAGTCAGCATCATGGTCGCCTCTCCTTGGATGAGAAACTGACGATGGTGTTCCCTCTCTCTTGCCAGCATTTGGACCCATGTGGTTTACTTGTTCTTCGTTCACACAACAAATGTCTATTCAGTTTCTGTTGCATGCCAGATACCTCTTAAGTGTGGCTACACATTCTCTATGCGTAAGATTGTGACCTCTGTTAGTTTTTGGCCTTTAAAGATCAGTGTTAAAAAGATGTCTAAAAGATCATGCAGAAAAACCAGTTTGTCCAGGGAACAGGAATATGCAGATAACTTTCAGCTGGCGCACAGTCTTCATGGCTGCTCTAAAGGTACTGAGGATACAGTAGCAAGTAACGCAAGGCAGAGAACAGGCTTGTCTGAGGTTTCTGCAGAGAAAAGCCAGGTTCTCGCTCCCATCGGATATGAACAAGGATCTGTCACTGTCACGGATGCTGACTGCGAGGGAACCAGCCCTAAGATGCAGCTGATGCTTTGTTCAGCAGAGCAGAGGAAGGGACAGAACTCAAGTCTTTGATGATGTTGAGTAAATGTGATGCAGGAAAACAGATGTGGGGCGTGACAAGGGCTGTGTCCCAGGCTTCAGTTGAGCCCCTGGGATGTGCCCCACCAAGTGTGGGTCCTTGGCTTTGTGCAGGAACGAATTCAAGAGCGAGCCACACTTGAGTGAATGTAGATTTATTCAGAGAGATACATTGAATGGCAAGAGAAAGGCCACGAGGTGTGGGGGTTGGGTGCTCAGATTAAAAGTAGGTACACACTCCATAGACAGAATGTGGGCCGTCTCTGAAGGGGGAGAGAGAGGGGCAGCCTCGAGGCACCGTTGCTAGTTTTTATGGGTTTGGTGGCTTCATATGCTAATAAGTGGAAGGACCAGTCTAAGTAGCCTGGGGATGGGGCTGGGGTTCCCAGGAAGTTGGCCATTTCCCACCCTTGGACCTTTTGTGGCTAGCCTTGGGACAGCCATGGTGTCTGTGGGCTTGTTAGTCACCATGTTAATATATTACAGTGAGCGTATAATGAAGCTCGAGATCTACTAGAAGTTAAATCTCCCAGCATCCTGAGCCTCAAGGCCTACTGGGGGTGGAATCTTTCACCATTTTGATGTTAATTGCTGTAGTGTTCCTTGAATGGCTGTGCCCTTCCCCCTTGCATCCTGTTTTAAATGAACTGACCAACCCTTACGGCAGGACAGTCTGTATTATGAGAAAATGAGTTATGAAAATAAACACTGAATTGGGTTTGGACTGAGTTTCCATGTCTTGCATGTGAACGCGTCTGACACAGGTGTCATCTCCTTTGCCTTTCCTAAGTTGTGCGCGGCCTGAGAGCCCCAGGAGAATAAAGGGGGCGACACCTCTCTGCCTAACCATGTTCTGTCTTTACATTAGGTTGTTGTAGGAGGCTTTCATTGTGCTTTGAAATAAGAGACGTTTGGGGAAAGGAGGGCTCATCCGTGGACAGGGGAGCAAGGCTAGGAACTGAGTTGTGTCTTAAAGGGGACCGCATGTCAAGTGCTTGTCTTTGGGGGAAGCTTTCCCTGTAAAGCACAAAGGTTAAAACCTCTGCCTTCTTTTATAGTAATCCTTTTCAGTTACCTTCAACTTGGTAAAATCTCAACAGCCCTGAGCTGTGTGAGGGACTCCTGAGGAGGAGGAGGAGGGACTGTCAGACGTATGAGTCACTCACGTGCATCACTGGCATCAGGTTAGGATTCTAGGAGTTCACGCTGGTGACCAGAGGCTGATGGTCAGCAGAAGTAAATAATCATTCAGTCCCGGAGACCCGCGGGGGAGCAGAGCATCCTGGAGAAGCAGTGGTGGCGTGAAACTAACTTACAAGAAAGCTCATCCCAGCTCTGGAAGCACACGCTGGTGACAACTCTAGGGGAAGGGATCCGAGACAGTTTTAAAAGGGGGTAGGTAGATGCAGGGTGGGGAAGGAGACAGGAGGTGATCTTTCAAGATGTAAATTCCTCAAGGACCGGAATATTGGTTTATAGGGCTGAGCAGTCACACTCACACAAACACAGAGCTGCCTCTCACACATGCAGCGAAGAGTCGTATTTGCCTGCAGCCGAAGTCAATTGCTGGAAAGGGAGCCCCTGAGAAGTGCCCAGAGGACAAAGGATGACAAATGCACGTTAAAAGGGACATTCTTATTTTAATAATGTAAGGCGTGTGAAATAGAACAATTTTTGTATTTAAATTCTTGGTAAGTATTATGCAAATGACAGCATTTCTCTAGCCCTCAAAGGTGAATTCCCTCTGGTATATCCTGTGAAAGGCAGGTTTGTTTTCTTTCTTCTTGGAAGTCAGTTTCAGGCCCCTCCCGGGTCTCCCTCCCAGAGCTGCAGCCTGAAAACTCTGTCGGCAGGAAGCTGGGACAGCCATAAAGCTCATCTCAGCCCTTAACGTTTACCATTTCTTAGGGATCACTGTCCTTCATTGCCTGATGGCCAGTGCCTTAAAAACCACTGTTCTGTGTAATTTTTCTGAGTTTTTTCTTTTTTGTTGTTTCCAGTAGGAGGATAAATTTGGTCTCTGGTACTCCATCTGGGCTCAGCGCAGAAGTCTGAGATGGTAGAAATATAGTCTTCGTGAATTTGGAGGTGTTCCCCCGCACCAGGATTTTATCAAGGGTCGGACAGCTCTAGTAGTGCTAAGACCTGGACTGGGGGCGCCTGTCGGGTCCTCAGCCACTGTTCTGTGCAGGTGCCGCTCGGCACCTCAGCTCTGGCCGCTCTTTGTTGCTTCTGGTCTCTGCTGGGCCTCCAGAAGCCCGTGAGTCTCTTAGGCCTCGTTACCCCCCTAGACCCAGCACCGCGTGGCCGTTCCCTGTGATCTCCATCTCCCTGGGCCTTTGCCCGAGAGGACGTGCAGGTCTCTCTCCCAGGAGCGCGCTGCTCCCTTGGCTCTTACCGCCTCTCCCTCACTTTCTCTCTCTCCTTCTACCCTCCTCAGCCTTGGGGAAATCATTTTCTTACCTTGGATGGGAGTGGATTTGGGGCACTTGTCTGTAAGTGAATCCTTTAATTCCCCCAAGGGCCGGGACTTTGAGAACACAAAGCACAGCCTTTCAAGCCTTTCCCGCGTTCTGCCCGCCACATCCTTCCCCTAGACAGTGCAGAGAAAGCTATTTGCCTGAAGAGAAGAGGTGGCAAGAGAGGACATGCCATGATAAAAATAAAACAACACTTCTTTTTTCAAAGCAATTATGCCAAAGTAATAAGAAAGACTATTTTGTTGGGAGATTTACCTTTTGAACTTACTCCATCTATAGCTATTTAAAAAGTTGCAAAGTATGTTTTAGGGAGGGTGCACTGAACAGAGGCTTCACTTAAATTTTTGTTTTTAGTATCACTATATTTGTATGGCAAGTGTAAGCTAGATTTAGGGTACGTAACTACTTGGCTGTATTCAACAGTAATGTTCAGCATGGCACACAGAGCTGTTATTTTTAGCATCCTGAATAAAGATGTCTTCCCTTCTTGGGCTCTACTCGTCCCTGCCACGTCCACCCAAATTAACCCTGATACATTATTGATATATCGTCAATATTCGGTTTTTATACATACTTTTTAACCAATAAAGATTTTAAAAAGATTCAGAGGTGTGGTTGCATCTTTCTGAATTCTATTTTTTATAGGTACATCTTTTGCAATTTTTTTTACAATTTTTTTTTTTTTGTGGTGGGGCAAGTAATTATGTTTATTTATTTATCTATTTGATGGAGGTACTGGGGATTGAACCCAGGACCTTGTGCATGCTAAGCACACGCTCTACCACTGAGCTCTACCCTCCCCCATTCTGAATTGTGGTATATTTGGCATGGCCTGGCTTCAAGTCTCTGCAATCCTTCTGTCCTTGAGCTCTGGGCACAGGACCCCCAAACAGCCACGTGCCAGTCCCTAGGACTTGTTCTGGCCTCAGAACAAGTAGAAATGATGATTTTTCTTTTGTGCTCACCTTATGAGATGAACTTCCAAGCAGCTGCTTGGGTGCCCTAACCTTGTGCTCCACATTCACAAACTGGGCTTTTGCTCTGCTCCTGAGACACAGACCCGCTTCAGGTCCCTGTGCTGGTGCTCAGTCCTCCCTCTCAGCAGCAGATCTAAAGCTGCCGGTCTTCCAGGGCTGGTGGTTGCCTCCTGGCAGAGGGAGCCGGCCCTTCCGTCTTCAGAAGGTCTCCTCCAGGGTTAATCACATGCTTCACCTCAATGTCTCTGTCTCCTCTTCTCAGGTCCCTCGTTGAGGGCTCTGCCTATTTGTTGAGCACTGTGGTCGTCACAGGTCTTTCTAGGCACATTTTCCTCTAGTATACACATCATTTAAGCTGATATTTTTCTTAAGAACTCCTGTCGTGGTTTGTGCATGAAATCTTTTGCCTTAGAAAGCGGACCTGTGTAAGGGCCTGGTACCACCTACTTCAGCTGTTTGATATTCACGCCCTCTCAGCATCTCCCAGAAGGGAACACAGCCCTAGGTCTTGATCCAACTGTAAGTCGCATTAACTGTAGTGTTCAGGTTCCTGGTCCCTTATTCCTGAACACTCATCCTTGTATTAAGGTGAGTTTTTCAGGGGGAGGGTACAGCTCAAGTGGTAGAGCACATGCTTAGTATGCACCAGGTCCTGGGTTCAGTCCCTAGTACCTCCTCTAAAAATAAACAATAAAACCTGGTTACCTCCCCCTGCAAAAAACAACAACAACAACAACAACAACAACAAAAAACAACTAATTAATAAAAAAGATGAGATTTTCTTCTAGGGAAATACTTTTTTTTTCTAAATTTTTGGTGATTTTTTTCAGTTGTTTGGAAGTTTGCACGTTGTGGGGAGGATGACAGGGTCCAAGAGTTAGATGTTAGCTATATATGTACGTACACTGCACACACACACATATGCGTGTATTATGCCTGACTCTGATGTGTACTTACTGTCAGTTCTGTGAAGTTTGATGTTATTCTAGCAACAGTCAACCCCTGGCTCCAACCCTGGTCACTTCTGTATTTTCTGTATTTTCTCCTTCACAAACCTTTCTCGGCCTCAGATTTTCCAGTCTTTTGTTGATGGAGAGGATGTTTGTGTTCACGAAAGGACCTGTGCCACCTTCCGGGGTGTGCGAAGTCCCTTAGCAATGCACTCACAATACCCTGTCCATTGGACAAGGTTTATAAATGCTTATTCTGGAATTGTAGGGGGATATCGGCACTTCTGCAGAAACACATTTGATTCAAAACAGATGGATCCGGAGACGTCTAGTTTTCACTAACTCTGAGCATTTTCAGATTGTGGCTCTAAACAGAGTAACATGAATAGACCCACATCCTTTCTTACTTTCTTTGTGGCTACTTAGAAGTCACAGGAGCTGTGCTGTACAGAGTAGAATTATTTATAAGTTCTGGTTATTTATCCCCTCTGAGTCAATGGTCCATGACTACCCTAGTGTTGTGGGTACTGGAGATGCGGTAAAAAAATCATGTTCTCTGTAAACATCGAGTTGTTTGTTTTCGTGACAGGCAGGCGTTGAGTTTTGAGGCAATGCTAGTGCTAAGCACCTGCCCGCAAAATTGGTCATACTGGGCCAAATTACATTAAATCATGTCTTATCCTCAGTTCTCTCGTTATCACTTTTACTCGCCTAAGTTCAGGTTCCTGGTCCCTTGTATTAAGATGAGTTTTTTTATGGAAGGAAATACACTTTCTTCCTAAATTGTTGATGATTTTTTTCTGTTATTTGGAAGTCTGAGTGTTGTGGGGAGGAGTGACAGGGTCCAGACAGATATAAACTTTTACTTTTCCCACTCAAGTTTAAACAATGACCAGTTGATAGTGATTTCAGTGAGATGACAATTTGGACTCTTTATCTCTCTAATGACCTTTCTGAAAATATATTACTTTACATTCATGAAATTGTTCAGAGATGCCACAGTCACGATGAAAAGGGAACAAAAGGAAACAAAGAATTTTTGTTTGGTCCAGATGACATCTTCACGCCTGTTCGAGAGTCAGCGACGATTTCTGTGAATAATGCATTAATTCCAAATAGACATGAGGCAGAAAAGTAGGACAAACATATTCATATTTTCCTATAATTACATGAAGAAATACTAGCAAAATATGTTAAAAACTAATAAAAGTAGTTGTCGCTGGTGGGAGTAAGGTAGATAAGGTCAGGGGCTGAAATGAGGCTTCTCAGTGCTTACTTTTTTACCCAATTTGGTTGCCTCTGAGAAGTGGGATTGTGTTCATCTGTGAGGCAGCCACCTGCAGTTTTATTCAGTTATATACAATGAGAAAATATTTTTTTTTATCATCATCATCATCATCACCATGGTAAAAAGTAGAGAAAAACAAGATTCAAAGGATACTTCAGGTCAGAAGTCAGAGTCTCTTGCTTGCAGGCTCAGACAGTTTTAAGGGCTCTCTGATGCTTTGCTGGAGTAGAACTGATTCTGATCTTCTTTGGTAATGGCTCAGCTGACCAGTAGGCCCTCTACTGAGGTATCACTAGGTTCAGAAAAAGAGGGACAGTTGAACAGAAAGAGGGCATTCTGAAAAGGGCTGCAGAGGCTGAGTAGGAGAACGTGGGTCAGAGTTGCCAGACTGAGATCTGCTTGAAACACTAGCTTAGACCTTTTGACCAGAGGTCCCATTATGAGCTGTTCAGTTATAATTCTATAGCCTCTCTCACTCCTGAGGCTTCCAATCCTGCTGCTCTTGGGTAGAAAACCTGTGCCATTCTAGGGAGGGACCACCACATGCTCTCAACATCCATTGTGTGCCACCCAAGCACTTACTCACTGCTGTCAGGACCAGCACGAGTCCCGTGGCTGAAGGAGACTTTCTCACCATCTGCATTCAAGCTGCCACCTTCCATCTCTCCTTTCAGACTCCAGGATGTCAGACTGAAGGCACAGAGCCATCAACCTGGAACCATCAAGACTGTATCCAAATATTCAGCCTTGCAACTTAAAGTCTGAGAACTCATGGACAAGTCATCAAACCAATTTCAGCATCATTTTTCTTTGTCTGTAAAGTGGATATAATTATCATGCCAGCCCTATACGGTTTTTATGAGATTATGCATGAGAAGGACTTAGCAGAGTGACTGGCACGTTGTGAATACTCTTGAAAAATGAGTTAATATTATTATTGTTGTGATTGTTGTTGTTACGTCTCCAAGAGACAAACATTTAGTGATTGAACACGAGGGTGGTAATACCCCTCATTACTTCCTTATTAAAATGTCCATGTGGTGCCTTCTTCTAGGATTCAGTGGTTTCTCATGGAAGCATTTTCCTTGCTCTTAAAGACACAGTTCTCTCAGAACAATGGGTGCCCTGTTTTGGGGACTGAATCATGCTCCTGGGAAGTTTCTCCGCAGCTAGTGAAACATCACGCTGGAGTCAGACTCTGCCTTGCCCAACCATCGCTCTTGCAGGAGCTATCCCAACAGCGGTGCTTCCTTCCAGGCAAATAGGATATCCAGGTGCCACCTCTTTAGTCTATGTCCCCCGTGTTCAGAAGGGTTCACACTGAAAGTTAAAGGGAGTGATAAAGTGAGCTAGTCCAGTGAAGTCAGGGAACTTCTCCGTGTGTTCGGCTCTGCTGGGCTGGGAAGTTTGCTATGCACCAGGCACTGCGCCGGGTGTTGGGTGTACAGAGGTGGATGAAACAGACGTGGCGCCTACACTTCGTGGAGCTCACCATTGGGTAGGTGTGGGGAATGGAGGCAGGTAGGCTAATAAGTAGGTAAAGAAGTGCATAGATCCGTAATTATAAAATGAGAACATCCAGCAAAAGGAAGCAGCCGGCAGTCATAAAGAACAACGGGGCGGGGACCCGAGAAGGCCTATTTTAATCAGTAATATTCGAGTGGCCACTTCGAGGGTACGGAGGTGGTCATTAAAGTGCATTCCGAACAGAAAATGATGGAACAATGGCTCCAAGGCAGTGATGATCTCAGCGATTCCGGGGGATTAAAAAGAGGCATTTGGGTTAGTGTGTAGTGATGGAGGGAGGAGTGAGTCAAATAAAGTGGAAGATATAAGCAGGGGCAAGGTCCAGCATGGTCTTTCTGCTGTAGTTCGAGCTGGAGCGTAAGTGACAAGGAAATGGCGAGTGGATTCAAAGAAAGGAGTCGAAGAGGAAACTTTCTTCCCTCCCTCCCTCCTTCCTTCCTTTTTCTTTCTTCCCTCTGTCCCTCTCTCGTTCCCTCCCTTCCTTCCTTCTTTCTTTCCCTCCCTCCCTCCCTAATTATTTAACGAGTCCTTACTATGTGCCGGTATTATTCTAGGCACTGGAGATACTGAGGCAAACAAAAAAGAAATTTGGCCCTGGTGTTTCCAACATTCTGGGCAGGAGGCTGTGGCCCTAGTGCAGTGTAGAGAAGGGAGGTGACAGGATGAAGGAGAGACAGTGAGGATGGGGAGAAACGACGCTTTTACATCCCTCCTCTTGCCCTCCCGCACTCCTGCAGGTCCACTCGCAGTGCTTCCACTCCTGTATCTCCTCCAGCTCCTGACTTCAGTGTCACAGAAGTCATTCCTTCAGCTCTCCTTCTGACCTCTCCCTTACCCAGCTGTTGTCTGAGTCCGTGTCTCATTTCCAGAAAATGATGATGATGAGAAAAGCAAGAGAAAGAGATGGAAAGTACAAATCAATACATGAATTAGAACATAAATCAAATGAAAAGGAAGGGAATGTTTGGGGAAAATGGAAGGTGGCAGAATGCCAGCATCAGTGTGCCCACGGAAAGAAGGAACGGATGATGCTTTAGGAAGAGGATGGATTAACCTGGTCCACTTGGAGAGATTAGGTGCAGGATTTTATAAACTCAAGTTCCCCTATTAATTTTCTGGTTCTGCTACTGATGGTGGCTGAATCTTGGGACTTCCTCTTAGCTTTAAAGAAAATGCCATGTACTGTAAGAAGCCATTTTAACCTAGAATCTAGGTTCTAGAAAGACTAAAAGGGGCATTTCTCTGTGGTTTTCTTCTGTTGTAGCCACTAGTTACATGTGGTTCTTGAGCACTTAGTCATATGCCTAGTCTGGATTGAGATGTACTGTAAGTGTAAAATACTCACTGATTTTGGTGACTTAGTACAAAAATAAGAATAGAGAATATCTTGTAATGATTTCTATATTATTTGTTGAAATGATTTTTTGGATATTGGGGTAAATAAAATATTTCTTTAAAAATTAACCTCACCTATTCCATTTGCCATTTTTAAATATGACTACTAAAAATTAAAAATTATATATGTAGCTCTCATTATGTTTCATTGGCTAGCACTACCCTAGACAATAACAGTAACTAACCCTGAGCGCTAATGTGTTGCAGACACTGCTCTAAGCATGTTATGTATAACTTCTTTTTCTCTGTGTTGAAGTACAGTCGCTTTACAATGCTGGGTTAGTTTCTGGTGTGCAGCCTAGTGATTCAGTTACACATACATATATTCCTTTTCCTATTCTTTTCCATTATAGCTTATTACAAGATATTGAATATAGTTCCCTATACAGTAGGACCTTGTTGTTTACTTTATATACAGTAGTTAGTATCTGCAAATCTTGAACTCCCAATTTATCCCTCTCACTCCTTTTCTCCCCGGTAACCATAAATTTGTTTTCTATGTCTGTGAGTCTGTTTCTATTTTATAAATAAGTTCATTTGTGTCCTTTTTTTTTTTTTTAGATTCCACGTATAAGTGATATCATATGGTATTTTTCTTTCTCTGACTTACTTCATTTAGCATGACAATCTCTAGGTTCATCCACGTTGCTGCAAATGGCATTATTTTATTATTTTTTAGGGCTTAGTAGTACTCCATTGTATATTACAAGTAACTTCTAATTTTAATCCTCCTAAAACAATTTTAAAGGCACATACTAATATAGTTCTATTTTTACAAATAAAGAAACCAAGGCATAGAGAGATTAAGTAACTTCTCTAAATTCATACACTTGGATGGTGGCAGAGTGGGAATTCAGACCCAGGCAGGCTGGCTCCAGAGCTCACATTCATTCACCCCATTGCCCTACCTCTTTGTGTTGAGTTGAGAGTTGCTTCAGCATCTTATACAAAGCTGGTCAAGGGTAAGGAGACCCACAAAGGCTTGATGCCTTTGTGTATTAATTAGCAGTTTTAGGTGGTAAGAATCAAAGGCACTCTCAAGTTGCCTGAGTTGATGGGACTTTATTATAAGGATGGAGAAGTAAGGGTTACATTTGAGAGTTGTCAGAATGTAGATAGTATTTAAACCCACATGACTCAATGAGATCATCAAGATACTAAAGGTGGATGGAGAAGGGAAAAGGGCCAAGGACAGAACCCTGGGGTGTTCCAACATTCAGGGCTCACATGGAAGAGCAGAATCCAGCAAAGGACACAAAGAAGCCAAGGGTGATCTAGAAAAAAAGCACAGAGTGTGCTGTCCTGGAAGCCAAGTGAAGAGAGTGGTTTAAAAATGAAAACAGTGAGAAAATGTATGAAATTCCACTAATAGGTCAAGTAAGAAGAGGACTGGACCTGACCATTGGCTTAACAATTTGGAGGTCATTAGTGACTTTGATAAAAGCAATTTTGGTGCAGCAGGTGGTGGTGGATGCTGACTGGAGTGGGTTTAAAAGGTACTGAGAAGAGAGGCATGAGAGACATAGTATATAGATATCTCTCTCAAGGAGATTTGCTACAAAGGGGAGTAGAGGATTCAGGTGTAAGTTGGTGAGGGGAGTGGAGTCAAGAGAAGGTTTTACTTTTCCTTTCCTAAGATGAGAGGACGAGTTGCATGTTACTATGCTGATGGAAATGATCTGGGAGAGACTAAAACAATGAAATAGAAGAGGAAGGAGAATTCGGGAGCGAAGTCCTGGAGCAGATCGAGGGAATGGGATCTGGTATCCACGTGGAGGGCATGGCTCTAGACAGGATTGTGAGATGTTTGGTCCAGTACCTGGCAGGGAGGCTGGAGACAGGCTGTAGAGGTCTGTGCAAGGTCGCCTCTGAGTGAAGCACGAAGTAATGTCAGCTGACAATGAGGACGGTGGAGGAATTGTGGATTTCAGCAGATAAGAGATTTCAAAGAATCTAGGAAAATGAGAAAGTGAATGGACTCCAGACAGTGATGGGATTTCATAGACAGCAAAGCCAGAAGTTTTAAGGACAATAAGTGACTGTCTCCTTTTTTTTTTTTAATGGAATGAAATTTGCCATCAATTTTTTTTTGAAATGAGTCAAATGCCGGTCAGGTGGGGCTGTTGGCAGAGGAGAAGGAAGGAGATGGTTTTTTTCGAAAGCTGAGCCAGAGCTGGACATCAGTGATTAAAATGGGCAGGTAATTCACCTCCTTTATTATACTTCCAGTGAATGCTTAACTACCTCTTAGAGAGAGAGAGGATGGCATGTGGCCATATTGGAATTAGGAGACCTGGGAAGATGTCATTCTGCGGAACGAAGCATCCTGGCTGTGGCCGGGTGGATGATGGAAATAGATGAACGGCTCCCTAACTGATCACAGTGTGAAATGAAAAAGCTCTCCAAATGTTCCGCCTGCAGATCTGTCATATTAAACTTTATTTCCAAGTTTGGAAACTTCATAGCCTCTAAATAAGAGAGAAAAAAAAATTAAGAAGAAAAAAGAGGCCGGGTGAAAAATGATGATGACAGCAGGGTGAGAATGGGATGTTTGCTCACTGTCTGTCTCTCTGGGTGGTAAACCTGATAAACCAGAATCTCTCCGTTACGATTTCCAGTGAGCTTGACTATGAATATAAGACGTCAAGTAATAGCAGAAGGCTGGATGTTATCAGAAGAACGCAGCCTAATTTTCTCTACAGAAAACAAGAGTGATTATCAAGTTCCATTTACTTGCAGGACTTAGTGAAATCGTTTTGGCAGGCTTCTGTGTGACGTATGGGCTTCAGTGTATTTCTAGGGCTGAATGCATCATGATTTATCTCACACCTTAGTCTTCTAGATGTTTTAAAGCCCTTTTGTTAAAATGAATAAAAATGGATGTTATGGAAAACAGTTTCTCTTCACCCCTGCTCCTATAATCTTGTGCTTAGACCAAAATCTGGGTGGAGCAGCCTTCTGGGGTGTAAGACCCTTCCCCCAGGCCTGAGAGCCTGCGGAGGGGCTGGGTGTGCACCCTGCTCTGAACTACTTAGGAGAGCATCTGCATTTCTTTCTTCCAGAGCAAAAATACAAGCCAAACTCTACCGGGTTGAGACTTCATCTTTGTTATCTTCCTGTTTTAATTCAAAAGCATGGAGACTGTCAGCAGATCAACAGCACAGAGCATCTACCAGTTGGGAATGCGTTAGTGACTTCAGATTTGACCTACCCATCACGCTGTGTCTGTCAAAGGCTCAGCGACACAAGGGATAAACCAGACAAACTGTCCTTTAAGCGTTCGTTATGCTGCTGGGGTTTATCAAGAACTCAAATTAGAGAGAAGAGACGTAAGGAAGACATGGTTTCCTGACTCCCCTCCACCCAAGAATCCACTCTTCAGTGCAAGTGGTATTTATGGAGTACCCGCGAGGCACCAAGAACGGTTTCTTCAGTTTGATCTGGCTCTCAGATGAGGACTAGTGAGGGGACCACCTAGTCGATGGAGTGAGGTTTAACTTGGTTTAGAGGCTTGCCATCCAGGACTGGAAAAAGACTGACATTCATCCATTGATAAGGGTCACCTTCCCATAAATGGAACAGGTGGTCATCAGTTGATGACTGAACAAAAAATCAATCTTCCAGAATTACCTGTCTAGTGGGTAACATTTCCACCATTAAGGGAAAAAAAAAAAAATCCATGTACCTGAGCTAGTGTACTGACTGCCTGTGAGTCCTTCTAAAGAGTAAATGTCTTTGGAAGAATAGGGAACTCTGTTGTCACCATTTAGACTTGGGTGGTAGACGAGTTTCTCACATATTAGTTACTGTTCTGGGAAGCAAAGAGAAAGATCACAAAGGAATGGAACCCTGCAGCTGGCAGTCTTTTTGCAGGGCACCATGGTTTGATTAAGGGGTGGCATCACGACAGAGGGTTTGGGGAAGCCACTGGTGACACCAAGGTTATTTAGGTCAGAGAAAGAGCAGTGCAGAAGCAACGAGGAAGAGGTGTGTGGCTGGCCTGATTTTACCTTTTAGAAGATCATCTTCCGATGACTCAACCATTTGACTCAGGGCTAGTCCTTGCCCCGAATCAGCTTGGTTCTTCCGACAGCTTTTTTGGGTTGACAGAGATTGGTGTTGTGTAAAGATCGGTGACTTAGGGCCTTAGGAACCAGTGTCAGGTTCAAGTCCTGCCTGTGCTGTTTAATGCCCGTCCTTAGGCAAATCATCAACCTCTTAGAGCCTCAGCTCCCACTCCGTGAAAAGGGGTAGGGAAACAGATCCTTGACTTCTGAGAAGATGCGCGGCTGGGAGAGGGTGGGGAGTGGGCTCTCGTGGGGACGGCTGCTGGGCGTCCACTCTGAGCTCCACTCTGGGAGGTGAACCCCATGCTTGCGGCTTTGGCAGGAGGCTGTGTGTGCGAGAGGGTGGCGCTGCGCGGAGGGGCTTGAGCTCCTAAGTGAGCTTTCTCCTCCTTTGAAGAAAGTACATTGGGCAGGCCAAGGAGTCTATTTTAAAAAGCTCTTTGCTCCTCTTTATTGGTTGCAGTCAGTCCTTTAAACTCAGTCCTTTTTGGGTTTGCCTTTTACCTGTGTTCCAAGTAGAGCCTTTAAGTGCTAAGTTTTAATCAATTGATCTCTTTGGAAGGCTTTCCCCTTCCCGTATGCTCTGAGAAGTGCTGTGCTAGTCACCGGTGGGGGCTGGGGGACGAGCAGCTGCTTCTCTACCACAGGGGTCTCCACCTGCTGGGTCTCCATGTTGTCACCCTAAGTGAGCAGGCGAGGTGACAAGGGAAGCAATTTAAATTCCCCTTTTCAGAAAAAGTCACTTATAAAGTAATTAAATTGAGTCTTTTTTCCAGCACTTCCTATGTCCCAAACCCTCTTGCAAGTGCTTTCACGCATTTTCTGTTTTAAGGCTCATACCTGCTAAGCGGGGCGGCTTTTGCCGTTTTCTGTTTCACGTGTGAAGAAGGGGACCCGCAGAGGGGAAGAGCCAGTAGCCCAGGATCGTCCGCTAAGTGGCGAGGGAGGGCTGTGCACAGCTCCTGCTTCCAGGCCCTTCGCTCTCACCCCCGGCAGCAGGCTGCCTGCGCCTGTCTCAGGATTCACCGCCCCTCTTTGTCAAGACCACGCACCCCGCATGCATCCTGCCCGCCAACCTTGCCCAGTGGCAGCGTCTCACAGAGCTACCAGGTCCCCAAGGAGAGCGCCACAGTGCTCTCTGTGTTCACCAGGGGGCACGGAAATACTCTGTGACCTGGGGAGAAACACGCAGAAGAATGAGGGTAGAGCTGAGAGCCCCGTAGACCCTTCCATTTTCACAGGATTCTTTCGGAAGACAGCTTTCCATTGACTTCGAGAGACTTTCGTGCGCTGATCCAAATTCACAGGGTGGTAGACAAAGCACATAGAAACAAAGCTGCAAGAAGTTCTAAATTCCTTTAAGAGAACTCACAGGCTATTCTTTGTCTCTTACTGTTAGGATTGGCCCTTATTGAGTAACTACTGATTCTTTTAAGAGAAAGAACACGAGTTAAATGACCGAATCTGGGATCTACTACGTTTTACCATTGACTTGGGACCCACTTGGCCGTCATCCAGGTCATAGAGAAATGATAATAATAGTTTTATTCCTGGCTTCATGTAGCATCTACCCTGGTTTTATTTCTTTTCTTCTTAACCTTGTCATACTTCACATACCATGTTAAGCCTCTGGAATCCATTCTTTAACAAGTTAAGTGAATAAATAACCTGTTTTATAGCTCTTTTGGAGAATAACCAAGATGATAAGAAAATAATTTTGAAACAGTAAAATAATATATACATGTTATTCCCCCCTCCTGGAATGTCTCCTCCTCTGGTGCCTAACATGTCTTCTCTCTTTTTCTAAATATTCTCCAATATTTGTTCAGGTTCTGGTTACCATCTGTTTTCCAGGCAGTCACGTTGATTGTTCTGTGATAGAAACAAATTATTTGTGTTTGTGTGTGTCCATGTGATGTTTTCATGGCCTTTCCCTTATTATAATAATTTCTTTCTGGGGATTCTTCCGTCTTTGACCCCTCATCCTAGCCTCACTTGCTGGAAAATTGTAAGTTATCCTCTCATCTTTCTTTGCTTTCATAAAAGGAGAAAGATCAGAGCTGTTTGATGACATTTTAACCATTTTTATCTCCATTCACTTACAGAAAAGGGACCACTGCTTATTTTCTGTGATCGGAATATAATCAGGTTTTCACCCTTTGGCGATTCAATATGGCTGGGAAATCGTTCTGTTTATGAGTCCTTCACAGGAGAATGCATCTCAGTCAGGGCAATTTTTTGAGCAAAGAACCTCACAGGACAATACAGGCTGAGAGAGTACACTCATCACACACTTTGCTCTTTATCACTTTTGAGTTTCCGGGTGAAGTAGCATATTGCACTATTTAAGTCTGAGAGGAAGTGAACAAAAGGGGCATCCCTCACATAGGAAATCAAGATTCCTCTGTGATAGCCTTTGTGGGCAGAATGTTTTAAAATGCTGAAGATTTTCATGATTTTACTTTGTATCGTCTTACTGAACACAAGGGTACTTGCTGGGTAGTGTTCTAAGAGCGCGAATGTGAATAAACATAGATGCAACTAAACAATAAGGAAACAGTGCTAATGCAATCACATATACTTGACTTCAGTCCCAAAGCCAAACCGAGGAGTTTTGAAATGAAATTTTAAAAGCTTTACATATTAAGTCGTGGATTTATTCCCCTGCAATGACTCAAACATAGTAAGACAGACAAGCAGAAAGAACAATGCAGGGGAAATATTCAAAATGGTAACCAATGGATGGAAATGAAATTTTTGATGGTGAGCAGGCTGTAATATATACAGATGTAGAATTATGAGGCTGCACACATGAACCCTAGATAGTGTCATAAACCAATGTGATTTCAATAAAAAATAAATTTAAAAAAGGGTGACCATGATTGCCCCCCAAAGGTAAGCGAGCTGCCTTAGATACTGAGGGTTTTGTGACTGTGTCTCTGCCTTTCTCACCAGGCCACTGGCATAAATCTCTTTTTAATGGAGTGATAGGAATCTGGTTCTCAAAGGTTTAAGAGGATTCCCTGCTATCATGTGTTCATATTCACCAAGATTAATTCATGTTTAGACAGAGCTGATCTCATTAACAGAACTGTTCGGCCCTTTGCACAGTGCGGACACTGAAGGTGGGTCAAGGAGGGCACCTTGGGGTTTGAACAGCTGGGGACTCCCTGAGGTACTTCAGTTTTTGTGAGGATGGGGTTTATTGCAGAGAGGTGTTCTTGCTGCATCTCATGCCCTCCTCACTCATAGCCTTTTCTCTCCCTAAAACGTACTAATGGATGGTGAAGGTCACAGACAGAGAGTGGGGTCATGTCTGTCTGTGAAAAAAGAATGTTGCCTGCCTTTCCAGTTCTACAAGGATCAAACCAAGAGCCAGTGCAGTGGCCTCCCCGACTTTCCCCTCGTCGGTGTACCCTGAGGGGAATTCAGGGTGGGGAAAGACAGGGAACATTCTGTGCTTTGAGTATACTGGCCCTTAGCAAGTTAAGATACGTATCTAAGGAACAATTTCAGATGACCCCAGACTCTTGCATCTTCCCACACATAGAAAAGCACTAAAATCATTAACTTGAGATGTCTGTTCTTTGCAATCAGCAGTAATCTTTTGATGCCTGACTACACTTTTCTCCTAGCAAAACCGTTCATATATATCCTGGCTCCTCCTTTACCTCTTTGGAGCAGTTCCTCAGAGCTATCTGAGAGTCTGTGTCCCACGCTGTAGTACTCAGTAAGGTCCCGGCAGAAAGCTTAACTCACAACTCGTATGTTGTGTGTTTTTCTTCCAGTGGACGTGTCACAGGTGGATGGAATGCTGGAGGCGCCATGGGCCACCTGCCATGTCTGCCCACCCTTTCAGGGTGTCAGGGACACGACATTTACAAAGGAGACACTGGGCACTGGGCTTATTCAGGTTGCCCTGATTGGTGGGTCAGACTTGATGCAAACCGAGGAGGAAGACAGGCATGGTTACTCAGAGCACAGAGAGAAATTGGACGCCTCCCTCCTGCTAGCTCTGTGACCCTGCGAGGATTAGGTTCATCTTTAAACTTTTGTTTCCTCCTTTAGAAAATGCAGATACTAATAGAATTAATGCATAGGATTGCAGTGAGGAGTAAAGGAAAGGACTGAGTAAGACCCTGAGTAGAGTGCCTGGTGTTCAGTAAAAATTCACAAATGGAAGTTATTATTATTTATTATTATTACTATTACTATTATTATTATTATTATTATTATTCCTATTATGTAATTTGACCTTTCTGGGGTTTTTTTTTGCTTGTTTTGGTGTGAGGCCCTAGGCCTATGTAATCCTGTACTCTTGACTTAAAAATGGACAGGGTTGCCTCTTTCCTTGGGATAATATAGTTCTTAACACCAGAATTTTATAGCAGTACACACACACCTCCATACACAAACGTGCGTGTGTTGTGGGTGTATGTACTTTTGTACTTATACATCATGTATATTTAACTTTCTTTCTCTCTCTTTCACTCTCTCTCTCTCTCTTTCACTCTCTCTCTCTTTCTTTCATGATCTATTGTTTTCCTGGTAGTACAATGTCTGGGTCTGGTCCCTTTAACTGTAAACTTGGAGAGACACTGATTTGGAACTGTAGGGAAGCAAAATTTACCACCCCAAAATGTCTCTCTGTCATGCAGATTATTTCAGGCTGAAAACAGTCAAGGCCCAAAAGCCTAGGAAGAAACTTTGAGCTTCTCCCCAACTGTCTGAAACAATTTCGATAGAAGGCGTCTTCCTGGAATAGAGCAATGGCCGGAGACAGCTGCAGGGAGCGTGGGCTCGGTGTGGTGGGGGAACTCCTAGGGCTCAGAGTCCGCTCTGGGTCCCACTGTCTCTGCGGAGCCCAGCAGGCATTTATTTACCAAGCATCTGCTTTTCCGTCTCCACGTGAACTGCCTGCCTGCCTCCCCCTTCAAGTCCCAGACTACTACCCCCAACATCCGCTTTTGTCTTTAGCTGGAGATGATCTGTAAGGTGAGGGTTTTGGCCATTTTGGTGAGTTGCTTAGTTTTCCTGGGTGTACATGTCATTAAACTTTTGTGTGATTTTTCTCCTGTTAATCTGTCTCCTGTCCACGTAATCCTTAGACCAGCCAGAAGCACCTAGAAGGGTCTCTACCCTCTGGCAAGTTCTCGCCCACCTACAGAACTGGGATAAACCACTGGGCCAGGGCTTGGGTTTTCACACTGGAAGGCTAACTTGGTGTCATGACTCCCGACAGCTGTCACCTCCCACTGCCCCTGGCGTGAGGAAGCCGGGGAGCCAGTGCCGGTGAGACAGGTGAGTTGTGAGACAAAACGGAGATATGACCTGAGAGGCTGCTACTTGGGCTGGAACAGCTTTGTGGTGAACGGCTCTAAACTGAGCCTGTGGACCCAGAGAGGGGCTGCCTGTTTTCCCCGCGGAGGTGGCATGTTGTGTGGTCCGGGGGCACATTCACCTGCGCTGACCTGGTCCCACCTGGTGATGACGCAGTGTCCCCAGGGCGCTGACCCTGCCCGCTGGGCTGTGTGGGTCCAAGAGGCACAAAGCGCTGGCAATGAATGAAGTTGGCACGAAGAATACACTCTTCTAAGAGTGGGGGCCAGAGAAGCTGTCTGTGCCCAGGGCCCCCTGGGGCTGAGAAATCTGTCATTCAGAGTGCCCGGTGTCCTTGGCTGGGCCTCGGGCACAACTCACGGGGGACGGAGCTCTTCTTGCTCAGTGATGTGAGCCTCTTGGGGGTTTTGAGCAAGGACACAACCATTACTTCCCCCTCCCTCTCCCCTTACTCAAAGCTCTTCGCCGTATTATGTGCTATAAACATTATAATCATATTAAGTACTTCTCTTGTGAGACTGTGCTGTTGTACCTATTATAACAACAACAAATCTGGCTTAATGTTTACTGTGCCCACAGGGTACCTAATGCCTTGGTAAGCCTTTCCTCTTCTATTGTACCTTCTGTTTTGTCCTTCCCTAAATTTTGAAGCAAGGTGGCTGTATCAAGGACTCCAGGATTAGTTAGAAATTTAATTTTCTTTAAGCATTTGGAAGATTATAGCTGATGACATTTAGTGAGTGATATTTTTTCCCCTGAAAATTAATATCTGCCGTGGAACTGAATAATAGATAAACACTGAGATATTCATGATAAGAACAGTAGAAACCTCACGGTGGGGGAGGCAGGGTCTCACTGAATTAACCGTCGCTCCTTCTCTGCTCACTGCCTCCCCAAATGGAGAACTTGGCTCCCTAGTCTGTAAAACATGGACCTGACCCCTGAGCAGTAGATTGGAACAGGAGAGGGCCCCCGACCTAGCTCTCAGGGAGAGGTTTAGTCCCTCCATGGGCTTACTCATGGTCTGGTTTACCCGTGGAAGAGTGGAGGTGTGCGGGAAAAGCTGGCGAGAAGAGAAAGAAAAACATAGACCTAAAAATCAGGGCGTTAGAAGGGAAGATGAGGGAGAAAAGCATCAAGACACCGCCTTAGTTCCCGGTTCTCAGCCCTTTCTAAGACCTGCAGCATTTGAATCCGCCCTGAGGCTTTGTGACACACGACTGAATTCAGATAACCAATTCCATTTTTGTGCGTAAGCTACCTTGAATTATTAATTCCATTTCTATTATTTGCTGCCAAAGCAGCCTTAGTGAATCGAGTAAATATTCCAGGTGAAACGACCATGCCCACGGGTGTTTGCTTCCGTGGGAGTGAGGACGGGCTGGGTGGGGACTCGGTTTCTGCTGGCCCATTTCAGGCTGTCCCACTGAGTGCACCTTGGGCTTCAAAGTGTGTTTGCCCTTGAAGAGTCTTTGAGAAGCACGTGCCTTGACCTTGCACTCCCCTAAGGAACTGGTGCGGAGGTATGTGGAACCTAAGAAATACAGCAGCTTTCTTTTCAAAATATCAGTGTTGTTAGACCTGGAGTCTTGATCACGCCTTTGGGGGCTGACGGTTCTTCTGTTTTGGAAAAACACCCTATAGGTTTTGCAGAGTTAAAGCCCAGATCCTTTGCTGGACAGGAGACAAGGAAATGCTGAATTAGGCTCTGTGGTTTGGTCAGAGGTTGCCTTCCTCATGGGTAAAATAGCGTCTCTGAGATTATGTGTGAGGAGAGGCCGGCAGGGGAAGACAGGAAAAGGAAAACACTTGCTTTACTTTTTGTGTGTTTTCCCCTACTTTGGGTGGTGCTTAAGGCCAGAGCCTCTGACACCAGCCTGCCTGGGTTTGAATCTCAGCTCTGCTGTTGTATCAGTTGGGACCCAGCCAAGGAGGCAGAACGACAACAGTTACTTGAACAAGAGAATTTGATAGAAAGAATGATCAGTTAGGCCAGAAGTTGTTAACTAGATGGTTAAAAGGGTTTCACAGGAGTAGCAACAAGAAGAGGCAGCCATCACCTCTAGGGCTGAGGGCACAAAGAGAAGAGGTTGGAATAGTTAAAATGTAAATAATTAGAGGAGCCCCACGGAGATGTCACTCAGACCTCCGAGGAGGGGCCCATGCTCAGTTGGTCCTGGGGTCTCTGAGTTGGAAGGAGGGGCCCTTGGGACCCAGATTTCCCAACAGGAGGTTCTGGTTGCAGAGCGCTGACATTTTGGGAGGTGGGAGCAAAAAATGAGTGTGTTTCTGCAAGGTGTGTGTGTGTGTGTGTGTGTGTGTGTGTGTGTGTGTGTGTGTGCATGTTGTAACTCCCTAATGCCTTCTCCTAGCTTTCAACCAAAGGTTACTGTGTGGTATGTGACCACCTGGTCTCAGCTCTGTTTTACAGTTAATGGTTGAACCCATGTCCATTCCTGGGGCATCCCATGGTGGAGATCAGAAGTCACGTGAGAAGGCTGGTTCTGAGATGGCCGGAGGTGACCGGCAGGGAAGCGCCGGTGAGGACCGGGGCCACATCCAGACCTTGCAGACAGGGGACAGGTGGGATCCATTTGTGAAAATACAAGCTTGTCACAGGGGACTCCCTGAAATATGTTGAGGTTGTGGAGAGAACTGCGCTAAATGGAATTGGGTAGGGAGGACATGGACTTTATTTTTATTAAATAACTTAAGGGTTAATAGAGGAGTCACTAAGATGTTATAACCACTTTGAAGAGCATTTAAGAAACTAGGGTATTTTTTTTAATGGATAACTATTATTTTTATTGTTTTTTTATGTATATCTTTTTTATTGAAGTATAGTCCGTTTATAATGTTGTGCTAATTTCTGGTGTGCAGCATAATGCTTCAGTCATACATGAACATACATATATTCATTTTCATATTCTTTTTCACCATAAGTTACTACAAGATACTGAATATAGCTCCCTGTGCTGTACAGTATGAACTTGTTGTTTATCTATTTTATATTATTAGTATCTGCAAATCTCGAACTCCCAATTTATCACTTCCCACCCCCTTCCCCCACCTGGTAACCATAAGTTTATTTTCTGTGTCTCTGAGTCTGTTTCTGTTTGTAAGTAAGTTCATTTGTCCCTTTTTTAAAAATAGGATTCCGCATATAAGTAACATCATATGGTATTTTTCTTTCTCTCTCTGGCTTACTTTATTATTTTTTATGGCCGAGTAGTACTCCATTGCATAAATATACCACAACTTCTTTATCCAGTCGTCTGTTGAATGACATTTAGGTTGTTTCCATGTCTTGGCTGTTGTGAATAGTGCTGCTGTGAACATTGGGGTGCATGTATAGAAACTAGGGTATTGATGCACAACTTAAAAAGAAAATATTAGGGTATGATCGTGAAGGGTAAAGCTGAGGACAGATCTGTTTGGTGTTCAACAAACCATACATCTTTGGGATTATCTCTTCCACCAGACAGAAGTTATTTGCATTTCCAACCAACAAAAATCTAAAGTTAACAAGTAACTTTCCTAAGTCTGGAAATGTTAATCTATACTGTAAATATGACATGAGCTAAATCTATTCCCCTAGGCAATCCTTGGGTACCCTTTGCCCCCATATCAGTCATCCTGGGAAGCCCCTATGGATTTATTAAGAAGTCAAATTGAATGAATCTACTTTCTTTTAATATTTATTTTTAACAATAGCATTATGTATTTTTAACATATGCATTTCTTACTTGTCAGGTTGTTTCTTAGTTATTTACTTAAATACAAAACTGTGTATGAGGACTTAAACTACTTAACAAGGTGATCATAACGGAATAAAGGATCATAATGGAAATGAAACACATATTTTCTCTCAAGGTACCTTTGTGCATATGGTAGAAGAGACTAGAATAGGATACTAGTTGCAGTTGGAAAATTTCAAGGCTGCTTTAATGATTTGAAGTTACAAGAAAAAACTGCCTACAGTAGCAGTAGGGCTGGAAAAAGGAAAAGAGCAGGATGCTTACCACGGAAGCTATTACTGCTTTGACTGGACGTTAATTTGAGCTCTCTATTAATAATGACAAACACGAAGCAATTTTGCTATTGGCATGGGAAAATGCTCACATAATGTAATGCAGAAAAAGGGGCACACAAATTGCATGTGTAGTATGATCTCAGCTGGATAAAAAATGACCCAGAAGAAAACTTGACGGGCATCTACTAAAATATTAAAGTGATTAACCTTGTGTTGCAGAATTTTAAATATGTACATAATAAGCCTGTATTATTTTTGTAGTTAGAGTTTAAGCCAAAGCAGAAAGAAAAGAGAGGCTTTGGGCATTCTGCTAGCAGGGAAAATATGAAACGTATTAACGTATAACTGTTGCGATAAGTTTGAAGAAGAGGCGGCCATTTTCCTGCAGTTAAATTCTGTGAGAATTTTTTTCACGTGGAAATTTCCTGTCAAGGAAATAAATATCATCTCCAGTGCTTTATGTACGTATTTATACTTATATTAGAAGTAAAATCATTCTGATTGTTGGAATAATTAGAATTAGAATAATTTATATTACTTTTTTGGGGGGTAATGAACTTTCATTTGAACCAAGAACATAACATTAAGAGTGAAAGTCAGTGAAGGTTAACTCTGGGAGGAAGTTCAGTATAGTAAATAGGCAGATTTTAAGTGGCTAACCTGGTCCAAGAATAGATCCTAGGGAAGAATTGACTTAACCAAGGTCACAGAAGATGTCAATGGCAGGGCCAGAATTAGACCTTATGGCCTGATTTTTCAGTCTGACCATGCTCCCCATCCCCCTGCCTGGCCCCAAACAAGAAATGTGTAGCTCACTTCAGTTTCTACGAGCATCTTCCATCACTGACTTGAATCTCTTATCCCAAAATATCCTTCCAGTGTGTATTCATTCACCCACGTTTCTCTCTCTTACATCAAACTGCTTTTTAATTTCAAACGCTATCTTCCTTTGGATGAGTGTGTGTTTGTGTATGTGTGCATGTGTATAGCTGTATATTTGTGTATTTGTGTGTCTTAGATTGACAAGGCTTGAAGAGATTCCGACACATTCTGCATCCAGATTTTATCCCCAAAAGGCCAAACTGCAAACACTTGTCCTTCAATGATTAATGAAGAGAAATTACATTATAACTGATGGGAAATTTATAAGATGCTTTTAATATAATTAAAAGTAATGTCTCTATTGGCTCTTAACTCTTCCCCAAGCCTAATATTGGCTTCTTCCCAGAACTAACACATTTCATCCAGCAACTAGAGAACACATTTAAAAAAACAAAAAAAGAAAAAAAATCTTCCCATCTTTTGAATTCATACTTGATTGACCAGAGTGTAGTCTGTGAAATTTAATATTAGGTTACTATATCGTGAAAGAATCACTGGGTTTTGCCTCGTAGTATTTTCATAACATCTTGGAATGTTTTAAAGCAGGAAGAAACTCATAGGTTCATCTGAACCCGTCCCATTTTACAGACGAGGAAACTGAATCTAGGGAGGTTACACCATAGATAACCACTAATCCTGTGATTTTCGCTTTTTCCCTTCATTCTTTCCCTTGAAAAATAACTTTGAGCATCTATTATGTGTCAGATGGTGCATTACCTCCTAAAGAGCTAAAAACCAAAAGCCTTGGTGCATAGCCTTAAGAAATAAGAAACCTGGGGAGGTGCAGCATGTATTAACGAACATTAATCTATTACAGCATATGTTGCATTGTGACTGTTACATTCCTAGAGTTATAAAAGATGAGAAATAGCGAAATTTGCCTGGAAAGTCAGGGAACTTTTCTAGAATGGAAGAGATGTTTTATCTGGGCCTTGAAAGCAGGAATACACCTGCCTCAGAAGCAAGGGAAGAGTGTTCAAGGCAGAGGGAAATGAGAGGCATAGGAGACAAGCATACAGGCTTGTGTTTGTTTGGGGGATACCAACGACTAGCTTCATCTGTAGGGGGTGGTTGAAGGTCAGGTTGAACAGGCAAGTTCTGATGTCGCTGGGGAAGGCTTTAGAGAGTCAGCTAAGTTGTACAAGCCTTATTCTCCAGGTGGTGGGAAGCTGTTGCATAATGTTAGGCGAGGAGATGACATTTTACCCCTTCCCATGGGCCTACACTTGAGAGAATTAACTGGTTGCGCTGTAGAGGATGGCCTGGAGGGAGAAAGGACAGCTGTAAGTCAAGTTCAGATGAAAATGATAAGATAATGACGTAGGCCAACAAGGGTGTGCCTTACAGAGAAGGCGGAGATACTTATGCACTAGAACTGGCAGGACCTTATAATGGTTGTGATGGGTAATAAATAGGGAACAGCCAAGGAGGATAATGAAGCTCTGGTTTTGGAGGTTCAAGTCATGGTGATGTCATATAACTAGGCTGTGACATACAAGAAAAGGGTAGTGGGAAAAAGTTTGCAGGTAGTGTTAGAGATGTTCAGCTTACTCGTGATGGAAACTTTAAAGGGAAGATACATAGGAAGTAATTGAAAATCTGTATCTTAAGTTCAGAAGAAAAGTCTGAGCTGGTGTTATTGATTTTGGAGTCTTCAAAGTAGGTGAAAGTTGAGTAAAGGGAGAGAAGAACGAAGAGAAGTCTAAGAATGGCACTCTGGGGGATGGCTGGGAGACAGGAGCTAGTACAAGTCATGTCAGGGGTGGATGGAAGAGAGGAGCTACTGCAAGACGTGGTTAGAAAGAATTATTTGTGTGGTAGGAAGACAAGGAAGAGAACAGTGTTGTGGAAATCGTCTTAGTTCTGATATTTTAAGCTACTATTAATGGTCAAACTCAAAATGACTATTTAATAAAGTAGATTTATCTGCTCATGGACCAACAAAACAACAAAAAACTCCAGAGTTAAGTGGAGCAGAGAGCAGGTGTCTTAGTCACAAATCCAGCCCCGTTTCTTTCTGATTCTCCCAGAAATGCCCTCCCCTGGGTGTTGGGTTCATCCCTGGACTGCTGGGACGATGGTGGTGGCATTTCTAGACTTCCCGTTCATGAACTACCAAGACCTTTTTCCCACTGGGTCTATCTTGAAAGTGAGGAAGCTGCTTCTTCCCCCAATTTCTATCAATCTTGCGTTACCATTCATTGGATTGACATACCTATTCTTGAACCAATCCCTCTGGCCAGTGGAACTCCGTGTTCTGGTTGCATTATGCTTGGGTTTCTGAACTGATCACTAGCGTAGAAAGCAGAGATTGGGCTGACCCCTGTAAGAGGGGACTCGTTAAGTCCTCTTTCGTCTCATAGAATACAAGCCTGCTAACCAAAGAAGGTGAGGTGGAATGAGTATTCAGCAAGGGGATGCCTGTGATGAGAACCAAGGGAGGAGAGAGTTTTGGAATGAAGGAGTGGTCATTCATGTCAAAAATTTCAGATCAAGTAGGATAGGAATTATAAAGAGACCATTACATCTGTGCTTTATGTGGTCATTGGCAACCTTTAGGTCACCTTCCCAAGAAGTGCTCGGCAGCTCTTGCAGAACACTTCTTGAAGGAGTGTGGCAGCAAAGGAGAGAGACAGGGAGAGTTAAGTCAATTGTAATTTAATGAAGCATATAAATTCATTAGCAAATATCATTTAAATTTATTGTTAAGTTTGCATCAAACTTACTCCTTCCTAGGTGGAAAGATGGAGGAAAATTAACCTTATAGTGTGAAAAGAGTGTGATAATCTTGTAGACAAAAACAGGAGGATATAAACAAAAAGAGTGATAAATGCATGTGGCATGGTGAAAGGCGACCACGAACAATGCAAGAGACGGGGTTTCCGCCAGCATTTCCCTGGGATCAGAATCATGCTATGTTTCTGGTATGTTTTGTTTAGTTTGTGTGTGTGTGTGTGTGTGTGTGTGTGCTGCAATGAGAAATGGATATGTTTGATTTACAAGGTCAGCCTTAGCCATGTGACACGCACTTTGTAATTGCAGCGTAATTACATTAAAAGGCAAAGACAATTTTCTCTGAGTGTGGCCAGCCACTCAGAAGATTGGTGTAGGAAAGCAGTAGCCACATTTAGTCAATGTCAGGCCACAGAGTTTCTAGATTTCCAGTGCTCCGTCACAGTATAAAGTAAGCTTTCCATTTCTGAGATCAACAAGAGTTTAATGTTGTTAGTTCTGTGATGATAATAATAATATTAAAGATAGCCTCGTGTGGCTGGTAGGCACTTTTTAGCTTTTAGGGGAAGTGATTCTAGTAATGGTCCCCATTCCATTTTCATTTGTACCATAGCACTTTGCACAATTCGCTCAGTTTTCTCCCCAAGTCATAATAACCCTGTGAATTAAGAATAGGGGATATTATCTTTATTTCAAATGGGAACACAGACTCCTGGAAGAAGTGCTGAATGATTATCTGAACGTTACCAGTTAGCTTGTATGATGACCTATTGCCTGGGCTAGAGCCGTTCCATACTGAATGGAGAGATCAAGGTGAGCGGAGTGGGACTCAAGGGATTATCAGGCTGGGACCATGCTGAAGACGGGAGAGGTGAATTCTTGGGTGGACTTTCACTCAGAGCGGGCCATGTGGACCTGGGCGAGGGTTAGGCTGGACAAATGATTGACCCAAGTTCAGGCAAAGGATGAAGATGTGCAGAAAGTTCACTTCCTAGAGTGCCCAATTTGAAAATGACTTAAAAGAGCATTCTCAAATCCCCTCTCCTTTCAGCACAAGGATGCCAAGGCCCAGAGAACTGCCAGCTGGGTGAGAGGCAAATTCTTCCCCACCAGCACACTAGCCTAGCTCACTGCTGTCTCCTCTAGCCTAAGTCACAATTTGGAGTCCTCGAGAGAAAGAGCATAGACCTCGTGGAAAGACGGGTGATTGGTTCAGAAGCTTATCCCCCATCCAAATTCAGAGGCTAGAGGGAGAGTTATCCCCCTAATGCCAGGAGAACAACCGGTCTGCTCAGGCAACACTGTAAAGGGTACCACAATGAAGCGAAAGAGGTTCAAAGCCGGAAGGAAGACGTCTTAAAGTGTTACTCGCCAAGAACACGTCTGATGAATTATGAAGCTGCTCATTAAGACATATCCTATGTTTTCTACAAAGATCCTGAACTATTTGGAACTTTCCTGTAGTGTTGATATAAAATTTGTCTTGATTTTGGGAGAGGCAGTCAAAATTTTACAATTGCAGATACTTTGCACTAATAGGTCTCTTTTGGGGATTGGAGGAGGAGCTGGGAGAGCAACTTCTGGCTGATTTATTTCCATTAGAGCCAGAAGCAAATAGCCTTGTTTACTATTAGTCATAGTTATTACACTGTTCATAATCTGTTTCCCCACAAAAACAGTATTGCAGTGATGAATGACAACATATATGTAGAACAAAATGAATTTATTGCAGGATGCATTTCCGGTGACGAACAAGTAATTAGGTCTGTAATATGGGCAACTGCAATTCTGCCTAAGAACTCAACTTGGAAGGAGAAGAATGAGCAGTGTTTATTCCAACTGGTGTTAGATTGCAGGCTCCTCTCTCTGAAGACAGGTCCATCCATGTCTTACACTTTTTTTTTAATTGTGCAGAACCTTATTCATATTACACAATGAAATAAATGTAGAGTAGAATCTGTGGAAATGAAAGTGAATTTCTTATGACCTTACTCCCCATCACAATGATATGATCTCTAACGTATATGGAGTGCTTACTGTGTGTTAGAAACTGTTGTTAAGTGCTTTACATGTTTTAACTCACTAATCCTCGTCACCACCCTGCAAGGTAAATATTATTACCACCCCCACTGAGCACGCAAAGACAACTGGGCACAAAGAGATTGTGTAATTTGCAGGATTAAATAGCACAGCTAAATAAGCTGTTGATCTGGGGTTTAATCCCAGGCATGCTGACTGTATTTGCTGCTGCCTTAATCACCATGCATTCCAGGTTTGTGTGTGTGTGTGTGTGTGTGTGTGTGTGTGTGTGTATTTTCATCCAAATTGATAATAATTTATACCACTACAATTTAATTTATTATCTTCCCTTTCCTTGCTGAATCATGTTGCATAATATGTTTTTCTGGGTTTCAGTTGACATATTCTCTGGATCCAGGAAGGGGGAAGGATTTTTGAAAGCAGTTATTTTAGGTCACAAAATACTTACTCCGGGTCGAGGGAACCAGATTGTTCTCTAGGCCAAATTGTCCTTGAAAAGATGGTAGCAAATACGAAGGGGCCAGCGGAATGGTAGAAAAAAAAAAGATTCCGAGTGTTTCTCTTATCTTTCTTGTGGGATAAGGCTTGGAGCTGCTCGGTTAGCAAAGAGTATTCTTGTAGTTTGGGCACTCCGGGTGAGAAAGGTTGGAGAAAGGAGGTGGAAATTCCTGCTGTTTTGATGGCAATAACTACAATTTATCACATGCTTACTATGTGCTAGTTGATATTCTAAGAGTTCCACATAACGTACACCTTTGTGTCTGCCCAGTTCTAATCAGACCAGCGGGGTGACATAGCTCATCAGAGTGTCACATCTGGCAATTTATACGTAGACTAAAATCTAAAAATCTTTGACACGGTTTACAAGGCCCCCACAATCTGGCCTTTGCCTAACTGTCCAGCCTCATCTTGTGCCACCTAAATTCAACCACATGAGATTTTTTTTCTCCGGTTCCTTCCATATGTCTTGATTGCTCTGGCAGAGGCATTGCTTGCGGTGTATTCCCCAAAGCATTTGCTTTCCCCCCCAGTCACACAGAGAACTTCCTTTCTCAGCCTCCCTGGGATGGTGGTGGGGCCACATGACTCCGGGGTGGGGGTGAAAGCGGTGGGCAGCATTCCCAGACCTGGCCCCTCAAGCATTTCACACCCTTGACCGTTTCTGCTCCCCATCTGCACGGCTGGATAACAGAACCTCAGGGTGAGCTCCAGCTTCACCACTGGGGCCAGAGCTCCCCAGCTCAGCTGCTCACAGAGCTGTGATACGAGAGAGAAGCTTTTATCGGGTAAAAAGCTGAGATTTTGGAGTGGTTTGTTACAGCCCCTGATGTTACTGCCCGTGACTAATGACTTGCTCTAGACTAGAGGTCGGCATACTTGTTTTCAGTAAAAGGCCAGGGAGTAAATATTTCAGGTTTTGCAGGTCAAGTCTGGAGTTGCTGTGTGACAATGGCCTTAGGTCATCTGTCAGGGAATAGGCATGGCTGGGTTCCAGTAAAACCTTATTTACCAACACAGGCTCTGGCCCCAGCTGGCCTGTGGACAGCAGTATACCAGCCCCTTTAAAGGACCAGGACAGCGAGCTGCTCTCTCTGCTTTAACTTCTCTGTCTTCCTCCATCACTCCCAGACTCAACCCACCCTTTGCCTGGCTAAACTCCTACAACGGCGTTTCCATTCGAGGATGTTTCTTATCCCCTCTGCCCCCCCCCCCCCAGTGTCTCTGCCCGCCCTTTCCGTTTAGCTCACGACCCCGTATCATGTGCTCCCAGGGCAGCCCCCTCTACTTCCTTTTCCATAGTCAGCTTCCCATTTATAATGATTTGTTCAGGGTGTCTTCCCCTTCACTATGCTGAGAGCTTCAGGAGAAAAAGAAGCTGTTTCCATTCCATTCACTGTTTTATCTCTAGAACCCAGCCCAGGATCTGGCCCAGAGAGGGTGCTATAAATATTTGTGAGTCAGCGGGTAACTCCTTGCCTTCAATTATTTAACCACTGCCTTCAACGTATGGGACTTGTGGAAACTCCCCCTGCCTCCCCCTTCCCTCTCCTCTTCCTCCTTGTCCCTCCATCCTTGGGCTCAACACAGCCAAGAGGAAACCAGACCCACAACTGTGGTATCAAAGTCACACTCCTGAATGGAGAAAATACCGCAGAGAGATTTGCCCGCAGGCACTTTCCTTTGGTGTAGTTACTGCCCTTGTCTTCACCTCAGGACCGTAAGTCATGGGATGTCCTCTCATAAAATCCAATCTCTGTCACAGCTCTGAAAACTGATTCCCTCTCGAGCCCCGTGAACGGGGAGAGGCTGTTTCTGAAGTTCTGTCATCATACTGCTCCCACACCTGTAAATCTGAAAAGCTCTCCAACTTTGCTCGATATTGTAGAGGTTAGGTGATTGGACCACTCCAAAAGGTCCAGCTCAGTTCCACCATACACAAAAAGAGAAGACAGGAGGAGACGTCAGGGTAAAGAAGAAATACAGGAAATAATGGCGGCTCAGAATAGCATAAGAGCAAAAAGGTATATAACAGGGCGGCCAACACAGAAGGTCAGAGAGATGACTTTGTCATCTGTCGAGTGTTTGGTTTGAGCTGGTTAACCGTGGGGGTTGGAGGGCTCAGACCCTGTCATGGGCAAATCCACGATGCAGCTGAATTTCCTGGGGCCACCTGCTGAGTGGTCAGCAGTGCTTCTGAGTTCCTCATGGGTGCCCAGTGGTGTCTGGGACTCAGAGGAGGGAGAGGCACGTTTGCCAGTCTGGGAAGAGTCCAGAGGCGTTTTACTGAAAGGCAGCATCAGCCTCCTCTCCCCTCGTCATGTGGGCGTGGAGTGTTGGCAGGAGCTTGTGCAGGTGAGTCGGAGAAGGAGCTGGATTGGCAGTGTCTTTTCCTAAGGCCGTCTTGCAGGGCTTGGAGCCATTTTCATCTCTCAGTCTAAGACGTAGTCTCAGATGTAGCTTAAATATAATATCCTTTGGGGAATGAAACTAAATTACTAATATTTTTCATATAGGAAAGCCTCATGGGTCCTGGCTTGGGAGTTTATGAGAGAATATCTGGCCCCAATTTTACAGAAATGAATCATCCCCTCTCGCCCCGCATATCTGGTTTCTTAATAGCAGCAGGAATCCTCACCTCTGACAAGGAAGATAATCAAAGCCTTCTAACTCCATTGTCATCATTCCGTCCCTAGAGCCCAGCTCATGGTAATGGGCCATAAATACCTGATGAATGAATGACTGCTGTTGACTGGCTGACTGATGGAATGAATGGATGAATAAATGAATGAATGAATGAAGAGGGCCATTGAAGAGAGCCCTGTTTAACACTTGGGTCCAAACTCCTCCTTTTCTTTTTTTCTGATGCTATTTCCCACTTTTGTCAAGTGGCTTCACCACCATCATCATCGTCATAACACAACAACTACGTGTACACAGAACCTACCTTGTTGTAAGTCGTATAGAGTCTTTGGCCTCAGTTTTCCGGGTACATGTCATGGGCGCATGTTGACCTAGGTGTCAGCCAACAGGTAATCACTACCTGCACCTTTATGTGAGGGGGGCACATCTGTGACTGCTGTTCTGCTCAGCACTCAGCAGACAGAGGAAGAGTTATCATTCTGAACATAGATAACAGAAGGAGACCTCGGTCTGTTATATTAAAAGGCAAGGCTTCAGATTACGCCTTCCGATGGAATTCAGTGCGATCATTAGGACAAGTAAACACATCAGGCATTCAATCTATATGCCGAGCCGTGTGTCACAAAGGAAGAAACTTTTTTTTTTATTTCCGCCGTGTCATTTTGTTTTCCAACTCTGAGCGTTACTGCACGCGGTAATTCTCCAGAATAACACTCAATTCTTCAGGGAAAACGATTTGTCAGACATATTTCAAGCGATATATTCTGTTCTCTAATAGCCTTGCAACATACTTTTTCATGAGAGCATTAGTGATTTCCAGAGATTAAAAAATATGGTAAAAGACAATGATCATTGGGCTGAGTTGCCCTGACTCATGGCCAGGTGTGGCTGAAGCGTTGCTTTGGGTAAGATCTTCATAACCCTGCTGCAAAGATGCTGGTTCTTCTAATTAAAATGCCATGTTCTCTTCTTTCTTACTTTTTAAAAACAAAGTTTATTATTTTTCAATTACGGCAAATTTAGAGACCGTAAAACAGTAAATATAAGAATTAAAAAGTCACCCTCCTCTTTTCCTACCACCATTCGTTCAAACTGCAAGTATTTACCTGAGTGTCTGCTGTGTGTCAGGCACTGTTCTAGGCAATGATGTTTTCATGAATTTCTAAATACCCTTTCCAACTGAAATTAAGAGGATCTGTGCGTTAAACGTCCTTTAACGAACTGTGTAACTAGGTGATGCTTGTCTTTAGTCCTCTGTCCCTTTATTCTCTGCCCCAGTCCTTCCAACACTCTCTTCCTTTCCTACTTTTCAGAAATTCCCTTCCCAGCACATTGGGACTCTGGAGTCCTCCGTCCTCTTTATGCTGACATAAAACTTGCTTTCATGAATGATTCTGATAAGAGTTCGTGATGAGCTAAAAATAACGTCTGGTAACTTATAGCAGCCTGGGGTTCCTGGACTTCTTGGGCACAAGAAAATCAGTTTTTTAATCAAAAGACAAAAGTGTACGTGTTTACCTCTGCTCATACTGCAATGAGCTAAAGAAAATGTAGACTTCTTGGAATTTCTGTCAGCCTTTGATGTATAAAAGGAGGAAATATCATTTCTCAACTCCAGTTTGATAAACAGCATCTTTGAAAACAATATAAGCAAGTGGTAAAAATAAAAGCTCATGCTCTTGATTGGTGGGATTTCTGGCAGAGAACTGAAGGCGGAGGTGGGGGTACCCTGCTGAGCAGGTTCCTACTGCTGTTTATGGGTACTGCTGGCCTTCCCTAAGTATTTTGTATTTTCCACCGTAGTGGACAGAGCAGGGGAACAAGCTGAGTGTGGCAAGGGGGGATTGCGAGTGACCTGCCCTCCTGGACGCCGTGCCTGGTTGTGACAACATGGAAGTCGGTCCAATGTGCTTAAAGGATGTCATCTCATCCTGCTGAAAGCTGACCCCAAAGCATGCCTATTCCATAGCCCAAGAACGTCCTTTGGGTGTCGGAGTCTTGAACTGCTCAGAGATCAAACAGAAAGAGCCCTTCCTCCAGATTTTGAATATCAAGATTTTTCTCTAAAGAGATTTTTCTTCTGGGCTTCTCTGAGCCGCTATTAATTTGCAGTCCAACTGAGTGGGTTAAAAATGTCTTTTGATCACATACCAACATGTGGTCATCAGAACACTGGTGGCATTCAATCACAAAAGGAGACCAGGGAGGGAGGGAGGACTCTCAAAGGGACCTTGGTGACAAAAGGAACTTCCTCAGTGAAGCATGTATCTCAGGCGAGGGTATCACACAATGAACCAACTGTGACCAGCTGACATTTCATCTGTGAGTCGTTCCTCAAGTATTCGGAGAGGATGCATTGATCCCACTCTCCTGGAAACCCCCAAAAGCTCTCATAAAATGCCTGCTTTCATTTAGCTTTTGTTAAAACAACTAAAATACCCTTCTCATAATTGTTGGGACATCTCAACAACACAGCCCTTTCTTTCCCAGCTTGCAACTCAAACAAATATTGTTTCGTTTATTTCTTGTGGGTTCCCCAGCCTCGGACTCATGTCAACAATGTTTCACGTTGAAAGGCATTTCTCAGCACTCCCTGAGGGTGGCAGTGTTGTTCACGAGTCCGAGAACTCGTTCAGGACTAGTCTGAGAAATTAGGCACCTGCTAGGGAAATGATTTGAGGAGCATGACTTTACACTACCAAAACAAGCAAGTATATAATGAAGAATGAGGGTTCTTTTGAGTCCACGATGTAACTAATGCCCGAGAGCCATCCACTCCAGCGTGCGTATGAAGTGCAAAAATAAAAGATGAAACCGAAAATACTCGTGTCAACAGAAATATGTGGATAAAAGCAGCAGTGCAAATACTATTTCAAATAGGCTCAATTCCAGATAATTACTTAATACAAGCTTACTACCCACAATGCCTTAGGGTCTGTTGCCCAGACAGCTGGCTGGGCAAATTTAGATGATGTCATGTCACCAGGAATTTTCCAGGAGGAGACAAGCTGCTATTGCTCCCATCCAACTTAACCCTCCAAGAATTTGCAATCCGTGTGGCTTATTAGTAAACAGCCTATTGTCCTTTGAGCTGAGTTATTTGACGGTCATGTAGCAAGAATGCTCTAACAAGATATTTCACACTTATGCTTATGGGAATAAAGCTTCTCAGAATGATCTGATGTGGGATTGAGCGACTAGAATTCAGTGAAGCTCACTGGTAATTTTAAATGAGAAAAAAAAATCATTGCCCTTAGTATTGATTGGAAAGAGGACATCCATTTCTGGGCACAGTCAAAATCAATCACTGCCTGTAATCATGATGCCTGCGATGGTGTTTCGACCTACCTGGTGATGACGTCATAGTGTCACTTGGGAACCTGGTACATGATTGATGTCAGACTCTGAGTGGGAATTTTAAAAGGATACATCGCTAGTAGCTGAAAGGGCAAAGCTGCCATTTAGTTTCTACAAACAGATCAGGAATGTGAGGAAAACCCTGGAGTATGAGGAGCTGGGAATATCCAGGTCTTCCCAGAAGACTTCAGATCGAGAGTTCCCAGACTCCAGTTGAGTCAGTCCTACCTTTTGTTGTATGTGGTCACTGGGGCTTTCCAGTTTTCTAGAACTCCGAGAGAGTGGAGGCGCAGATAAGTGTACTTGTATTTAAGCAGCTAAAATGTGGTAGAGTAACTCTCCACTTTGGGTGGCTTGTGAGTTGCCTGAAATTGTGTTCCACATCAGTGCCAACCATTTACAAAGTCACTCAAGGACTTTCCTTCCTGGCTACCACTGGCAATAATTTATAAAAACATTTCCTGGAAAGAAATGCCATTTACAGAAAAATTCAAGTTAATAAATGTCTTGTATTTACTACTAAATGAGTGGCTATGAAATACCAGATACTCTTCTAGGGGCTTTACATGTGTTATCTCATTTGATCCTCATGCCAGTCCTATGAGGTGGGTACTAACGTTAATTTTTGTTTGTTAGACAAGGAGATTAAGGCTCAGAGGAGCTCAGCTTGCTCAAAGCCATGACTAACAAGGAGTAGAGCTGGGATTCAAACCCCATGCTTCCTTCTTGGGGGAGAGAGCAGATAAATTCATGAAACCATTGAATGCGCTTGTGAATTTATTAAATGTTCTTTAACTTGTGATTTTAGGTTGAAAGGGGCTGGTTGGTTAGCTTGGTGACATCATTATATTGATCGTTGTGCAATCTCTTGCTTGAAGAAATTTTGAAAATGCACATTGAGCCAAAGGGGATCAGATAGTAAGAATGTTGATGGGCTGGCATTAAATCAGGTTACGCAGGGAAAAAGAATCTTTTTTCCTTTAAGAGACAGTGTAGGAAGGCCTGTACCTAGAGATGACCAGTGATTTAATGGCTGTCACCTCTGTGGCCTTACTCACTCCACCAATGAACCTGTCACCCAAAGCTTTGTCTGCTCAGTGCCAGAGCTGCTGCTTCTGCCATGACTGGTGTCCCTACATTCCTCAGCAGAGTTCCCACCACCAGATTTCTGCTTTCTTCCCACAAATGAGCCCTGGAAGGTGTGCAGGAGCCCAACCATGGGCCACACAGCTGGATGGGTAATTCCTTGGAGGCAAGGAATGGGGAAATATGTGCCAGCCTCCTGATAATGTTGAACAAGAAAAGACCCCCCCTGCTTTTAAAGAGATACCCAAGGGATCAGTTGAAGTTGGATCGCAGCACGGCTCAGTAGGCTGTCCTCCCCGAGCGCTGTCATCTCTGTGGTGTCCAGTGATCCCTGGCCTGCCATCCAACCTTTAAGGGCCAATCCTGAAATCAGTGTTGGCACCATGCCAACAGAGATTCCAACTGGTTCTTTTAACATTAGTTATTTTTCAGAAACTGTGGCATCGGGGAACTCTCACTCAAAATTACTGGGCAGCCTAGGCATGGAATATGCAACTGCAGGCAAACAAGGGCAAGAAGGTTTTCATGGAGCTTCAGACAGTAGGGGTAATCTGGGACAGGCTTCTGCCATTACAAGCATTTTTGGCATCACAAGTCTGTGCAGGCTATATTAATATTAGTTAACATTGTAACTACAGTCCAGAAACACAGGGCCTGAATCGGCATTTCTCAGCATAGCACTTGTGGAGGAAACACTTGGGAGATCTGTTACAAATTCAAATCTCTGAGTGACACCTGTTGGATCAGGGACGTCATCCCTTAGCCTACAGGCAGAAATTATTGAGGGTGAGTGGGTTCTCAATTTAAATGGAGCTGATCATTCTCAAAATACAGTCCTTGGACCAACAGCATCACCAGGGAGCTTGTTAGAAATACAAATTTGTGAGTCCTGCTCTAGACCTACTGATCAGAAACCGGGGCTTGGACCCAGCAAGCTGCGTTTAACAAGTCCTCCAGGTGGTTCTGATGGATGCCCCAGTTTGGGAACCACTGGAACAGAGAGTTCTCTATATGCCTGTAATGACACAAATCAGTGCTGGATCAAAAATATGTGGGGATGGTGCTCTGAGATCTGTATTTTTACTGTGCTTCCCTGGTGATTCTGCTTTATACTTGTTTGAGAACAATTGATCTAGGAGAACAAAAGCGCTTTTTTTGTCTTTTGTCTTTTTTTTTTTTTTTTTTTTGTCTTTTGCCAAGGCTAAGAACCAGATCATACCTGTGGTTACTAAAAGCCTATCTACGTGGGAAAGGGGCAGGATAGAAATATCATTCTGTGTATCCTTCACAAGCTTGGTGTGGATATGAATATATCCACATATATGTGCGTGTATTTAAGTGTGTGCATGCGTGTAAGTATGTATGTGTATGCAGACATTTAAGGTAATGACCAACCTCTACCCAAAAGACTGCCATGCCTAAAAACTAACCAGCCCCTCCTTTACTTTATTGCACTGACCAAAATTTCACCAGTTAGAGGTATATTTGAGTTAATAAGCATCTTTTCAAATTCAGATATGAACGTAAATGGATATCAACTTTAGAGGAACTTTTAGAGATCACCAATCCTGCACTTTTCTTGTGATGATGCCTAGTTAGCATTTCAGCACTTTATGTTTAAGTGACATTCTTCACACATGCAAGTCAACTGCTCCCAGATGTCGAGGTAGGCACTGCCCACCACCTCTTGCAATTCTGTGTCAGGAGATACAGAAATTGATGCCAAGTCCAGTGACTCCAGCAATTTGTTGGAAGCCAGCGGCCCTTTGTTACAGCTCTTTGGCTTGAGTGGGGCCAACTTTTCAAGAACCTCAGGGTACAGTATTGCAAACTGCCCCCCGGACCCTTGCCTCTAGTCTCTCTGAGTGAGGCTGGGGCAGCACCTCTTAGACATTGCTTGGTGTACTTTGACAGAGCTGCCGGCGGGGTTCAGCTCACCTCCCAGGGCTCCATGCTCACTGCCTGGAAGGTGAGGGGAGTCTTCTGTATTCCCATAGAACTGGTGCTGACCTCCAGTTTAAGCATGAAAACGATGGAGTTCCTGGCAGATTCTGAGGATCAAGCCTTGGTCTGGCAGGTCCAGATGCTTACTCAAACCAGGTCATGCCTGTGTGCGAAGCTTGCTGATAAAGCAGCCTCCGTTGGGGGAAGCACAGACCGCTTCCGATGAACTGCAAGTGGAGGACATGCACGAATCTGCTGGGGCTTCTCACGATCCATGTTTCTCCCACCTTTTGGTCCCTTCTGAGCAGAAACTAGTCAGAAAGAAAGAAACTCTTTCTTACCAAGATCTGAGCTTTTTACTGAATCTCAGGATTCTACCACCTCTGTCCCTTTCAGCCTGCTTCAGGACACCCCTCTCCCCATCTGCCACATCACCTCTTTCTCAGGCAATCCAGATTAGCCATCTACCAGTTTTCTTTAAAAAATTTGTTTTTTTTTTTAAATGGACCTCGTGCATGCTAAGTGTTTGCTCTGCCACTGAGCTACATCCTCCCTCAGCAGATATTTCCTTATCAGGAAGCAGTAGAGCCTGAGACTTGTGTTCCTGTCAAGAATATATATTCCCTTTCCGTGTTCTCAACAAACCCTCTATGAATAAGTAAATACATAAAGAAGTATCTCTTAAATCATTTGAGCTTGCTACCTTCTCTTGCTGCATCTCCATCTTCTGGACCAGTGAGATGCAGTTGGTGCTTTATGTACCTACGACCTCCTATGAATTAAAGAGAACGATGGGTAGAAAGCAGCCTTCCAGAAGTGCAGGGATAGACAGTAATGTCCTTCGGCTTGTGCTGTGCTCTTTTATCTTCCTACGATTAACAGTCTGATCCTACATGACCTCCTGAGCGGAAAGAGCCTTAAATGTTTGGATATCGTATTAAACCATCCTTTGAACAAATATTGGAGATTGCACAGCACTCTTTCTGGGAAAACCCCAAGGCATCTGAGTCTGGAGCCCATAAATGGGACATCGTGTACAGGAAGGGAAACTTCTGGAGATCAGATGTTGGTAATTTTGCTGTGAGACGCACTGTCTGGAATAATCAAAGATGGTTAGATACATTGGTTATTTATCCCCCCCCCCACCGTTACCTTATAATTAGGCTTGGTAACTAGTTTCAAGAAGAAAAGAAGAAACACGTCTACTTCACATAGCCATGATCTTTCTGAAGCTAATGGTCTTGTTCACTTTTGACTCAATTTGCGTTACCCAGACCCAGACAATACCCACTCCAGATACCCTGAAAGGGGCCGTAATCTACTGGGGAGAACTTATTGCAGTGAGCTTGGGACTTGAGCCCACCAGGGCTAGAGCCTCTCAGTCAGGGTTAATTGCGCTCTGCAGGAACGGGAGTTAATAGGCAACAGATGGCTTTCTGATAAGCTGTGGGGACATTTCACTGAGAAGATCTTGCATCCCTTGGCAGAAGTACTGAGACCACGACAGCTTAAAGCTGTTGGAGTACAATCAGATCAGCCTGTTCCAGCCCAGCTTAGCCTCCTTCTCCACATCTTCAGACGTTTCCCAAACATGTGCCACGCAGCTACAGTCGGAGGGCTGACGCTGTCTGCTGGGAATGGGTGGTTCCAAAGGTGATTCTCCTCAGGGAAGTTCCCATCCTGAGAATTTCGAGCCCCTTAGCTGTACATGGCACTTTCGTCCAAGTGATGGGAAACTACTTCAAAATCCACTGTGGCTATTGGCACCGTGATTCCTTTCTTCCACACTTGCCTTCCTTCTCTCCATCTGCTCACTGTCATCATCTTTGCTCATTGCCTCCCCCAGCTTCTCCTCCCATTTTGACTTTGAATCTTAGTATTTACTTTTCTTTTGGTTACTAGACTTTGGTTCTCTTTGTTGTTGTTTCTTTGTTGTGGGTTTTTTTTTTTTTTCCCACAATAGTCTCAATTAGAAATTGATTCCCATTTGGACAAGACTTTAAAAGTTTCTCATCTGTTCCACGTGTTGAAACCATCCCTTGTCACTTGGGTGTAGGGAGGTTGAGGTGATTAGTGTTTTTATTTTTCATCCCTTAAAACACACAGGGCATGTCCATGAGTATGGATGGCCAGGGGAGTCATAAGGAAATCACTGCCATCTGGTGGCCCCAAAATGCCTCAGATTTGCCCCACCGTCCCCATCCCTCCCATTTTCTGTCTTTCTATCTCATGTCATTGGCTTCCTGATTCTCTCTGATTATTTTGGCTTTGTCCTTTGGCTCCACCATCTCCTTCCTTTAAAAAATTGCAACCTTGGACTTTGCAAACTTAAAAAAAAATAACTGTGCTGGCTCTGAGAGTGATCATCATTGAGGTCATTCTGCCTTGGCTCTGGGCCTCACTCAGCACCGGTCTTTCCCAGCCCCACTGGTCCTATGCACATCTGCCCACTTTGAGAGCTAATTAGCACCAATCCGTTTTCTGTAAGTTCAGCTTTCAAGTAACTGAAGGCAACAATTCCCTGCAACTGCTAACCAGTCCCATTTCCTGCATCAGTTCCTCATCACGTAGCCAGAACCTTCTCAACTGGACACCCTCTAGTCTGTCCATACCCTTCGTGGTGTGTGGTTCTCAGAACAAAACAAATCAGCATGGAATCGAGGGTACCACCATGTCCCTTGTTTCATACACTAATATATTTACTTAACAGAGCCTAAGTGCATGTTCAAAATTCTAGCGTCCCTTTCACAACACTGACATTGATGTTTATCATTTGCTTAGTGAAAGATAGGTAAGTATTTCTATACTGCTGTTTAGATGCAGCCCCTTCTTTCTATAATTGGATACTTCTGGTCCTTTGAAGCCCTTTTAAAGCTTCCTTCTGAAAAAAAAGGACAAAACAACTTGATACTAAGTACTGTTAAAAGATAAACTGAAGCATATTAAAAATTTTAAGAGTCTATTTGAGCAAAAATCAGTTTGAATCTGGCAGCACCCGATCTAACAGAAAAAAGCTCTGAGGAGCTGTACAGAATGAAAGATCTTTAGAGACAGGAGGGAGCGGGAATGAGGGAATCACACGCTTTCCTTTAGGGGATGGCAGGGGTCTCTCAGGTAGGTTATGTAACTAGTGCTGATCGGGTGATTCCTGACTGGCCAGTTTAAGATTCCACTTCTGGAAGAGCTGAAACTCTCGTTAAGTTTTGATTTGGTGACATGGCATTTAGCACAAGTGATTCCATTTTGGATCTGTTGTCTTGTTTTTAGCAGTATAATACAATGCTTTTCAGATTATGTTCAAATTGAACCTGGAGTTCTCCAGACGGCACTTCTAAAATCAGTCCCTGTGATTGCTTTTAAATTCACTGAGTAAATTAAATCATTAGCATTTTCTGAAGATTAAACTCATATTTTTCTGATAACACATTTACATGTGAGGCCACCTATGGGATAGTGCTCAACTATCTAGGTAAAACAGTTAGTTTTCTTTTTTTTCAAAAAGCAACATGACTTCCAGTTACTTTCCCCCCAACACAATGTTAAGAATCTGTCTAATGTGTTAGGTATCCCTCCCCTTGATGTGCAGTTCATGCATCTGATCAAAGTGGTACCATTTGTCATTGACTAAACTGCTGAAAAGACCTCCCCAATGCGGACAAAATACTTAATTTATACTCTTTGGTGACGTTGTTCAGTGAGTGGGAGTTTACCCTTGGTTTCTCTCTCTCTCTCAGTTCTATTCAATAAGAACTTAGTGAAGGACCGTCTCAAAGGCTTTCCTGCAATCCAGAGTCATCTGAAGCATTTATTTCATCATCTCATCTAGAACGTGTCTGTGTGTGAAGTCGCTTGGGTGCTGGTGTGTCCTTTATGGGTCCCACGTATCTCCTAGTGTTCTCCATGTCCCCTTGTGTGTCCTCGCGGTTCAACCTACTACTGTTCCATTGCAGAAACTTGTGTGGATTCAATGTCAAGTTCACTAGTCCATAAATGACAAGCTCCATCTGCATCTTTTTTTAGATACGTGGGAGCACATTTATCCGGTCTCCTGTAATTCCATTCCACAAAGTACTGTACATTCTTGGAGAATACTGCACCGCGCTGTGTGTTTTCTCAGTCAGGGACCCGAACCACGTCAGCGATGCCAGGTGCTGCTTTATTACACCCTACCCATCTATCAGTGTTTATTGTGCCTTTTTCAGGATAAAAATCATGCTTGCTGACAAAGTGTTCTAATGCAAAATCCAAATCGAGTTCCTTTCTATCTCGCTCTTCATCTGTTAACTCTCCATCAGTAGCCCAGGCAGCCAATACATACATTTCTTGTATTCTGTTTACTTTCAATATAACAACAAATGTTTATTTGTTCTCTTAGCATGGTTGACATTTCTCAGCTATCTAAGAGTTTTAGATTCTTTAATATCACTCTTAGCGAGTCAAGCCAGCTCCTACCTCCAAGGTGCTGTGCAGTCCTGTATTTGCCGCTCAAACTCCATGGCACTGCCAGATAGAATCAGGATTAGAGTGGAGGGTGATTAAAAGTGTTATTTCTTGTGGTGAACAACTTTATGACTCCCCTCTCTCACCTGATGTTGCTGGAGAAACATCCGTGAAGACATTGCTGGAGGCAGGCATCTCTGGGGAGACTGCTTTAAAGATGCGTCCGAGTTTCAGCGCACCGTTACTGGGTGCTTGTTTTGGCTGGGGACTGGATGAGAGTGGTGAGCCACACAGCCCTTCTCTTCCCCACTAGAGAGAAAGACTCTGGTTGTCTCTACGTTAGAGAATCAACACTCATACAGTGAAGGATTATTGAACACCTACTAGGTGCCAAGCACTGTACCTGGCATTGTGGATACAGAGGTCACTGTCCTCAAGGAATACTTAAGGCATAATGGGGAGAACCAGCGTCATCAATAGGTAATTCCTAGCAAGTGTGGTAAGGGCTGACAGAGGGGAAGAAGAGAGTGCTGCAGGAGACAGAGCAGGGAGCGGGGACTTGAGCAATTGTATTTGTCCTGTGGCAGGATCAGAAAAGAGGGCACAGGGCCGAGTGCAAGGCCACAGGGAAGACTGCTGACGTGGGCAGGCCTTGCTCCTGTGGGCACTGCCCTGCCCCGCAGAACCTTCCACACATCTGTCAGCTGCCCGTCATTTGTTCCTGCCCCCACCAAACTGCAAAATGAGTTTTAGGGCCAGATTCCTGGGTCAGAAATTCATTAATCTCATCCAGTGGCTGCATGGTTTTTCTGTCTTCATCCCCCCGAGCAAGAAGACCTACAGTTTGTTCAGCTGTCACTCTGTTCTTCTGTCTAACATGCTCTCCGTGGGGGTTTCTCTCTTTGACTCCAGGCCTTGTCTGAAGCTGCAGTAGCAAAATGGGCGCCTGCAGAGCCCGGAGCCAGGAGTTCACATCCCAGGAAAGTTCCCCCCCAGGTCTCACATTAGGGGAGCCAAGACAAGGATGTGGAACACAAATGACAACAGGACATTGCCTTTTCCCTTTCCCTGAGAGGACAGGATTCTCGGATGGAGACAGGGAGAGCCGTGATAAACTAAGCTTTCGGATATTTGAAGTATTTTGGAATGAGAAATGGGTACAATGTGCATCAATTCGCATCCTACTGGTATTGAATTCTCTTTGTATATGCATTCTCTATGGACAAGACAAGAAGGTGACAAAAACAGCTAAAAGGTGACCTTGTTTCAAATACCTTTTTTGTTTTTTAATATTTATTGAAGTATCGTTGATTTACGATTTTGTGTTAGTTTCAGGTGTACAGCAAAGTGATTCAGTTATACACACTCACACATATAGAGATATATAAATATTCCCTTTCAGATTCTTTTTCATTATAGGTTATTACAAGATAATGAATACAGTTCCCTGTGCTGTACAGTAGGTCCTTGTTGTTTATTTCTTTTCTAGATAGTAGGGTGTATCTGTTAATCCCAAACTCCTAATTTATCCCCTTCCCCTTTGGGGAAGTGAGCCTACTTCTGGTTTGTAAATAAGTTCATTTGTATCTTTTTTTTTTTTAGGATCCATGTGTAAGTGATACCATACACCTTTTGTCTTTCTCTGTCTGACTGACTTTACTTACCACGTACTTTCTTGAACAGTGACGGGAATGCAAAGCTCAGCTTCACAAGTTTTGTCAGCAGAGAGTTGTGTTACTCTTTTCAAATGAGCTAAGGGCACAGATTTTTCTACTTGCCCTGCAAAATAATGTCACATCCACTGGGACCGTCAGAAGGGAGAGAGTCTCGGAGTATTTCTATTTGGGCGTGTGAGTTACTAAGGCAGACAATACCACCAGCAGAATGCAAAATGCTTAGCATCTTAAAAGACTTAAAAATAAAGCAAGGACATATGGAAGCAGCAGCAGGACTTGTGCTCAGATGGGGAATCAGTGCAGACCGTGGGGCGTCTGGAGCTGGGGTGCTCTCCCCGCCCCGCAGTCCGGTGGGCTGGCTCCTCTGACGGCAGGGAGGGGTGGCGTCCTCCCCTTTGCAGTAGTGTTGAGTAGGGATGGCAGAGGCTGTTTCTTTTATCATTTGAACATAGAATAGCTTTACTGAAACAATACAAATTTTGTGGAATCCTACTGCTCTAACCCAGCGATTGTTTTTCTTTCTCCAGATTTAATCCATAGCTTTATTCCCACAAGTACATTTTTTAAAGTTATTGCCATATTGCATATGTAATTTTATGATTTGCTCTTAGGAAAGGAGAACTTCAGTAACGTTATTTCAGGGACATTTGCAAAGCCTTCAGGTGAAGTGCGTTTAATGACTGAATAATACACCGTTGACCAGATGCTTCATAATACATATACACCAATTCCCTTGTTGTTGGACATTTAGGAAAACTATTGTTTTTGGCAGGCTTCTGCTCCTGCAGAACTCCCAGCTGTGTGGGCTGAGATGGAAAAGAAAAGATCAATCCAGGGCAAGCCAAGATTGTATGCTGGGGAGCATGTGGACAGAATGCCAAAATTTAGTCCACGGAGCGGAAGTGGGGTCGGGAGGAAGTCAGGGTTAGATTTCAGGGTAATAGAGAAGGAGAGCATTTCCCCACCCCTTCTTGTTTTACTTATTTATTCCCTTTTATCTCTACTTTGCAATCCTCTTCCTCTCACTCTCCTATACGTAACCATTCCAAAGTGTTTTCCAGAAGTGGCTATCCAGCAGTTACTTATCATTCCAGGGAGGGTCACTGGGCAGGCTTCCTGGCAGCTTGGGGGTGAAGAGCAGGAGAGCACGGGGGAAACCCTGGGCAAAGGTGTTGAGTGGATGAGATTGCTTGATGTTGGAGTTCACCTCCGTATAGGTAAAAGTCTTAGGCTTTAAAATCAGCTTTATCATGAGGGAAGGTGGGGTAAGCTACAGTAACAGAAGACGCCAAACATCTAGAGACCAAAAGACAAGTGGTCTGCTTCTTTGTCCCCTAATGATACAAGGCCAGTGGATGGCTGTCCTCCATGGGGACATTCTGCTCTACTCTCTTCAACATGTCACCTCTAGGACCTCTCTGAATATCTCCATTCCTGCCCACAAGAAGGGCAAAAGAGATCGAAGGAGTAAGAATGGGAGGTTGTATAGGTCTGGTCTGCAGGTGGAGGTATCACACCCACTCTCCTTCCATTGTAGAGAGCAGAGTCATGTGGTCCCTCCCAACTTCAAGGGAGCCTGTGAAATGGGGTCCTAAAGACAGAGACTGGATTTGGGGGGTAGTTAGTGCTATCTGTGCAATCACTAGTACATGAGACATCTGGCCTCCCATCTGCATTTCTCCTTTGTCTTCCTTCTCAACTGGCTCAGCAGTTTTGCATTTTGGCAAAGAAAGGTACTATTTGAGGATTCCTAGAAAAACTTCAATAGAAATTATTTTGGCAATGAACCAGTATGAATGATATACTTTTTCAGTGATCCTTGTTGGAGTAGAGAAGGATGGTTGGGGAAAGTTTGAGAAAAAGAGAGGTAGAAAATATTTCTGCACAGTGGAATCTGTATAACAGTCATAAGGTCACACTCACCGTGGAACCACATTCTCGGTCCTTATGGGTACACCTCTTTATCACCCCCGACAATCCACAGATAGACATTTCAGTTGCATGGGCCAGCGTGTATTCTTTAGCTAGTGATTTTAAACTTCAAATTTCCTACACCTTTATATACTTCATGTTCATTTATTGAATCAACATTTATTGGATTCACGAAACAGCTTCTATTCTAGTGCAACTAGTGGATACAAAGCAGTCAAAGGATATCAAAATTTCAAAAGAAAATGAATTCGAAATGACTAGAATTAAAGATAAATTATAGGTTATATAATACTTTCAGACTAGAAGAGGTGATTGAAAAAAATGATAAAATGAAATTCGATTAAAAAAATCCGAGCATGCCTGAGTTCTAAAAATAGATTGGGCAACCATGTGGCTAAAAAAAAAAAATACTTTCTTTGTAAAGAATCTTCCACTAACGGTGGGTCTTGGAGAGACAATCAGGTGGAGCATCCTCTAGGAGCCCAAGAGGGTGTCTGCCAACAGCAGTCTTTACAAGGCCAGGAAGAAAGTCCTTTTTGTACTTCTCCATCCTGTCCTGGCTGGCTTCCTTGCTGTGGTCTTGTTCTGAATGCTAAGCCCCTCCCACCTGTTAAGCAACAATAAGCAGACCCCCTTAAGCTCAAACTTGGCAGCTCCATCTGGATGGTGTGACTGCCCCACCCTGCAGGCTTTTAGCAGTTCTGGGTGTATAAACAAGAGTCATCCCAATGGCTGCCTCTCCTGGGTACCAGGTGTGTGCCAGGCACTGGGCGAACCCCTTCACGTGCAGTATTACACTCAGTTCTCATAGCTTCCCCAAGAGGGAGGCACTGAAGTTTTCCCCACATTGCATACTGGCAAAACTGAGGTTCAGTTTACTACCGAGCCTCCCTGAGGCTACGTGGTATATCAGGGGAAGGTTGGGCTTAAGAAACCAGGGCCATTAATGCTTGACCTTGATCATAAACTGTCACCACATACTGCTTTTCCTTTGGACCACAAAGCACGGGCAGCCACCACATTTTCAAGTTACAATATGCACACCCTTATTCTTTTTTAGAAAGATACTGTCTTTATTTTAAAATCCTCCTTTCCACATCCCTAAAAGCAACACAGAATCATGGACACGTGTCTTCTGAGGTACTTGCTGCCCTAAGTGTCTACACTGAGGACCAGTGATTTGAGTAAGGGGTGTGAACTTTTCACATCTACCAAATGGGGTATTCTCCATTTTAAATGAAATGTCATATAATGAACTCACTTTGTAAACTAAAGACGTCAGTGCAAATGTTACTGTTTTTGCTATACAATGTATATGCAAACCTGGTAACATATACATTGTTATGAAAAATTTTATGATGAAAAACAAGCATTTTAGTGAGGAAATGCTTCCAGAAACCTTACAGATCCTCTCCTATTTGGGGGGTCCAGTTGCTTTATCTGTCCCTTTATGCATTGCTAGCTTTTTTGGTGAGAGTTCCCTGTGCTCCATCTTTCTTCTGAGCCTCTGGGATTGTGTATAATCCAACAGGAGAGTGAATTTCAGTAGACAATCAGCAATAAGATTTTGTGGTTTCGGTTCAAAGGCTCTTCTGTGGGGGTGGAATTCTTCTTCTGCAAATGAAAAGCTGCTAATTGGCTAGCAGGGAATCGGACTGGTCTTAGTTTTCATCAAGGCTTAACTCCTCTAGTTGCCGGCATTATACTCTTAGTCTGAAATAGACCACAGCAGTAAAATAAACACAGCCCTCTTATTACCTGAAGTGCTTTAGCTCAGTAATTTTAAGTGACATGCTTGTCATTTTAAAAGTTCAAGAACCCCTTGGATCCCGGGAAGGATTTGTAGATCCTATTCTAAAAAGGTGAAACAGAAGTCATTTATTACCTGCTATTATTAACAAAACAACTTTGATGAGTATTTGGATCGACTGAGAAAAGGTGTACTGGTTTTCCTCAGAAATAAAATAACCGAACAGGGTTAGAAACAACTGCAAGGTTGAGAAATCACAGCCCCTTTTATCTCCAAATCTTTCCCCGTCCCTGTGCCTAATCACAAACAAGAAGTGGCAGATTTCTCTTAAATAGGACAAACTGCATTCCTTCGTCTGGCCCCGAAGTCATACTTCATGGCAAAAAGGAATAACCAAATCTGTGAAGGGTGATGTTTTCCTGGGGTTTTTAGTTCCTTGCCTTCCCATGGGATTTGGTTCCCAAGGGAGGTGCCTGCCTCGCGTCCCACTTTCTTTAGCTGGGTGTGTGTGTGTGAGACGTGTGCTGTACCAATCAAACCTCAGCCTCCAGCCGAATTCAGCAGAGTTCCCATGGAGACTGATGCCTGAGCAGAGTGGAAACTGAATCATCCAGTCAACCCTAGAGCTTGCTGTGTTCCTGTTGTTGTGAGCCCAGTGGTCTGTACCAAGCCCAGCATCGCCAGGACTGGGGCCATCATTTGTTTCCTTAGCTCCTGCCCACCGGTCCCCTGTCCTCCAGTGCCCGCCGAGGGCCTTGTAATCAGCTTTCCACTGACTGCTTGTCATACACAATAGCTCCCCTGACTAGGCACCCTGATTCCATTCCTGTCCCCACTACAATCTGTTTTCCACTCAGCGGCCAGAACGATAATTTGAAAATATGAGTCCAGTCATGTAAAATGGTGCAGCCACCATGGGAAATGGTGGGCAACTCTTCAAAAAATGAAGCATAGAGCTATCAAAGGAGAGTGACATGGTCCTCTTACTCTTAGGAGATCTTTCTGAGCCACTCTGTGTGAAACACCATTGCTCCTCTTTTCTTTTGCCCTAGGTTTTTTTTTTTTTATTTTTCCCTTCATAGCATTTATCACTCCCTGGTTTTATTTTTAAATGTGTATTTGTTTATCTGTTGATTGTCTATCTCCCCAACTGGAATGTTGGCTCAGTGAGATCAAAGACGTTGTCTGTCCTGTTCATCCCCAGTGCCTGATCCCAGTGAATATTTGTTGAATGAATGATGACTGGATGAAGAAATGAATGAGTGAACCATTGCTCCAAGGAAGATGCAGTAATAGTATTAAAGGGCCTAAAGCAGAGGGCAGATGATGATGTGTCCAGGCAGCCAGAGGTGTGACTGGCGGCTGCGGTCCCTTGGACATCACGTTCAGTAGTTCAGCGTCCCTCCCGCCCCAGATTCAGCCTAGCTTAAGGCCACCCTGGGTGTCTGGGGAGCCGGTGGAGAAGGACTATTATCACCTTCTCTCCTTGCCTGCATTGCCTGACACGCTTCAGTTTACACTTTCCCCTTTGCATCCCTGGTCTGGATCTCTGCCTCTCAGCTTGGGTTTCAAAGAATTGAAATTGGAGCCTGCCATTGACACATTTTTGACATAGGCAGGCTTGCTTGCTTATAGGTGATGGATGCAATTACTGCCACCTTTAGTAGAGATGCTGGCTACTTCATTGATTTTTGTTTCAAAAAGAGGGGAAATGCATATTTATTCTTTCCACTTTGGGCTCCAGAGTTCATAAAATGCTTGCCTCTTCTCCTGTCTTGGACTCTTGAGGGCCAAGCTTGTTCTTAATTCAGATTTCTAACCTTGGCTTTGACCCTTCACCTCTCCCTCCCAGGCCCAAGTGACTCTTCATGTGTAGCTGGACTATTTTTTAATTACTACTTAATTCACCAGAGTTATTGCTATGGTAATAGTCACTGTCACCTCGAGTGATCTGCCCGCATCCACACCAGAACAGCTGTGCTGACCTGTCAGATTTCCCAGGGGTCACTTCAACTTTGTTTTGGTTGTGACATGGGATCAGGGCCTGGGAGTCCTCACTGGGGCCCAGGCCGCTAACCAGCCCAGACACATTTGTGCTTGCAGAGCTGATGACACACACATGGCTGAGTAGGGGGTTTAGCTGTTTTGTTTTGTTTTGTTTTCCCCTCAGATGCTTTTGTTCCATCCTTAAAGCCACAGGCTTGGATATACTTCTGTGGCTCTTATTAAAATATAATAAGGTAAGTTATCAGATGTGTAAGTTGGAAGTCCATAAAATTCTGTTTTTATACTTCAGGGTTATTAGAGTCCACTTTGAGCCAAACTGGGGCAGTTTCCTAGGGGAAACGAAGTTTAAGATGAGACCAGAGGAGGAGTAGGCCTCCTCTGAGCAAAGGATGAGGGAGGAGGGGAAGCCAGCAGACGGGAGAAACGGCAAGGAGCTCAGGAGAGTCGACGTGTGACGGTGGGGCAGGACTTGTGAGGACCAGCCAGAGGAGGTGACAGGGACCAGCCCTCCAGGGCTTGGTGACCCACATTAAGGGTTCAGAATTGTATAAGGCAGTGGCAAACAATGGAAATATTTACAGTTAGAGAGAAGGCGACTATTGATATCTTAAAAACATCACTCTTGCTGCAGAGTGGACTATGGACCAGAGAGGGGACATTTGAAGGTGGGTTGGAGGTTGTAATAGTACCGAGGCCAACGATGGACGTAGCTGGAACAAGAGCATGAAAAATGCAGTGCAGAAAAGTGGATAGATTTCTTAATGGACTTTATCTTTTATCGTATTTATTTATCGTAATTTTAGAATAGTTTTATTTTTTATGTCTTTAATAGGCTTTATTTTTTATTTAAACAATTCTAGGTTTACAGAAAAATTATGTGGAGTTCCATATCTAACCCCTCTGCCTTTGCACATGCAGTTTCTCCTGTTACTAACATCGTGCTGTTAGTGTGGTACAGTTGTTCCAATTGATAAACCGTTACTGTCAAATGGTTATTACCTAAAGTCCATTGTTTGCGTTGGGACTTACTCTTTGTCTAGTATAGTTCTGTGGATTTTGACGAATGCATAATGTCATCTGTTTACCATTACACTGTCATACACTATCATACAGGAATTGTACTGCCTTAAAAATTCTCTCTACTTCACCAACTCATCCTTTCCTCCTCCTCGGAAGCTGTGGCAACCAGTGATCTTTGCAACATCCTACAGTTTTGACTTTCCAGAATGTAATACAGTTGCAATCAAACAGTACATACAGTTTTTTCCACTGGCTTTTTTCACTTAGCAAGTTTCCCTCGTATCTTTTGGTGGCTCAGTCACTTTTTTTTTACATGACTGAATAATATTTCATTGTATATATATACCACAGTTTGTGTATGCATTCGGCTATGGAAGGACATCTTTTTTTCTTTGAAGTACAGTCAGTTACAACGTGTCAGTTTCTAGTGGACAGCATAATATCCCAGTCATGCATATACATACATATATTCGTTTTCATATTTTTTCGTTAAAGGTTATTACAAGATATTGAATGTAGTTCCCTGTGCTATGCAGAAGAAATTTGTTTTTGTTTTTATTGAAGGACATCTTGATTGCTTTTAATTTTTGGCAATTATGATCAAAGCTACTGTAAACATTCATGTGCAAGTTTTGTGTGGATATATGTTTTCAACTCACTTGGGTAAATACCTATACCTTATGCATTCCACAGGCTTTGATAAGGTTTATTTTCATTTTCAATTAGTTCAAAATATTCAGAAATTTCTCTTGAGATGTTTTCTTTGATCCATTTGTTATTTAAAAGCATGTTGTTTAATTTCCAAATATTTGGGGGTTTTTCCAGCCACCTTCCTGTTACTGACTTCTGGTTTAATCCCAGTGTGGTCTGAGAATTAAACTTGCGTGATTTCTACTCTTTCAAAGCTGTTAAAGTGTATTTTATGGCCTAGAATGTGGTCTACCTTGGTGAATGTTCCATGTAACCCTGAGAAGAATGTGTATTCTACTGTTGTTGGATGAAGTAGTCTAAAAATGTCAATTAGATTCAGCTGATCGATGGTGCTGTTCAGTTCGACTGTATCCTTACTGACTTTCTGTCTGCTGGATCTTGTAACTACCAATCAAAAGAGGATAGGTTTTAAAAAATAAATGTCCTTTGGATTTTAGACATTCTAATAAATGTATAGCAATATCTCACTGCTGTTTTTATTTATAGTTTTCTTTTTATCTTGAAACAATCTCAGACTTTAAGAAAATTTCCGAATGCAAGAATTTTTTCTTTCTCTTGAACTGTTTGGCAGTAAGTTGCTTACCTTATGTGTCAGCATTCTTGAATACTTGAGAGTGTATTTTCTACAAACAAGAGCATTTTCCAGCATTGACACAATACAACTATATAAATCTTGCTCCCAGAGCCTCTTAGTCAATAACACTAAGGGATATAATTATACATATGCCTCTATGTAAATACATTATATCTATATTTATTTCTCTATATACCTCTGTATCTCTTTATCTACCTAATATGTTTATCTATGAAATCCTAAATTCACGGCTGTACCTCCAATTCCTAATCCAGCACATCAAGGTTCTATCCAGTTTTCTCCCTTTTCATCCCGGGACTCCTTGCTGTTCACATCCTGCCTTGGCTCTGACACCCCGCGCCACTGCAGCTCCCTTCCACCCCACATTTTGATGGTGATGCCTGCCTTCCTCGGTCCCACCTAATGCCTTTTGTACTGAATATTCAGGAAAGGAAGGGAAGGGAAGAGCAGGGGGAGATGTAGAGAAACAAAGTAATAGACTTGGCAGAGATTTAGGAGATAAAATGAGTAGGACTTGATGATGGATCAGATGTGGAGGTGCAGGAGCAGCAGGAATGATTCAGGTAGAGAACAGAGAACAGGAGCAGACTTGGGGAGTGTGTGGGAGTGGGATGGAGATGGTGGAACTGGTGCTCAGGAAACAAATCTAGCTTCAAGTATAGATTTGGTAGTCATCAGATTATATGTAAGATTTAAAGACTTGGAAGTGGATGGGATTTCCCCAGGAATGTGTATGTAAATTAAAAGAGAAGAAATCTGTAGAGTACTCTAATTTAAGCAATGGACAGAGAACCGGAGTCAGCTAGGACAGAGAGGAGCAGCTTGTAGAGTGCCAAGGGAGGCTACGGAAGGAGGCCAACTGAGTCAAATGCTGCCAACACGTCAAACACCCCCCCTGATTCAGCAATGGGGTCAGTTAGGGACTACTGTTGTCAATCAAGTAGATGCGAGTGGTGATGGTGGGGGCAGTTGATTGAAAAGGGACTGTTTAGAAAGTGTTTTGTTTCAAGAAGTTTGTGAAGCAGTAGAGAAATGTAAGAATCTAACTGGGTGAGCGGACAGCCAATCAAGGTTGATGAGAGAGTTGTGTGGAAGTTAAAATACTGATGGATGACGTTGAAGACCCAGGGACCAGGGGAAATAAATATTGTAGGTCTCTGATGAGGCTAGATGTCAGTCTTTCTCATACTTGAGGGAGAACAAAGATCACCTAGAAAACTTAAAAAACACACAATTCTTTGATGCTACATCTAGAGATTATGATTCTGAAGGTCTGGACTGAGGCTTCTGGATCTTGTCAAGCCTTCCGTATCTAGATGATAATTTTGCTGGTGTTTCACAGATGAGAAACAAAAGAAGAGAAAGGGATGGAGTGCACAACGGTAGGATTCTCTGAGGACAGAGAAGGACACGTTTGATCCATCGTAACAGGAGCAGGTGTAGGCACATGCGTTGTTTGGAGATGGAAAGCTTAGTGGTTCTTGTCGCACGTGCTCTGTGTTCTCTATGAAATAGGGGGTGAATTTTTCCTTGAGAATGAGGGCTCAAGAAGTTTGAGGGGCATGGCAAAGATTGGAAATATCTACGATGGAGAATGGGAAATTGTGCACCAGTAACATAAAGAAGGATTTCTGAGAAACTGGAGAACCCAGTGGAGGTTTCTAAGTCATGAATTTATAGTAGTAATCATCTGCATTGTTTTTCAAGTGTCTCTGAGTCCAGCATCCGAGTGTGAGCCCTGAGCAAATGACCAGGTGGATTGATCTAGAGTTTGTGTTTTGTCAGGTCTGAAAGATAGATAATACAGAAAGGAATTGCACTGAGTCCCAAGAATATGGTTGAGATGATGAAATCCAAAATGAACAAGAACAGAAGTAAAGACAGGATTGCAGTTAAGGCAAAGGAAGATGAGTCAAGGAGCAGAGGGCTCAGAGAAGCCCAGCATGGAAGGACAGAACTTTGTAGTCACTGAGGGGAATGTTTGACAGGAAGACTTCAGAGTTTCAGTCGTTGTGAGTGAAGCTAAATTGTGTAGGATGTGGTTGGGAGTGGAGTAACAATAATATAGAATGGAGACAAAGGTCACTACAGATGAAACAGGTCAAGAAATGGCCAAGGCTTTTAGCGGTTGTCTCTCAATTGCTCCACCTCTCTAGCCAATAGGAAGTGCCAAATTATGCATGTCTTTTTTTCCCCTTGATTGTGCATTTAAATCAATGAATTCCTTCTGTCAAGAGAGAACCTATTCAGTGTGACCTCTAATGGCAAAATGTCTTTGTTACCTCAAGGAACCCAGAGGCTGGGAAATCAGATCACTTAAATTACCTTACTCTGTTAAGGTAAGAGCAGTTTAGATAAAGGTACTAATTACAGTATCATTCTTTCTTCTTATTGTGAGTAACTTAAACATTGCTCTCTAACTGTTTTTATAAGTGAGGTCATCAGACCTTCTGCATTAAAATCACTTGGGGGTGACAGTTAAAATGCATATTCCTGGAGTCAACCCTAGACCTATTAACACAGATGACTAGAGTGGGGGGCTGAGTTGAGTGCAGCTGGAATCTGTGTTTTAAGTAGATTTTCAAAAGACTCATGCACATACTGTACACAGACATACACGTGTGTATGTGAGTATATGTGCTTTCTGTGTGTGTGGAGCGTGGAAGGCTCTGTCTATGTGGGGGATTCAGGCACAGACAGACCCACGTTCTCTAAAATGTGCCCTCTCTGGGTTTCACTGAGCCCCATTTTTGTTCCAGCAGCTCTATGCTAATACAGATAATACAGACAGCAATAACGTCTGATGTTAATATAGCCACTACTTAGTACTATGAGCAACATAGAATATTCTCCAGGGGATTTTAAGCAAATACCTTTACAGATTTTTACCTTTAGTCAAATTACAGAGCTTGACTCCATGATACTTATCCCCAGTGAGGGCATAATCTTTGAACTCTTAAAAAATAAATATCACTGTCACTGTTGTTTTTTTCTTTAATTAATCTGTATGTTAGTCAAGGGTAGACTTGTAAAGAATTTCAGGCTTCCAAATGTCAAAAAAGGACAACCTGGCAGCCTGCTTTAAGAAGAAACCAAATGTTCTAATTTACATTTTTATCTTTGACATTTCCTGACTGCCTTTATATGTCCCTGGGGCTATTATTGTAGTTTAACTTTTAAAAATAAACATCCAGTGTTCACTCTTACCCCCATTTTTATAGTCGGTTAATCCCACAGAGTTCATTTGCTTTGTTGATTTACATTGCTAATGCCACTGAAGGAAGGTAATCAGGATGCTTACAACATTTTGGTCTGTTTAGTTTAATGCTACAATCATCTGAGATAAAAGTACCAGTTATTCTGTTCCAGTAACAAACTCCATAAAATTTCTTCTTGGGGTTAATGTGTTCTCTTATTTCAGCTTTTCTTCCGCTCTTCATTTTCATTTCCAAAAGGCATCGCATTTATTCCTAAGCTTCCAGCATTTGGATCTAGCCATTGACATCTGTCAGGTTCTCAGTAACTTACTTGAGAGCTCTCCAGCTCCCCTTGCCGCTGATATTTCTAAAAGGATTCATATTTTAAAAAAGCCTGCAAAGATGAAGTTATAGCAAGTTTACATTTTGCAGCTGGTTTGCACTTCCTAGAGCAAGTTGTGGTGTAAGAGTTAAAGATAAAGAAGGTGGAAGAAATAAAATGGTCATTTACTGAGCAACACTTAATGCCAGAAGATGTACTAAATACGCTATATCTTATTCCATTTAATCATCACCAAAATTTTGTCATTTGGGATTATGATTACTATTTTTACAGATTAAGAAATAGGTAAGGCTCTGAGAGGTAGTCATTCACTTCAGTTCTCCTTTTTCATCTAGTATCTCTCAAACCACTCATATCTTTAATCTCTATATCTTTCCCATTTGCACGTTACTATATAACATAATAATTATTAAATATGTATAATATAGAATAATAATTATAAATATATAACATATATATAATGTAAATATATATATAATTATATATTATTATGTAACATGTTAAAAAAAATCTCAGAACCAAAAACAAATCTTCTTTTGGCTGTAATTCTGCATTACTTGTTTTCTTTACAGCCAACATCTTGAAGGAGCTGTCTACATTCTCTGTTTTTGCTTCTTCACATCTTAACCTATAGCGCTCTGGCTTCAACTTCCTCCTTCTAAGAGTTAAGCACGTACATTAACACAAAACCATTGTCCATTCTGGTCCTCATCTGGCATACAGCATTCGGTACTGAATATGCCTTCATTAAAGAGTTTGATTCGCTACGGGGCTTGTTACCCAGATAAAAAGAATTCAAGAAATTCAGAATCGTTCATGGCACGTAAGAATTCTGCGTATTATGCTGTTTTGACATCTTAAAACAAAATCCTTTCTGGCTGGGGAGAGACTGCTCCTCTCTGGGCTCCAATTCTTGGAGGTGAGCGAGGGCTCCGTTGGGAGCATGGCCTTGACATATATATAGTAAACTAAGCAGCCTGGAGCCCTGCGTCCCAGGAGATAATATTCCTTTGTCTTAATTATCCCAAGGCCACTAGAGACCATGCCTGTAGCCCAAAGCCTGCTGTAATGATTCAAGCCAGCCAGCCCTAAGCTGTTTACCTTCCCTGCTTTGTCTTTCCTGCAGAAACCCCGAAGAAGGCCGCGGTGTAAGCGCTCCCTTGCTTCCGACTCCCCTGGCGTTTTTCCATGTGGCACTGGGTGATGCGCTGTGTCTCCTGTCTCCAGGACCTGTGAGTATAATAAACTTTTTTTCCCCCTAAACTTCTCCTCTATCTCTTCTCGTGGCGCCCACTGACTGACCATCTCATAAAGAAAATCCAGCAGAAACCTTCATTCAGTGTTAGATGTTGTTGATTTGTGCTAGTGACTCTTCCTCCTAGGCTTCCATTAACACAATAATCAGGGTCTCTAACCTCCTTACAAATTATACCTTTTTTTTGTTTGTTTCTTTTACTAGGTTTTGTTTTCATTACTCCCCTTGGACTCAGGCAAGAGGAATCCTTGCTCCAGGCTTCAACTCCACCTTTAAAAAAATTAGTTGTAGTGAGATGAAATATACATATAACAACATAGAATTCATTGATTATCTTAAAATTTTGTTTTTACTGAAGTACAGTCGATCACAATGTGTCAGTTTCTGGTGTACAGCACAATGTCCCAGTCACGCATATACACGCATATATTTTTTTTTTCATTAAAGGTTATTACAAGATATGGAGCATAGTTCCCTGTGCTATGCAGAAGAAACTTAAACAAAATTTTTAAATTTATTTTTATGTATTTATTTTTTAATCGATGATTTTTTTTTACTATAATACAATTACATATACTTTTTTGTTAACAAACAATTAGTTGACATAAGTAGAGACAATATCTATAACGTTCTAGATCTCAAGCAGTAGGCTCACCAGTGTCCATTTTATTTATAGCTCAATATATGTTTCCTTATTATCATTGTATGTTCTCTTGTAAGCTTCAGATATTACACGGTAAGATTGTAATTAATTATTTGATAAGTTTTGACAGATCTTTAAAGTCCTGTAACCACCACCACAATCATGGTGTAGAACATTTCCATCACCCCTAGACCTCCTCATGCCTTTTTGGACTCAGTCTTCTCCCCCTGTTCTTAGTCCTTGGCAACCACTAATTTTCTTTCTGTCATCATAGTTTTGTCTTTTCTGAAACTATGCACAAGTGGAAACTACAGGATTTAGTCTTTGATGTCTGGCTTCTTTTACTTAGCGTAACGATTTTGAGATTCATCTGCATTATTCCATAGCAATAATTTATTATTTCTTATAGCTGAGAAGTACACAGTTACTAGCCAAACACCAGGCAATGGACATTTGTGTCATTTCTGGGTTTTAGCTATTGTGAATAAAACTGCTACAAACATTTGAATGTAAGTCCTTGTGCAGACATACGTTTTAATTTCTAGGCAGTAAATATCTCAAAGTGGGATATTTGGATCTCATGGTAAGTAGATGGTTAACTTTGTAGGAAAATGCCAAACCATTTTCCAAAATGATTAAGCCCTTTAGCATTCCTGAGCAATCGATGACAGTTCCCGTAACTCTACATTCATGCCGGCACTTAGCACTCAGTCTTTTAAATTTTGGTCACGCTAGCGGATGTGTAGTGGTGACCCTGGTTTTTAATTTGTGTTTCCCTGATGACTAATGAAGTCAAACACCCTTTCATGTGTGTATTTGTCATTCTTCTTTGGTGATGTGTCTGTTCAGATCTTTTGCTCAATTCTTAAGTTGGGCTATCTTCTTTGTTACACTGATTTGTAAGACTTTTTAAACATTCTAGATACAAGATATTTTTTCTGTTTTCTTCTAGAAGTTTTATAGTTTTAGCTTCAATATTTAGGTCTATGATTTATTTTAGGTTAAGTTTTATATAGAGTGGGAGTTAAGAATCAACGTTAATTTTTTTTTTTAATGTGTGGATGTCCAATAGTTCCAGCTCCATCAGATGAAAAGTGTATCCTTTCTGAATTGAATTCCCTCAGTATCTTTGTCCAAAAACAATTGACCAAAAATATGTGGATCTATTTCTGGCCTGTCTTCTGTTCCATTGATCTATCTTTTCTAGTTTTTCAAAGTGGAATCTTCAGTCATTGGTTTGACACATTCTTTTCTAATATAAACATTTTATGCTAAAAATTCTCTAAATGTGGCTTTAGCTGCATCTTACAAATTTTCATATATTCTACTTGCATTTTTATTCAATTTAAAATATTTTCTAATTTCCTTTGTAATTTTTTTCTTGACAAGTGTTTTTTAGATATGTGTAATTTGATTTACACATTATTTATGGGATCTTCCAGGTATTTTTTTGTTAGGGATTTTTATTTTAATTTGATTATGGTCAGAGAAGATACTTTTGTGTGATTTTTAATCCCTTTAAGTTTTTTAAGGCTTATTTTGTGATCTAGCATATGGTTTATTTTGGTGAATGTTCCATTTTTGCCAGAAAATAACGTGCATTCTGATGCTACATGAAGTGTTTCATAAATGTTGATTGATTAGGTCAGGTTGGTTGAAGTGATTCTTCAAGTGTTTCATATTCTTGCTGATTTTTTATCTACTTGTCTATCAATTACTGATAGAGAAATATTATAACTGTTATAATCTGCAATTAAAGTGGTTATTTTATTTCCCTTTATAGTTCTATTATTGTGGATTTTCTTGTTTTTCCTTTTGTTCCTACCAATTTCATTTTATGTATTTTGAAGCTCTGTTATTAGGTACATAAAAGTTGAGGCTTTTCATGTCCTTTGGATATATTAGTGCCTTTATTATTATCAAATGCTTCTCTTTATTCCTGACAATATTATTTTTGTTTTGAAATCTTTGATACTAATATAGCCACTCCAGCTTTTTGTAGATTGGTGTTTTCATGATATATCTTTCACCAGTCAATTACATTCCAAAGGGATTAAAAATGAGAAAAATACATTTTATATTTGCCCACATACTTATCATTTCTGGTATTCTTCATCCTCTGTGTAGTTTAAATTATCATCTGGTATCATTTTTCTTATGCCTGAAGGACTTCCTTTAACATTATTTGTAATTCAGATGTCCTGCTGGAGGCAGGAGAACAAATCCAACCCCAGTTACCCCTTCATGGTGAGAGGTAAAAGTTAGGGATTTCAGTCCTACTCTGCTGAGAGTGGTCCTGCTCTGGCCCTTCTGTGGCAGTACCCATTCCCATAGTGTGAGGGTTCTGTGGGGCCAAGATATGTCCTCTCAAAATCTTTTTTGCCCTCCATCTAGACCATGTTCGGAATACTCAGGGTCCAGGAACTTCCTATTTGGACAGCACAAGCTGGCTTCCCGCCTGCCCTTCTCTAGATGGAGGCGTGGCGATTTGCTGGGGTGCTGTGGGCAAAGCTTACGTGTCCACTTGTTTGCTTGAGAGGCCCCTTGTAGTACAGGATGGGTCCAGGGGTGGGAGAAGAAGGAAGCTGGGGCATCAGACGCCAGCTTCTCCCCAGGGTGCCACATTCTGGCATGGAATTTCCAGCCCAAGAATTGTAAATTCAGTCCGGCATTCCAGAATGTTACGATTATGTATTTTTCAAGGTAGAAGAATAAAGTGTATTTTATCTAACACTGTGCTGGCTTAATATATAACATTTTAAGTCTTAGACTTGTAGAATGTGGGTCTTTGATGGTAGTCTTGCCCCGGGCCCAACAAATGTGAAGTGTGGACTGGCTCTGTCTCCTTACTACCCTCTAAATGTATGTGTTTCTCGTATTTGCCCTTTGCCCCTTCCTTTATCACGCTATAGGCTGGATGATAATCCCTGTTCCCCAAATTCTCACTAACACAGTTATAGGACGGTAAATGTGTGCATTAAGAGGAGGCCCTAGAGAATCAGTGGGACCAGTGTACAAATAAGAGTGAAAATGGCATTCTGCGTTGGGGAGAGGAAGAGAGGAGATACCGTTAGGTGATGGTGTCTTAAACTATCTGAGTAGTTCTTGAATAAATCAGAAAGGGCTGAGCAGTGTAATGTGTGAGCCTGTGCTCTAGAACTCGGCTGCCCGGGATCAAATTCTGTTCCTCCCTCTTAATACCTGTGAGGCCTCAGGTAAGTTTCCCAACCCATTTGTGCCTCAGTTTCTTTATCTATACGATGGGTTTCATAATAGCAACCACTCATGAGATTATTTTAAAGACCAAGAACTTAATAATTATAAAACAATTGGGAGAATGCCTGAAGAATAGTAAATTCTCAGTGCATTTTAGCTAACATATTCATGCGCTACATTTTTAGGATTCAGGCTGGGTTTCCCATATGTCTCTGTTGCATATTTTAGAGTTGGATTATCTTTACTTGCATTGGCAAGTAAATATTAAGATAATCTGTGGTTCTAGCTGCATTTACTGCAAAGCTGGCTACGTGCTCACCAATCCTGTTTCCTCTTCCTGGGAACATGGGGAGTCTTTCTTTCCCAGCTTTCTTTGTTGTTAGGCTGGGGCCATGTGATTGAGTTCTAGAAAAAGAAATGTGTGCAGACTTTATTTATATCACTTTTAGACATGGTCATAAGCCCTCTGAGTTACACTCCTCTCTCTTCCCCCATCTGAGGATTGGAATGTTCCAGGATTACCTTGAATTTGTAAAATGGCAAAGCCATAAGATAGAAGCATGTGGGTTACTAAGGCACAGCTTGCAAGAGAACCACCAAGCCAGGAATATTTGCATTGAACTTGGATTAAAAAAAAGCTTTTATTGCATTGAGCCAATAAGATTTTGGATTGTTTGCTGCAGCAGCTAGCCTGTTCAAGCACAGATGTTTATATGTTGAGGCGGAGTCCTTTCCTAACAAAAATTTGGAATATATGTTATTGGCTTAGCGATTGGCTATGGTTGGTCAGGAAACTGAAACTGGCAGCTGAAAGAATGGTAATCTTGTTATGCAGTGGCAAGACATTTGGTAAAACTTTTTCCTGTGAACACTTGGAAGGTAGAACACGTGCCTATTGAAATCGAATTCTAGGAGGAGAACTGAGAAACACCACTCTAGTGGTGTGTGGTTTTTATCGGCTGCGTTTGGCCAAGAAAAAGCTTGAAAAAGAAATAGCTAGTTTGCAAGCATAAATGAAAGGGAAGAGAGTCTGGAAATTCAGTTTCGTGGAGTTGAAAAAGTCAGCTGTAGAATCTACATGGTGAAACACGGAATTAAAAAAAAAAAATTCTAGGAGTAACAGTCCAGTAAATCTTTTCAGGTGAATAAAGTGATTCACAAAAAAGATCGATTTAAGTATAGAGTATCCTCCATTCAGAAGTTACAGCCTCAAAGTAGCTATTCTTAAATAGAGAGAAATTAATAAGGCGGCAAAGAAGCTGAGAGATAAAACATATTTGAGAATTCTGTCTAGGAAAGATCTTTGACTGTGGCTTCTGGCACATACCACTGCTGCGAAGCAAATTGATCAAAACCTATCAAGTTTTCGAGGAATTTTAGCTTCCAAATAAGCCGCATACTAAACAAACAGACCAACAGACCTGCTTTGACCGCTTTGTACTTCAGACGGCCCCTGGGACTCCACACTGCCATAAACACGAGGCTGGCTTCCAAGGCTCCCAAAAGACGGGCTCCTCTCTCCCACTTGGCATGTGGCCAAAGAGGGTAATGGACAAGGTGGAGGGCACAGAGGAAGGGGCCAGGGCCACAGCAAAGGGCGGGCAAGGACATTCCCCACGGAGAGCACAGGGAAAACCTTATCAGACACTTCTTCCTACCACCATTTCAGACTCGTTCACGTTTTCTACTCAAAGTGACTTCAGTATTGCAGTGGACCGCTGACGTCTAGGCTTTTCCACGTGTAAATGGGGGTGTTTATTACTGCTGTCTTGCCTCTGTTCCACCATCGTGTATTGGCTGTGTGTGTGATGATGGTGGTGGGCAGAGAACTTACCTTTTAATTCATAGATCATCAGAACACAGGGAGCCGTACGTAGCCCTGTTGGAAGCTTGACTGGAGGAGCTGGGCATCCCCTGGAGGTCCTGAGCTCCGAGCTGGATGTGGTGGGTTTCTTCTTCTCTATCTCTCCTCAGACGTTTGGTGACCTCACCTACTCTCTTGGTTTTAAATGCCATCCATGTGCTCGTGATTTCTAAACTTACAGCCCCACATGGCGCCTCTTCTCTGAGCTTTAGCCTCATACATCACGATGCCTCCTGGAATCTTCCCTTTATTTTTTAAAAGTTTCCTCCTGATATTCCCCCGACAAGCCTCCTTCTCATGTGATTTTTCCATATCTGTAAATTACAGCTCAGTAGCTCAGGCCAAAGGCCTCAGTGTAGCCCTTAATTCAGCTCAGATACCTCAGTTTATGTGAAAGAACAAGCCCTTTGTTCTTACCTTCAGTGTGTGTCTAGAATACAGCTATTTTTCACTGTCTTGGACTTCCTCTCCCGGCTGTGATGAAGTAGTTTATATCCAAACAACCTTCTTCAGAGAATGACTAGAAAACCTAGATAAAACACAGAAGAAAATCAATTCAAAGGCATCCAAAAACTTTCAGTGCTTCCAGGACCTGTGTGACTGAGATCTCGGAGAGAAGAGACTTGACCGAGGCAAGTGCAAAATTTTTTACCATTATTCCTCTTCTTTGTTGATTCATAAACTGAATGATGGAAAAAGCTAAGCAGCTCAGCAGGGAGCTGTGAGGTAAAAGGTGAAGGAGCTAATGAGAGCTTTCCTTGGTTTCATGGAGCAGAGGGACATCGGAGTTGAGAGATTGCGTGGATTTGGTGACCCAAGACCCCTGAGTGAAGAAAAACGCAGAAGAATGAGTCTGCTGTTCTGCTCTGCTTTTTCCCACCAAACCACGTGTCTGTCTGTAAGAAGTCAAGGGCTGAGAGGTCAGGAAGCTAAGCAGATGTACTTTTCAGTCTCATAGTGCTCGAGAGACAGTATTAAGAATTTAGGGCCCCTTTAAACATATCAAGCTTCCAGTTAAAACTCCTAAAGGTCCATCTCCTAGGAGTAATGGAGAACCCGAAATAGAGAAGACTTCAAAGACTGAAATCCCCATCTTGATTAAGTTGGTTCTGATCAGATTAAGACCAGCTGCTCCTACTCTAATTTTTGCCCAGAGTTAACATGAATCCTCTCTGGTAGGAAATAACACCCTCCACAACCTCTATATTTTTTTCATGACACAGTGTCATTCGATAAAATGTAGCCAGTAATATGCATTCAGTAAGACATTACTTAGCAAACCCAGAGATGACTAAAATCAAAACACATGATGTGAACAGACCACAGCCGACCAGGATGTCAGTTATCAGATAGAGATGCTAAAATAACTCTGCTGAATATGTTCAAGAATATGGATGAAAGATGGAGAATATCAGCAGAGGATAGGAATCGTTTAAAAAATTAAACAAACTGATACAAAATCGAAAAATATGGTAACAGAAGCAAAGCTCTTAATAGATGAGTTTAATATCAGATTGGATGTGACTGAAGAGTGAGTTAAGAAATTGGAAGAAAATATCCAGAACTGAGCATAGAGGAGAAAAAGACATTGGAAATTCCAAAAACTGCGTTAAGTGATACATGGGACAGCGAAACAGTCTGACGTAAGGATAACTAGAGTCACATGGGACGAAGGAAGCCAATGCGACAGAAGCAACTTTCGAAGGGCTGGTTAATGCCATGTATTTCCCAAAACTGATGGAAGAAATCAAGCAATAGATTCAAGAAGTACTTTGAACCACAAGCGGAATAAATACTGAGAAAACCACACAGAGGTGCCCAGAAATAAGGTGGCTGAAACAATGACAAAGAGAAAATCTTAAAAGTAGCTGGAGAACAAAATGACACTTTTAAAAGGATCAATAGTCTGTCAGCTGGTATCTCAAATGAAATGATGCAGGTCAGATTAAGAAAAAAAAAGAAATGCCATCTTTAAAATGCTGTAAGATAATTACCGAATATCACACAACAAGCACTCAAGTAGAGAGAAAGAAATGGAGGAGGCCAAATCGGAATCTGTCACCTGTGTCCTGACGACAAGCAGTGTGGAGATAGTGTGCTACGAGATTTGGTAAACCTCAGACTTATTCTGACACTCCTGCCAGATAACGTCAGAGAGAGTTGCAGGCTCCTTATAAGCATGAACTAATTACAAGTGGAGATGGTTATTGAACTCTCGTCTGATTCCAATCTCCTCCCCAGCCCTGCTACTGAGTCCAGGCTTGTACTGCTGGCCGCATGACAGGCCAATAAATCAAAGATGGGTTGTTGGGGCAAGGAATAGTGACTTTATTTGGAAAGCCAGCCGAATGAGAAATTGAGGGACTAATGTGCTAGAGAACCATCTTACCCAAGTCAGAATTCAGGATCCTTTTATAAAAAGGGGAGGGGGTGTGACTGGTTGTTGCAGACTTCTGGATGTCAGAATCCTTTGTTCTTGCAGCTGTCCACTTAGGTCAGGTCATGGTGTCCCTGTAAACCTCCAACAAGACAAATGTTATTCTCTGTTCTGCAACTTTTCATCTCTGTATGAATGGAAAAGTCAGAGCCTTGAGGATGGGCTCTCCTGTATGTTTCAGGCTTTAGGCAACATTCTTTTACAAAATGTGCGGAACCAGCCCAAGAGAGGCATCTAGGAGTTGTCAGCCTAGCTGGTAACTAGGCATCAGAACCCAGCAATCCTAGAACTTGGGCCCCAAATCCGTGGCTCTACAGTGGTCACTTAAGCTAATTCGTCTGATGGAGGTTGGAGAGGCCAAAGAGTTAAAGAGGAACCAGAGCTTACTGAATACATCTGGACAATGAGTAATGATTTTACCCAGCTGTTCGGAAGTGCCAGCTGGCTTGGAGTGGATTGCAGCAACCTAGGGACAGTTGTGAAGAACAGATGGGATGTTTGGGGGAAGAAATTACTTTATTTGAATGTACTGAGCTTGACTTTTTTTTTTTTTTAATTTTATTGAGTTTATTGCTAGGATGGAAATTTTTTTTCACTAGAGTAAGGACTCACTAGGAAGAGTAGCCAAAGGAGATTTTAAGTGAATTTCCTGGGGACAGAGGGGGACTATGCAGTGATGGTGTGCTGGGGACAGCTTCTACTGGTGGTGAAAACCAACTGGGCACTTCTCTTCCCAATTTCATGTTCAGTGATGTGTTTGGTAGCTTGAAATCTGTCATTGTGAATGCTACAAATCATCAGGGTCCCCCTGACCTGCACCCCTCCAAGAGCCAGCTGAAAAACATTTGCCAGCACACCATTGGAGCTCTGTCATGTGACAAATTCCATAGCATGAATTATTGGGACATTTGTAAGACATCTTTTAAATGTTATCTCCCATTGTATAAGTCAAGCTTAGACTTTTCTCCTAAGATCTAGTTTCATTTTTCTCTTACCTTCTAGACTTTACCCCTAGTTTTAAATTTAACTTGTCTAAACTTTATTATCTTCTCTTCCAGGCTAGTTTTTCTTGAGGCATTCTTTACTGTAGATCTTGACAGCTTCACCCAGGGACCCAAATCAGAAACGTCAGTGCCCCTCTGGTTATCACTCTCCAATGATCACTGGGTCATGACGGAGCAACCTCGTTAGCATACACCGTACATATTTCCTCGTTTCCTCTGTTAGTCCTATTGTCTTGGTTCAGGCCCTCAGACTTGTTTGCCTCATCCAATTTTGTCGAACACTGAAATCACTAGAATACTTAAATCACATGAAAACCAGCTAAAATTCAGACATTCATGCTTTTTTTCTGGAGATTTGGGTTCCGTTATGAGAGAGAGCACTGAATCCTAACCACTAGACCACCAGGGAAGGTTGGGTTCAGTTATGAGAAGAGTTCTGGAGTCTGTACTTTTAACAGGTGATCCAGAATTCAGACCAATTTAATTCTCAGCAAAGTTTGGGAAATACTCAGATATAGAATGGAAATCAAAATTTCCAATACTGAAATTCAAACCCAACCATAACCTGTCCTCTGTTTTCCTAGCTTTCTCTCTCACTACTTTCCAGCACGTTTTTTACTTCTGGGCACGTCTTTCCACTTTCATTCTTTGTGTTCCTTTGGTCTGGGGTGCATTTTCACTTAGTGCTTTTCTCTGATTGCTTTGTGCCATTGTTGCTCCGAGTTCATCCCTCTGTTATGTGTTCAAGGTCTAGCTCTCTTACTGGACTTCTGACTCCTTATGGATGGAGTTTTCAATCCCTAGTGTCTAGACCAGTAATTAATATAAAATAGTTCTCAACCATGTATTGAATGAGTATTCCTCAACTAGGAACACAGAAGGAATTTGAATTTAGAAATATCTGACCCCAAAGTCATGTCCTTTTAATGACACTGCTCTCTTTGAATAAAGTGTGGTTTACCTTGTCAGAGGAGCCATTCTTTAGTCATTCAAGGAGAATCAAATGATACTTTCAGACAGAATTACTACCCATCCAAAGGGAGATGTGCCAATTCACCACTTTATTTGATCAATATCTAGTCCAGCCTGGGAAGTTCATGCCAAAGATTTGAGATTTATTAAACTAACAAAAGAAGAGGACAAATATCTCCCTTTATCTTGCTCTAAAATAGACATAACTTTACCATGCAGATACGTTTACCCTAACTAGACTAAGACTAGATAATAATAATTCCTAATATTAATCTAACCAATTAATCTTAAACTCTTTTCTAGGGGTAGGTCACGCATAGTACCTGGCACACAAAATTCCTCAGAAGCATTTCAGAAATATTGGATTCGAAGAGGATGTTGATATTGTCTGGCAGAAAATGAACTTAACTCTCAATCAATTTAAGTGTCCACTTTATTGAGGAAATTAATGCAATGCCTTTGATTTTTATTCTTTAGCATAAAAAAATTTGAACAGCAAGGGCTAATGGCTAAAATTTAGAGTGTCTCTCCTGTCATCTGATTTGGGAACTGTGTGCTGACTCTGCTAGTTCTGTTAAAAATGCTGTCCATAAAATAGACGTAGACTGGTTTGGCACAAGTTATTTTAGAACAGAGAAGGACCATTATTAATAAAAACTTCTCCTCCCCTTCTAATTAGTTCATGGCATTGCCACCAGAGTGTTCTTCCTATGTCATAAATTTGATTCTGTCACCCTTCTGCTGAAAAACTTTTGATGACTCCGCATTTCCTATAAGAAAATGTGTACATTCTCTAGCTTCACGTGTGTTTTCTGATCACCACCTACCTTTCTACTCACAATTCATTTCACGCTTCTCAGTCCCAAATGCAGATACACATCCCATTCTTTAATTACTGGGTTGCTCGTCTGTAAATGCCTCTTGATTTCCCACTGCTGTGCCCTTGATCGAGCTGTTTCATCCTGTCTTTTCTCTTTTGTTTCCTGGCAAACTCCTACTATCAGTCTTGGTTTGTCTCCACTTCTCACAGTCCCTCAAGGATGAGTCACTGTTTTCTCACCTATGTTCACCATAATTTGTACATATCTGTAGGAATCAAACCCTAGGACACATGGTCTGACAAGCACAAGTATAATTAAGGGAACAGAATAATCGGTTCCAGGAAATTTGGGGTATGCGGTCGCCATAACTAGGACATTTATCACTGGTACTTTGGGTCAAGCATTATGTCGCATGAATCTATGAATAATTCCTTGCCCACCTCTCACTTATTTATTTATTCAACGTATATGATTGAGGGCCTGTCCAGTGTCATGCACTGTCCTAAGCGATGGACATAGAGAAAAGGAGAAGTTTGTGCTTTCGTGGAATTATATTCTTTTAAAAGAGACAGTAGTGAAATGAACAACTAACAAAATAATTTCAAATAGTGGTAATTACTATGGAGAAAATAAGATTAGTATAATAGAGACTGACCTGAGAGGTGGACTTGGGCCACATCAGATATGGGGCAATTTCTTTAATATATACAGATTTCTTATAGCATGATGAGAAACAGACCCATAATACAGTAGAAAAATGTAGAGAGGATGTGAATAAAATTTTCTAAAAAAGTCACAGAAAAACAAACCCAATGGTTAACAAACATGTGAAAAGATGCTCAAATTCGTGGATAGTAAGAGAAATTCAACTGAAATATCACTTTATAGCCATTGGATCGACAACATTAAAAAGAGCTGTAACAAACTCATGGTTACCAAAAGGGAGAGAGAAGCAGGGAGGGACAAATTAAGGGAATGAGATAAACAGACACAAACTACTATATATAAAATAGATTAGCAACAAGGATACACTGTATAACACAGGGAATTATGCCCATTATCTGTAATAACCTGCAAAAATAATGAATCACTAGGCTGTGCATCTGAAACTAACACAATATTGTAAATCAATTATACTTCAATAAAAAAAGGGATCTATGAAACCCATTGCTGGTGGAGATATGGGGACAAATGTTCTCTCGTATATCGTTTGTGAAATTGGAAAGCTTTATAGCCTTTCTAGAAGGCATCATAGTAACATTTATTAAAACCTAAAATACATTTCCACTTCAAGTCAGAAATTCCACTCCTGGGAATCGACCGCACAGAAGCACAAGTGCCCGTTTGTGTGGTCGTATGTCAGAGGGTGTTCAATGTACCATTGTTTGCAGCAGCCTGAGACAAAGCTTACTGATGTGGGAAAACCCTCCAGGTCTTCCCTACTGTGTGTTTGTTCTGTGTGTCTCTTTTACTCCACACCCAGAACACGTCACTTCTGACCCTTCTGGTCACGAGATATGTGAAGGTTTTCCCCACACCAAGCAATTCTCTGTGACAGCTGGGTGTCCTACTGTTTAACTCAGTTCAAACACTGCCCACCTGGAGTGGTGACGGGCCCAGTCCCACAAGACTGCCCCCTTCACTTCATTGCCTGTTGCAAGCCCAGGTTATTATCTGAGCTTCTCCCAACCAGCTGGAGATTGGAGGTTCCAGTGACCTCCCCTCACTGGGTTTAATTAATTTGCTGGAACAGCCCCAGAACTCAGGGAAACACGTTTCGCAGCTGATCGAAGGGTTCGATACAGGACATAGAAGAACAACTAGATGAGGAGACACATGGCAGGGTCTGGGGGGGGTGGTGGTCCTGAGCACAGGAGCTTCTGTCCCTGTGGAGTTGGGGTGTGTCCCCACCCCCCGCCCCTGTGTACACGTGTTCGCCAACCTGGAATCCCCCAGAACCTCACACTATTGGGATTTTATGGAGGCTTCCTCACCTGGGCATGCTCAATTATTAAGTCCATTTTCAGCCCCTCTCCCTTCTCTGGAGGATTAGGGGCGGGGCTGAAAACTCCAAGCTTCTAATCATGGCTTAATCTTTCTGGTGACCAGACCTCATGCAGGAGCCATCCAAGATCCCCTCCCAGAGTCACCTCCGTAAAACAGGAGATGTTCCCGGTGTTCTTATTGCTTAGAAATCTACAAAGGCTTTAGGAGCCTGTGTCAGGGATGGGGATCAAAGACAAGCAGTAGAACAAGAGATGCTCCACGCGTGCTTATCGCTCAGGGAGTCAAGAGGGTTTTAGGAGCTCCGTGCCAGGAACCAGGAGCAGAGGCCAATGTATATATTTTCTATTATCTTAACAGTGGCCAATCCTGTTTCCTCTCTCACCCTACCGCTGTGTTATTATGAAGCAGATATCAAACATTGTGTAATTCTACCCATAAGTGTATCAGTTTAGAACTTTAAAGGACAGGGATGCTTCCTAAAAAACATAATCAACAAAAAACATGATTGTCCTTAAAATATTACTATTTTTCTCATATTATGATATGAAGCAGCGTTCAAATTTTTGATTCTCTCACATTGTTTTTTACAGTGTGTGTGTTTGAATTGGGGTATAAGTGAAGTCCACATCTTGTAATCGGTTGATACATCTCTTAAGATCTTTCTCATGCTATAGGTTCTCCTCAGCCGCTCTTCTTTTATCCTTGCTGTTTGTTGTTGTTGTTCAAGAAAACAGGCCTTTTTGTCTGTGACGTTTCCAGCTCTTGGATTTTGCTGATCACATTTCTGTAGTTTCCTTTAAACGTGTTTTTCAGTTCCCTGTGTTTCCTTAATTTGGAAGTTGGATCTAGAGGCTTGTCAGGTTCAGATTTAATCCATTATTTTGTTTCTGGACCAGATTTGTTTGTTTGGCTTGTTTTTTTTTTAATTGAAATATAGTCAGTTATAATGTGTCCATTTCTGGTGCACAGCACAGTGTTCCCAGTCATGCATATACATGCATATATTTGTTTTCATATTCTTTTTCGTTAAAGATTTTTGCAAGATATTGAATATAGTTCCCTGTGCTATACAGAAGAAACTTGTTTATTTATTTTAAATATAATAGTTAGCATCTGCAAATCTTGAACTCTCAATTTATCACGATAAATGGGAAAAAATGAGACGCACAGGGGATTAATTGCTACCCAAGGCCTCATGACATTGACGTGGTAAAAGTGGAATCAGAACACAGGTCTTCTCCCTTCTGGTCTGATATTCCTTCTTCTGGATTTTGCCATTTCACTTGGTTTGGTTATTTAATTACCAAACCCTCACTCCATTTAGTGTTCTGATCTCCTGTGAGCACTCCTTTCACAGCAGGTTACTCTGAAGAAATATTAGAAGTTTAAAAATCCAATTCAGACTGCAGTTCTGGGATTGCTGCCAAGTTTTTGCAAAGTGCTTTTCAATAATTCATAATACCTTAAACATGGAAACCCACTGCCTAAATATAGCATGAGAAAATGTGCTCCGGTGCTTGGTAAAGCCAAAATCTGTGTACTTAAATACATTAAACCTCTCCATCTCCTTCTACAAGCACATCCAGTGTCACCCATTTCTTTGCACAGAGGCTTTAAAATAACCCTTACTGAAATACGCGGATACGTGATATGCCCTTCTGTGGGTTTTTCGTATTTGTGTTGTTTTTGGAGTTTTTGGAATTTCAGCACTAGGAGCTTATTTTCCTTGATACAGCACAAGACTGTATCAAGTGCCCTCATATCAGAACCTCTGAATAGGATGCTTGAGGGCCAAAGAGAAGGTTAGTGGTGGGCTCCAAATAAAGACAAGGGGGGAAAACGTCCATGGAACGTTTTCCCAGCCAGCAGGGAACTTGACTTCCCCAGCTGAGCTCCAGATCTGCAGAGGAGATGTGACACTCTTGGCCAATGTGGGCTCTGAGGGCCTCTGGGTAGATAAGGATAGAGTAGGTGGGTACCAAAGTTTTAATAGATTTGGTCTCTTTAAGGCCAAGGAAGGTTTATCCTGAGACGGGGTTCTCTGGAGGAAGACCTGGCATTGTTTCAAATTTCTGATCAAACAAAAGCTCACCAAATCTGAGTCTGTAACTGGAGTTGGCCTGCCCCTCTGCCTCTGAGCTTCTGTGGCTGGATTTCTGTCTGATAATCAAGCTCTGAATTGACCTGGACTCCTGATCCCTGTCTTAATCCTCGTTCCTAGTAAGTCTGCAGACCTCTTTGTTCATCCTGCAGGGATATAGCAACTGGCCACATTTCTCTCCCCGAGAAGTACTCATTCCTGCCTTGTCAGCATCTCTCCCACACGCTTCATTTTGCCTCCATTCTCAGCTGAAGTGGTGCATCTACAGAGCAGACTCTCCTAATTACTCCATCTAAACTAGCCACCCCTCTTTGTATTTCACAGACTTGTTTTTTCCCTTCGGCGCTCCTGTCCCAGCTTGCCTTTATTGGTTTATTTATTGCTTTACTAAATTCTGTCTCCCTCCCCCATGTGCCTCCACTAGGTGTAAACTCCATTAAAGCAGAGCTCAAGCCTGTCATTCACCACTGTATTCCTATCAATCAATACGTTGCATGGACTGTGGTAGGTTATCAGCACATATCTGTCAAATGAATGATTGAATGAATTCAATCTTGAATTGTGTCCCACCTGAGTCCAGTCTGTTTGCTAATCTTCTGTTGAATCCCATCTAACAAAACTTAGGATAAAATTTAGTAACTTCTGATTTGAATTTATGTATGCTGGATGTCAGGACATGGGCTGCAGTGAATTCCCAACAAATACAGAGGGAATGAGTGAGTAGACTGGACTTGAGCCGACCGAAACAGCACAGTTTTGTTCTACACTCACAATCTCTTTTATTAAAGCACGTGAATTTAACAGCAGTAACCAGGTAAACAGGTCATTCTTTTTATGACCACACATCAGTTTTATTTGACAGAACACCAATACAACTTAAAAATGGCTGAGGCAGCCTTGGGAAACATTTGAACCTAGAATGATTTCTCCGTTCACTTTCATTTACATCACGAAGCCACCTTCTTGAAGCAGATCACTTTTTAGAGGCATTTTTAATAATGCAACTTTTTCCTTATAAATTAATTATAAATCATAGATGGGAATATAAAATATCTTCCTGCCTGCTTTTAACTTTTGGGTTACACAGCATCAAAGGATGTCTAGTCTGAACTTAATGTCTTTCTCTTCTGCTACAAAGCATGTGTTTACCTTCTGTGAGCTGAGCTATTTAAAGGGAAGGATTTTACTTGATTTTCTAGATCTCTCAATAAGAAATGCGTGTGTCATTTTCTTCGTGCCCTTGATCTAAAGGTTTCATATTCCTTATTTTATAAATGACACAGGAGAGAATTCCTGACACTACAGGCAAAAGCTCTGTGAGTAATACACATACAAATAGATTTCACTTATTCAACAAAGATTTATTAAGCTGGGAATGTTGTAAGTTGGCAAAGATATTAAGAAGTAAGTAAGATGACAGTCTTTGATTCAAGAAAGAAACTTTTGGTCTAGTAGGAAAGGTGGGCATGTAGACAATTAGAGTACAGTATGATGGGTTTCAGGAGAGACAAAACGTTTTGGGAAGACAGAGGAAGGAGGGACTAACTGTCTGTCGATGTCCTCTGCTGGTTGCCTGCACGTGCTCTCGTGGCAGCTCTACACAAAGATGGCACCCGTCAATGCACTCCAGCCTGGGAAATTCTCCATGCCACGTTGCTTTTGTCTACTCTGCAGCACCTTGTATTGGGTTTACTCTTTTCCAGACACTCTGGCATCCGCTCTGGAACAGGCACCTTGACTTGACCACCAAACATAATCTTTGCTTTCTAACTTTGACCTTCATGTCTCCTCAAGGTCACAGCGTCCTGCCCCACAGCTTTATACATTAAATGAAAAGGCAGCGGTTTTCAACCTTGGTTGCACAGTGGAATGATCCAGGGAGTTTTAAAATATACTGATGCTTAGGTCTCTACAGACATCCTATTTAAGTTGTGCTTGACTGTTGGAATTTTTTTAGAGCTCCCCAAGGGACTCTAATTTGCAGCCAAGACAGAAAGTCACTTGGATGAGGGATGCGCTGTGTCTGTGCTTGGCCGTGCCTTATGTGGAACTCACCCTTCCTTCCACCCCCAAATCTGTCCCTTTTCTGGAAATTGGATGAAATTTTGTAGGTAGTCTCTTCAATTCCCACCCATCCCTGGCTTTTGATGTAGATATACAAGAAATTGCACAGAAACCTCATCTAGTCTGTCAACACATGGCACGTGGGACAGACCATGAGTGCCAGGTCAGAACCTCTCAAACTCATAGCTGTGGCAGCTCATCCAAGACCTCTTTTGCCTTCCTGGACTACCCAGCCCTCTGCTTTCCATTAGTGGCACCTAGTTTGGTTTTAGAGAGAATCATTTGAGGTTTTGCATGTCTGCACCCAATCAGTCAGATTTATCCAAATAGTTCAGATCAACTGCCTGGCAATAGATTTGCTTGAGGAAATCATAGGAATGTTGGGAAAATGAGTGGAGCCATCAGTGTGAGATGTGAGTTCAGCTGGAGGGCTGTGTCTTTTAGATGCACTATGACTAGGTAGGTTCTGGTTTGAACTGAAAATGTCCTTCAGTGGCCAGGAATGGTTGTTCCTCCAAGTCATGAACATTTCAGTCCTTTCCAGTTGACTTAAGGGGGCAGAATTCTCCTGAATTACTCCTGTGAGAGCAATGGCAGGTGATTCATGGAGTCCCCAAACCCCCCCTCTACATTTTAGGTCAACATCATAGAAATTTAACCTTTCTCATTTAAAGCTTAAATTCATTGTTTTTATTTTTGTTTTTTTTTTTCATGAAGAACCTTGGTTTGTCACCAGAACTCCGCTGGTCACCTGCTTTAATACCACAAACTTTGCATATTCCCATTTACTACAGAAACACTCCTAGGGCAGCCCCATCCCCTCTTGTTCGCAGCAGAAAGAACTTTCTTCCAGCTCTTTCCCTGCCCTCTACTTCACTCATGGTGACAATGGTAAGAGGAAGTCTGTCTCGGGGCTCCTGGCCCTTATGTCAACTATCAGACAGCTCTGTCCTGTCCACCTCCATCTAACAGCAGAGGGGAATGGGGGCCTTGTGTAGGGTCTTTGGAAGGATCTGCTGGAGGAAACAGCTCTGGGAAGATGAAAAGGAGGAAACGCATTCCAGAAAGAAAGAACAGCGGGGACAAAGGCAAGAAAATGGGAGATAAATAAGATGCTTGGGAATCTCAAGTTGTTTATTTATTTTGGACTGAATGTAAAGAGAATACGGTAGGAAGTCAGGAAGGTGGCAGAGACCAAACACCTATATATGCGTAACTACGGTATCAGGCTTCTGTAATCAAGTGTCATGTGTGCAGTGGGCATGCTCGGTGCTCCTGGAGTTTCCAGAAGTTGTTTATGACTGAAATGATTAGGAGAAACACATCGAGTAACTGATACTTGAACTGAGTCTTAATTTAAGGGGATGTAAGATTTTTATATCAGAAATTAAAGGAGAAGGATGGAAGAAGAGGAATTTGCCTTCTTGGGTGAAAAGTGACCAATATTGGGTATAGCTGGGCACTTTGATATGATGTGCCTTTTAATATGCTAATGCTTTTTTTTTTTGCGGGGGGGGGGGCCTAAAACCAAAGCAGTCTAAGCCATATACGTTCTTAACCCCTATTGGACATCACCTTAATCTCTCTGATAGCACCTACCATCTTCATTCTTTTTCATGTAAGTCAGCGATCCTTCATGGGCTCTGAATTCTTTAAGGGTCTTATCTCACCTTTGTACCCTCCCACAAAGGCAAACACTGCCATCACAGGCACACAGTCGGGGCCCAGTAGCTGTCTGTTGAATGTGGAAGTAAAGACTGAGGGTCTTGTTTATTTATGCCTTGTTGTCTAGACAGCCCCTTTTCAACTCCATGCAAATATTGAGATTTGGTTGGAGGGAACGTGTTGCACCAGGAGCCAGGAGACCCAAGTCCCACTCCCAGGCTGGCCACGAGCTCGGTGAATGATACCAAGTCTAAACGTCCTGATCTGTAAAGTTAGGTCAGTGTGCTAGGTTGTTGTTCAACCCTTTAGCCCATAAGGACTCGTTCTGAGTCATTTGTTTACCAATTTAAAAATTTTTGTTTATAAAATAGTGACTGTTCATTTTTAGCCTGACCGTGTGTGCCAGACAGGGTCTCTGACAAAGTGGAATGATGGGCCACCAAGTGGGTGTCAAGGTCCTGCTAAGGTCCTGGGGGCAACGTAACGGCATGTAAGTGTCACATCTTCATTGTGACTTTGGAAATTTTAAAAATGGCTGATAGGGCTCTAAGCGTCTGAGGACCAGGCTTTGGGAACACCGAGCTAGGTGGTCCCTCCTGATGCTGGTCTGAAATTTTTTCAGAGTGATTCCCCTCGTCTTGAATAAGGAGAGATGCTTACTACTGGATGATTTCAGAATGCTCTTATTTCCTCTAAAATTATTGTAAGACATACATTTAAGTACTTCAAAATGAAATAATCGTAATATGCTTGTAAGCATTTTGAGAAACGATGCATTGCTGTTTGAGATAATTAAAGATGTCATCCCTGAATGGTAAGGAAGCCAAGGGTAAGACTCTTAGTTAACAGCACTTGTCTGAATTCTGTCAGCCTGTAGAGGAAGACTGGATACAAGAGATTTTTTTTTTTATAAGTTTCTTTCTTTTTTTTTTTCCTCTCTCTAAAAGCTTAAACAGGAAAGCCAGGCTCTCAATTACTCTAGCTCATTTAGGATTCCTTCCTGGTACCTTCCTCAGCCCTAGGTTTCTTTTCCTTGTCAGTCAATGCCCCCTCCTCCACTCCTGTGTTCAAATAACCTTTGAGAGGAAGTCCTCTTTGCAGTACAAATTTCCACTTCTGTAGGAAGACAAGTAGAGCAAATTGGGTTACGACTGAGAATGACATTAAGGTGCCAGTGGAATAAGTTCTTATTTAGTTTCATTAGTTTCTTTGGAAAGTGCAAACTTAAATAGCCATATACATTCCCCTGGGCAGCACCAGGTCTCTCTTGTGTTTTATTTTTAGCCTTGACAAGAAAGCTGTCTTTGCCAATTTGCCTCCCAGTAGGTGATGGATGTTTCTTTCAGGATATTTATCCTGAAAGAAAGGCGTAGCAAGAATTACAATAACCTCCATTTATATAGTGCTTTTACGTAGTTTATATCATTTAATCTTTGTAGTAATCAGGCAAGACAAACTGGCATTATTTCTCCTAAACAAGGAACTTTAAGGTCGTAGGAGTTGCTTTGTTTAAGGTCACTCAGTGCATCAGTAGAGAAGCCAAAATTTGAATCCTTATCTGTCTGTCACCAGTGTCAAAGACTTTCCTGTCCAAAATGCTGCCTTAAGCTCTATCATTTACTCCAAGGGTAAGAAGGATTCCTCTGCACAGTACATGTGACGTCCTGAGTGAGCGCTGGACTGAAAATGGGCAAAAAGAGGTGGTGCTGCCTGGGAAGTGTCATCACTTGTAGGGGAGGCAGACAGAGGGACAAACAAAACTGCTAACTCAGCTTTCAGAGAGGCAATAAGCAGTGTTAGTGAAGGCAGAGTTGAGGCAAAATCATCGAAGGGGGAATGTTTATTTAGCAAATTCAAATGACCCATGTAAAAATTATTCGGGCTTAATAGCTTAGACACTCAAATATAGAAAAATGAGAGACCAATTAATCCCCTCGAAATGGTGAAGATTCTTAAAAAGTCGTAAGATGCAGTTTTGTGAAGAATGAGGGGAAATGAACTTCCCGTAGTTGCCTGTGGGTTTGTAAATTAGTACACCCTCCACAAGGGCAGTTTAGCGTATTTATAAGGAAACATAGTGTGAGCATGGGTCTGCCCTGCTGTGCTGGGCATTGTGCAAGGTGGTAGGAGAGTGATGGTAAGCCAGATACTGTTCCTGCTGCGGGGGAAACTAAATAAGCAGTAATGTGATCATTTGATGAAGTGTAAATGGTAGCCTTTCCTCTTTTTGTGATAACGGTGTATGTGTGCAGGTAGACTATTAAATATACCAGAGTTGAATGGGGTTTGTTTCATCTTTGTGTTGTAGAATATTATGGGATATTTATTGTCTTTTTAAAGTTTTCCTATATTTTTCAAATGCTCCTATATGAATGACTAGAATAATAAGGCTGTATCATGAAGTCCTGTCTTTATTACTGGCAGTGAAAATCAATCAGTTCATGAGCCAATAAGAATCAGGCCTGGGGGCATATTAAGATCTAGAAGTTCACGCCTGGTGCACTTGGGGGCGAGCCTCTGTGTGTCCGTCTGAGATCTGGATGGTGTCCTTCTCATTTCTTTTCCTGCATTTGTGTGGCCGAGGGGCTGGTACTTGGACACAAGTAGCCTTACTGGTTTTCAGTACAGTTGATCATTGAGACAGGGACTCAGCCTTGAGCCTGAGCTCTGTTGGCTAATGAGCTTGCCCTTCCTCTTACCTCTGCCCAAGAAGGGAGCTTGGTCCCCAGGACCCCGAATTTCTGGTTGGATATCCCTGGATACATCTCTAGGAATACCTGAGGAACTCTCTAGTGCTTTGGATCTGGAGATTGTTTTTAGAATATCCTGTTGTCATGTTCTTTCACCTCCTGCATTAGAGTCAAGCGAGTTCATGCTTCTAGACTCAGAGATTTGGACTTTTAGGTCCTGCTTGCCCTCCAAGGAGAGCAGCTTACTCACTGAATTGGTTCCTTAATCCCATCACCTGACATTCTGGAGCATCCTTCTCTTCTGCTGGCTTGTTGGGAGACCCCAGAATGCCTTGCAGAATGTGGCTTATCACACACGCCCACTCCAACTTCCTCGTTGGCCATCCACCCATCCTCTGCTTAATCATGAGCTTTCCCTCAGCAACACCTCAAGCTTCTCATTTACACCTCCCGATTTTGTACTCAGTCTGCACAGAAACTTGATATTTATGATAATTGGCAAACGTTTTCCCCTAAAAGTTAAATTGAATAATTACAAGGCTGTATGATGCTAATATTCTTTTTAGGAAGTGATGAAATATCCTCATTGAGGACATTAAATAAAAAGTAATCAAAGTATCTTGCAAGTTCTAAGATTTATGTGCTACCTGATTGTTCTATAATTTAAATGATGGTTTATTTCTCTTTCGGATCCACTAACAATAACAGAACTTAATTTTTAAAGAATTTGAAATAGCAAATGCCTAAGGCAAATATTCTTGGGAAAATTTAAAATAAAGGACAAAATGTATCTAGATAGCACTGTGACATTAAATGAATTTGAAAGTTGGCTTGTGTATTAAGCTTGTTCTCAGGATAGAAACGTTTGCTCTGAAAGTCAAAATTCCCCGTAGTTAGTTTCACAATGGGGTCCTATCTTTAGTCCCAGAAGGAGAAGATAAATTGAGGCACTGTATTAATTATTTGACAGTACACGGCAGCGATGATTTATCACCATTTTGGTGAAGTTCACTTATTTGCATAAAATAATTAGGACCAGCAACCTTCAAGTTATTTATTCTAGAAGGATCAATGACAATGTATTCATTGTTGAAAACTCCAGTATTAGGAGGTTTGCACTAAGAGAGGTCATGTTTGTGTTAGGGATCCGTGATCGACTCAAAGTCTGCCTGATTCTCATGAAACTCAGCGGGATTTAGATTTCTATATTCACATTTCTATGCTATTAAGCCTGAGTAGTTTTCATATAAGCCATTTGAATTTGCAAAACAACCACTATCCCTTCAGTGATTTTTTGCCTCAGTTCTGCTATTACAGGTATTATTTATTGCCACTTTAAGTCTTAGCCTCTTAGTTAAGCTGTTTCTTCTCTTTTTCTCTCACATCTTAATTTCTGGCCATCTCATTTCTTACTGTTTCCTGAGTATACCTGTTACCAATTATCAAAGCAGCAAAAGAAAAAAATGTTGAATTAAGTTGGATTTTCTGTGCTAGAGATCTGAAAATTGTATTTATTTCAGAATAAGAAAATCACTTTTCCTCTTCAGCATATTTGACACATTTTCATAGTACACACAAATGACCCAAATGTTACCTTCCTTCCCCTTAAGAATCAACTACCCCCTCAGATATATTTAGGAAAGAAAAGGGATCTGTTCCACATCCAACCCTGAGTCATCCTTGTTGAGAGGGTCTTGCCTGTTGCTACACCCCAGGCTCCTAACGCCATTGGTTGCTCCGAACTCCAGGACCACCTTCTCAGTAGGGTTAAGAATTTGGATCTGTTGGCCTTAGCCAGGAGGATGATGTGAGAACGACCAGGCTTTCCTTTATTATTTGTAGTAGACCTTTGTCTTTCTTTTTGATGACCGGGTCTTGGAACCTCCTAACTATGTTGGTAGAATTACCGTGTTTTGAGGCAGAGCCTGCTTCTCACTTGCATATGGCACTAGGTGGTCATATTTCCATCATCCTTTGCAGCGAGGGCTAGATGACGGCCACCATCCATCCCACACACAGACGGAGTTAGAAGCTACTTCTGTGAAGAAGGAAGCCCTTCCAGGGATCTGTGGGCACAGTTACAGATCTGTGGAGGCAGCTCCCAGGGGCAGCCGGGGCAGTGGTGTCTGTGGCACTGGTGGGGGGTCCAGCGTCCGTGGTGCCGATCTTAGAAGCTGCAGTGTTGCCTATAGTGATGGAAGCAGTGATGTCTTGGGCCAATTCTGTGGCATTACTTGAGCTTTATACCTGGCTGCATGGCCCCAGAGCCTGATTCTCTGCAACCCAACATCCTTTATGTTAATTTTTCAATTTTAATATAACTTAAAACTGACAGAAAATTTGCAAGAATCTGTAAGAAATTCCTATATACTTTCGGTTTAGGTTTTTAAAAACTCTTCCTTCAAAAAAATTTTTTTTGGAAGTAATCTCAGGCTTTCATAGAATTTGCAAAGATAGAAAATAGAGTGCCCATATATCCTTCACCCAGCTTCTCCCAATGACAACTTACAAAACTGTAGCGTAACTATCAAAACTAGGAGATGGATACAAATTATTAGCTCAGCTACAGACTTTATTTGGATTGCACCAGTTCTTATGTGCACTTTAAAAAGTGTATATAGTTCTACAGGATTTTATCTCCTATATAGATTTGTGCAACCACCAGCACAATCAGGACATGACATTCCATTGCCCCAGAGAAGCTCCCTTCACTTCCACTTTGTAGTCACAGTCTCCTCGAAACGTTACCCTTGGCAACCCTTTGGTCCATTCCCCATCACAGTTTTGTGATTTCAAGAGTATTATGTAAATGGAATCGTGCAGTTTGCAAGCATATTCATCTCCTAAGGACAGATTACTATTCTAAGATAGTAATTCTTAGAAACAATTCAGCCTTACTCCAAAATAAAGAAAAGAAGCATTTTCTAAGCACACCATATTCTGTATAAATTCTCCTACCCACTGTCTCCACTTTGGAAACAATGCTTTATATTAGCACACAAAAGAATCTCCTGTGTGCAGATGATGGCCAGATATGGGGTCTCAGAGGTCTGTTTCATTGAAATGCCAGACACACATCTATGTACTCCTGCTGCTGCCTTCAGAGAACTAAAATGCCAAAGAGAAGCTTTGAAATAAACTTTTTTTTTAAACTTTAGGCCATATTAAATTCTTTGGCATGGCATCCTTCTCATTAATTTCCATTCATTAATAAAAAGGTGGGACAAAAAGTAGTGTCAAGTTTTATCACCTTCTTTGTCAACAGCAAACCTCAAAGGATGGAAATATGTCTGTGTGTTCCTTCAGTTACATAAAAAGGATGCAGTGGACACTTTGTTAATATTCCTTTACAACCTAAGGTACCACCTCTCTTTCTTCATTTTGTTACCAACACATGTCCTCTTTCATAAGGGAACACTCCCATCACAGCTGACTCAATTTAGTAGAAACAGCAATTTCACGTAACTCTCCTTGGGCTGACCCAGACACATTCATTTACCACTAGTGTGTCTTCTCGTCTTTGTGGTGATTTTTTCTTTGCCTCATTTGGCCCTTTGCTAGCCATTGACTTCTGCCTGGAACTCAGTGTAGTGTCTAAGTGCTGGAGATTGCAAATTCAATGCAGATAGGAGATTTAGAAAGACAAGAGGCATATAAAAGATGGTTTTTAATTTATCCATATGTGAGTATTGAAGTGATTTTTATTTAAAAAATAGTTATTACTATATAAAATAAACAAGTCCTACTGTGTAGCACAGGGAACTATCTTCAACATCTTGTAAATAGTCTATAATGAAAAAGAAAATGAAAAGAAATATATGTATATACATAACTGAACCACAATGCTATAGATACATCAGAAACGAACACAACATTGTAAATTGAGTATATTTCAATTTAAAAAATAGTGTACTAATTATATGGTGATTTTATTACATATGGGGATACCGGTATATAAGATGAATTTCCTGTAAGCTTGTACAGGACTTTTACACGAGTGTGCTTACAAACTGCTCCAGAGAAAACCTGAGAATCTAGGAATGATGGGAAGGGTTAAACTAGCCAGAGTTTTGTTGTGAGAACCTTTGTAATAATCATTCTTAACAAAGATGGGTGTTTTTGCTCCCAGAGAGGCATATCAGAGTTACTTGGATGAATTTTTGAAAATGTACAACGGATTATAAGGATTTTGCTGGTCTCACCCCTCTGAGTTGAGAGTCAGCTGTGCAGTGATTCTGTTTTACCACAAAGAATGTGCTGTTCCTTGGTTGTGCCAAAGCCGAAATGAGATTATGAATTACTAGGTTAAAGCTTTAACAATCTTAGTTGATAAGATTCAGATAAAACTGGGGATGAGGTCATACACTACAGAAAGATAAACTTGAAACTGGCCTTTTTGTCAATTGCCTGTGAAAATCAAGGGAAAATGCAGAGGGCATAAGAAATTAACTGTTTTGTGCTTATGTAGGGGTCAGAACAAAAGTGTTGCTAGAAATTAGCTCTGAGGGGCCTAGGAACTCACTCTTCAGGGTGGGGAGGTAAGCCAGGATCTGTGAAGTTGTACCCCCAATTTTTTTTTTCTAGCTTGGAATATCAGAAACCTTTACCTCGAGCGTGACTATCTTTATTCCTTTGTTACTGTCTAAAATAATTTCTTCTTCGTTTTCCTTTTGTGTTGAATAACATTCTCTGGACATCATTTTCTTGTCTCTGCTAAATAAAGTATTTTTGTCCATGTGTGGGCAGTTGGTGAACCGGAGGAAATCGGGAATTCTAGAGCAGTGCTGGCCAACAGGACTTCCTCTGACAATGGAAATGCTCTGTACCTGTGCTGTCCACTGTGGTAGCCCACTGACCACTGGCCAACCGAGCATTTGAATTGTGACTAGTGTGACCAAGGAACTGAATTCTAAATTTTATTTAATATTAATTTAAATGACCACAGGTGTCTAGTGGGTTCATTATGAAACAGCTCAGCTCAAGGGGGAAGATAAACTCAGGTGAGACAGTCAGGGCTTCTTTAAATTATGATCCCTCTCACCTAGAGATCTTCTTTCCAGAGCTCTTCACTTTCAAAATCTTAGAAATTTTATAATTTGTTTCCTTGAAGAAAGACATTGATTTGTAAGCTCTCTCTGAATTACTTTGCTCAACGTTTTAGAGTTTGAATGTGCAAAGCTCCTTTACCATGTGCTCTTTATTTCAGGAATGCCTGTTCATTCCCTGTTGACCTGACCACACAGCATCCTTCCCCATATTCAAGCTCACAGGAGTTGTGTAAGGAGGGTTGGATATATAGACACTGAACATCCTCAGCTTGCAAGAGGCTCACCCACAGAGGTTCACTTGTGAATTATGGTTTTGAAACTTAGGGTAGGTTTCCGCTCTGACTCAGCTTCCAGGAGCAGTCTACTAAACTCATTTACCCGAAAATGGAAGTGAAAGTATATTTGCTTTACAAAATAATCGAAACCAATAAAGTTGCAATTCTAAACTGAAAAGAAAACCAGTGTGACAGTTTTCTATTTTGAGTGCAAGAGACAGAAATAGAGGGACCCACGCCTGATGTGCAGTTTCCTGGAGAGTGAGGGAAAAGAAAGAATGTAGGTGAAGAAGACAGTATATTAGAGAGTTCAGCAAACCAGCTTTGAAGTAGCACCTTCACCACTGGTGGGTGAGGAATAAGTGTGGGTAGAGGGCAGCTGTCCAAGGAGAGGTGCTGAACGTTTCTAAGCTGACAACTCAAAACTGGTTGGGGAAGGAGTGAAATAATACCTATACTCTCGGTAGCTTTTAACTTTTTTTTTTTTTAACAGGACTCAAAAAAAAAAAAAAAAAAAAACCCAAAACCTGAATAACATAGGACTTAATTTCTTCTCCATAAGCTTTAGGAATTAGTCTTATCAGGCAGGCTTGGCAAGCCTATCCTCCCCATGGGTTTGGGAAGAAGAGAAAAATATGTGAGAAATGTCTTGGTTGTAATCGTATCTCCAGCATGCGGCATGGGGTCTGATGGAGCAGTGGGTGACTACGTGACTGCAGTGTTAATGGCTGGGTGAAGGCTCTCCTGTGTTTGTCCAGAAAGGAAACAAAGCAGTGGCTCTGACCTGTGGACATTTGTCTGCGTTCTTCTGGGGGTTCAGGATTACTAGTAATTTGCCTCTAGAAACCACATGTCAGTAGAATTTCCTTAGGATCTTCTGTAGAGCTAGAGATAGTCTAGATTTGGGTCTTAGTTACAGTTAAAGTTGATAGAAGCTTTTACTTGTATGGAGTTCGGTCTTCATTTAACGTCTTTGGATTCTCCGTGCACTCTCCTTTCTGTACTGTGGTCTGCTTTACACATTTGATAAATGGAAGGTTCTCAGAGGCTTGTCATCAAACTGACACCTATGATTTATCTCTGGGTGAGCGAGACTTGGAAAAAAATGCAGCCTTCAGTCGACCATGGGGATGAGCTGCGGTTTTTCATGGTCTGACTGAAGTTCTGGTTAGCCTTCAACTGCTTCCTGGGACGCTGCTGTCATTTTCAGATAGGGGAAAAAAATGATACCATAAATGAAAACTTAGAAACAGATTGTTTTGCCTTAAACCAATTGGCCTAACATCAACTTATCTAAAATTTAACCTCCTCTGAGAATTTCTCCATCCATTCAGGCATCCCTTCCCCCTGCCCCATACTTTTGAGATTTTATATTTTCAAAACGTTTTGATCGAATATACTAGGCTGACTTCTGCTTTTGGACAATGTGGAGTAATGGGGACAGATTTATCCTCTTGACTGAAACAACTGAAAAAAACCCCAAAATATATGAAAACAATGATATTCAGACGTTGGACCCCAGGCAGCACAAGGCAGTGGTCCCTCAGAGAGGGCAAACACATGAGCTGAGCCCTGTGGTTGCCCCAGCTGACTTCCTGGGGAGAGTTTTAGGCTGCTGTGCTGGAAGGGGGAACCCACGTGAACTGATGATAGTTAATTCCTGGATACTGTGTAATTACATTTGTAAACTTTCCAGGTGGACCTTTGTACTAGAGATGTTCCCGTAAAGGTTTATGTTCCGACCATGTCCACATCCTTCTTCTGGGGAAAGCAGCACTCTCCCCCTTCCTTCTGATGAAAGTTAGGATGGCGTAGCGTGTGCAATGATCAGTGAATATATCCCTCATCCTCTGGTTTTGACTGACTGGGCCAGGGATCAGTGTTCATGCTTAGGTGGAAAATAAAAGCATTGCTTGGCAAGAACTTTGACCCCAAAATCTTGCTCTGTATTGGATAGTAACAAATTAAGCCACTCAGATCTTCTCTCTTGGAGAGCATAAATGTCAACAGAAAAGGAGGATGCCTAGAACTCAGGTTGTGTCTTAAAAGACTGAGCTATTATTTTGGTTCAACATGAGGCTGGATATAAATCCCCGATCTTAGTAGACCCCAGTGCAGAGTGACTACATCATTGCCGAGATGATTCTTCTGTTTTCTCTCACAATAAATTACTATCACCAAAGGTAATACCTTTATGTTTTTTCTTATGACCTAAATGGCTTTTTTATTCTTATAAATAATAATAGCTGTGATTGAGTGCTTACTATGAGCTAAGCGCACATGTTGTAGCATCTCCCCAGCAGTCTTGTAGAAAAATATATGATTATTACTTGTAAAGTTTTATAGATTATAACCCAAGATCAAATTATTAGTATGTATCAGAGCTGGGATTCAAACCCAAGTTCAAGTTCATCTTTTTATTAGTTTATATCCTTTTTCTTCCTCTGGTTACTTGCCATTGATCAATATTTCTTTCACCCAAGTTAATTAGGACACTTAAAAAAAATTGAAACTCAGGGTGTATACTTGACTCAAGCTCTGGTTTCAATTTTTTTTTTTTATTCTTGGATAGTTATTATTAAAATTGGATCTATTTTTTCCTGGATGAGTTGTCAGCTATTAAAATTCCAGTGAGAATGCTTGTGAATAACCATTTTTCCAAGTAATTAAATAAGAGATTATCTTCTTTTTGAGAAAATGTTAGCTGCCAGCAAACATGTTTTCAGCTAATAGATTTTAAATTAAACTCACTGTGAGTGGTATTTTACCTCTAGGTAGGAGAATTGAATTCTTCTCAGAAAGATGAATATTTCTAATCAAAGACACACGCAAACAGTTCTCATTTTCAGGTAGAAGCTTTTTAGATGGAATTGTATGTTAAGGAAAGATCATCAGTTGTAATCTGTTAATTAAGTGTGGTTTGAAAAGGTGATTTCAAAAAGTTCAATTGGGAAAGTTCAATGCAGAAAATATAATTTGTTTTAGGATATATTCTGTATATCCTCACAACTTAGATTAGTAAATTTGTGTCTTTGGGGGACTATTAATTCAATAAAAATCTGGCATGGTTTAGAATATAAGGAAATCTGGAAGATGAGCTGTTGGACTGCACAACGGAAGGGGCTTGAATTCTTTGGTATTTTTGGCAAAGGACAAATAATTGCTGTCAGTTTTCCAAAGAATTACAGAGGGAGACTAGGAAAGGAAATACTGTAGAAATTCTCCCAAAGCATCCACAGACTCTCAGACAGTCTCCCATATTATACTTTTTCTAAGATTAAAAGAAAAAAAAACTATACGTTAGGACTTCAGCACTTTGAGACTATTGAGAGGAGAATGTTTTAGAAAAGTCGTTGTTTGAAAAACCTAACTATAAAACATCAGCAGTCTCCTTCAGTTGGACCCTCTTTTTGAGAGCCTTGTGCATGAATTTTTGGTCATTTTAAGGATTAAAGAAATCTTATTAGGGAAGTTAACTTATCATTAATTGTCATTTTTATTAAAATATTGCAGCAAATACTGAAAAATCAAGTAATACTAAAAAGCATACAGTAATTGAGTCTCCCTTTCAGCCCAGACTCAGGAAGGTGATCATCATCAACAGTTTCTCTGTGTCTTTCATAAAAATTTTCAGTTGTTTATATATATATATATATACACACACACACACACACACACACATTTTCTGCAATATATTTATATATAAAACTAAGTAGACTATATTTATATATTACTGAATAGAATATCTTAGTGATACCTTCATATCAAAATGTACATACGTACTTCATTCTTTTTAACTGCTGTATACTATTCTTTTATGTAGGCATAATGTTATTAATTTAACCAGTCCCCTACTGGCAGACAATTAAGGGTTCTTTGAGATCTTTGCTATGGTTATGCTGCAATGAATATTCCTGTATATATGTCTTTGGTAGTGTCCAAATATACTTGTTAGGTACATTTTTAGAGGTGGAATTGCCACTCTAGAGAGTATCTTCATATTTAATTTTGATCTTGTCAAATTACCCTCCAAAGAAATTTTTGCTAATTATATTTCTATCAAAAATGAATGTGATTCTTCATCCATATGGTGAAACTGATCTTTGTTAATCTTCTAGGTGAAAATAAAATGTTGTTTTACTTTGTACACCACTGATATTTGAAATCAGAGCTGAAAAACTTTGCAAATTTTTTAACTATTTATTTCTTCTATGAAATGAATGTTTTGCTCCTATATCTATTTTTTTTATTTTTTCCCTCAATTGATTTGTAAGAATGCTTCCTAAATGACAGAAATTATCAAAATACACTTTCTTACTATATTTTTTGGTGAAATTAATACATGTCTATGACACTACCAGTAGTGACTAATGTTTAAGTTTGATTAGTCTTTGATGAATATTGACACAGTAACTTCACGCTAATTTGTTAGAAGTCAAAAGAGATAATGTTCCATATGCATCATTTGTTAACTGATGTATCCTTTTTGTATACTTTGCAGTAAAAATTTTGTAAAGAGCAACATATAGGTGCTAGGGATTATTCTGCTCTGTTAGAGTCAGTTTTCCAAAGAATTAACAGAAGAAGACTAGGAAAGGAAATACTGTAAAAATACTTACATTTAAAATTCTTAAATTCTCCTTGGACGCAAGCGGCTTCCTCACAGCTCGTGCTGTGAGGACGAGAGGAAAGCCCTCTGCAAATCTCCAAACCTCTGTCTCCGTGCAGCTCTCTCCTTTCTGGTCCTTTGCCATGTGAACTCTAGGCGCCTGACCCTCCTCAGACTCCCACCTCTGTCTCCTCAGTTTAGAGAGACTCATACTCAATCCAGATTTATTTCCAACATTTCAGCAAAATAGCCAGTACATTCTTTTTGCTCAAACCAGATTGCATAAGCATTTTTGTTGCTTGCACTGAAGGAGTCCCACCTGTTCCTTAGGCTTCATGGAGCTATTTTTTTATAACATGTTTTGACATATAGAGTAAGAATTCCAGCCCAGCTTACAGGACCTCTGCAGGGGGCCGTTAAAATTATAGTTAAGGGCCTTTTTGTCTGTCTAATTCAAGAGTAATTTGAACCTACTAGAGGGATGAATAGACTAAATAACTTGATGTCATCTTCCGCAAATATTGTTCTCTCCAACTATTAAATGTTATGTAGATTGACATTATTTACTTCATCTTATTATGAATATTATACATACTCAGTGTAAAACACATACACATGCATGTAAGTATACACATCACCACCATTAAAAATTATAAATTAGAAAATAAAGATCATCCAAAATATTATGATTCAGTGATAGTGCCCATCTCTGTTTCACAAGGAAATTCTCAACTTGGCAGATGTCTGTAAGCACAGTACACAAGGCCAGTTCTGGCCCCCATTCTCTTCTTCCTTCCTTTTATCATGCTTCATACAACTTAAATTTTAATTTGGTTAATCCTCCACCTTTCTTCCAGTTAGTTGGTCTTTTTTGTGTGTCTTCTCTGTGAAAACTTACCCTACCCCAACGTTATAACTGTATTTTCATCCATATTCTTCTAAAATTTTTGAAGTTTCCTTTTAACATTTAGGAGCTGAATCTACTTGGAATTGATCTTTGTATATGGTGTGAGGTAGAAATCTTATATGTATATAAATAGTGTATATATATATTTTTTTCTCTACAGATAATGTTTCCAGCTCATTTACTGAGCAGTCTGTTTTCCCCATTTTGATTTGTGTTGCCCACCTTGGGCAATACATGGGTCTGTTTCTGGGGTTCTTTCTTTTAATCCTTTGGTCATTTTGTCTGTGCTTGCAACACAGTGTTAATGACTCACTATGTAAAGCGGTCCTAGCGGATAGCACAAGCCTCGTCACATTCTCCATCCGAATCAGCTTGACTGTGCTTGGTCCTTCGCGCTTCCACATGAATCTTGGTAGACTTCTCTAGTTTACTGCATACCCACAGCGCACAAAATCTGTGGGCGTTTTGGTCCAAATTCAACTCTGAGTTTATAGATTAATTTGAGGGAGAATTGACATCTTTTTGACACAAAATCATGCAGCTCGTGAAAGTCACATAGCTACTCATTTATTTGGTTCTTCTTTTAGGAGTTTTAATACCATGTTGTTAGTTTCTTCATAGACGTTTTTAGACTTAGTCCTATATTTTTTGCTGTTACTTTGTTGGGATATCTGTTTATTTTTTTATGGAAACAGAACATTGTATTGTAGCATGAAACAAGGGTATATTGCTTCAAAAAGAGTGTGACCCACAATTCAGACTGCTCCTGAAGGATGAAGACGGAGAAGTGGCTGCTGAATTTTGACAATTAGAAAGACATTGGTCTCACCCTACGAGTCTGTATATTGGCTTTGGAGTCAGATACATTTGCATTTGAATTCCAGTACCACCTGTTATTAAGCCATATGGGTTGAACTACTCTTTTGAGTCCAATGATAGAGTCTTTACCCCAGGATTATTGTGTGGGTTACGTGAGTTAAAATGTATAAAGCATATAATGTTTTGCAGCTAGTAAGGTGTGAAGAAAAGAGGAAGATACGATGGCAGATTAAAAGAACATTAGAATGGAAAACAGGATTTATATTAGACCATCAAAGAGTTAAACCTGTGGGTAGGAAAAGGGGAGAATTCTAGTAAATAAATAGACCTGGAAGATAGTTAAAACAAGGCTGATCAAATAAGAGTAATCCAAGCAGAGTGGAAGGTCTCAGAAGCAGACAGCGTGACAGAGCAGAAAATGAGATGAAGGAGGAGACAATTGGCCCAAACAGGGAAACACAATACTTTGGAGCCAATTAGCATAGTGCCAAGTACCCTTACACTTGTCCACATCGCATAAACGTGTGTTTGAATTTCATTGTATTACATTTTGTTTCAAAATGATACCATTAAAAAATAGTTAACATGTTCTTAGTAATGAGAGAACCGTGTTTTAAACTCTGCAGTGTACTGAAAACTATTAACCTGAAAAGCAAATGTTAGTGTTATGGTTTGGATTAAGCTGTCTAGAATATTCAATAAATCAGAATCACTTATTGCGTGGTGACAGTATGTGAAGGAACTTTTATTATAGTTTAGTGGTGTATTTATTTGGGTTGTTAAGGCCCCTCCAAAGAGTAACTGGGACTGAATGGATGACAAACTTGGAAAGATTATGAAGTTAAAGAGAAGAGGAGATAAAGCAAAAGAAATAAATCCTTAATCCTTTGTTCAAGAAATGTTTAGTCTTATTGTGTCCAATAAATCAGGGAAGCCCAATCAAAATGTCAAGATTCAATAAGCATCATCCTCTCTGTAACTCATTCTTATTTTCCCCCTGTTTTCTTTCTTAACAACAATTCTTTGTATTTCTAATTTTAACCAGACCAAGCCTCCTTGCAACTCTTTGCATTTTAAGTCACATTTATATGAGGGGATGACTCTAGGGGAAGAAAGAAAAGAAGGAATGAAGGAGGGAAGTAGGAAAGGAAGATAGGAAACAAGGAAGGAAGGAAAGAAAAAAGATGGTAGAGAAATAAGGAAGGAAGGGTCAACTGCAAACAAGAGCAGAAGTATGGACAGCAACATAAACGGACACCACCAGTTCCCCAAGTTTGCTATACCTTTTAAAAGGAATTTTTTTGATCAACTAAGAGCATGTGTTGCTCTCTTATGGATTCACGATGCATATTAACACATTAAGGGCACTGAGAAGACATCAGTTTAACTTTAATTTAACATTTCTTAAATGCACGTTCATGGTACACACATGGTTCCTTGTGTAACAACCATTAATGCCATAGTGATTTAATTCTCACAGTGCACACTTCAGGAAAAACTGGAGTTCACAATTTCATTTGCACGTATTATTGAATTTTATTTTCTTCCCCTTAAGCACAAATTCTCTTCTTTCTTTCTTCCAGCTCTATTGAGATATCATTGGCATATAACACTGTGTAAGTTGGAGGTGTATGCCATGTTGATTTGATAGACTTATGCATTGCAAAAATGATGATCATGACGTTAGCTAACGCTGCCATCACATCCCATAATTACCATTTCTTTTTTTGTGGTGAGAACATTTAAGATCTATTCTCTTAGCAACTTTCAAGTATATAACAGTGTATTATTAACTATAATCATCATGCTCCCCAGAATTTACTCATCTTATTACTAGAAGTTTGTATCTTTTGACAGATATTCTTATCTTTGGCTGTCTTGTTGTGCTGTATTGATTGTGATGGATGTCACTTTATAATACTCAGGATCCACTACTCCAGGAAATACTGCCCAGCTAAGCCCAGAGGAAAGACTAGGAGCACAATCTGGTGCTTCTGGTGTAGTTGTCTGGTTCCTCCACAAACCCTAGGACCCGGAGCAGTTCTATTTCATGTAGACCAGCATAGTTTCTCTTTGGTGGACCTCAACTTGAATTCCAGGTGGCAGACAAGCAGGGACCTGCAAAGGGATATATATGGTGGAAGCAACTGGTCAAAGTCTTTCACAACTTCCTCTGTCCTAATCAGAAGCAGAACACGTGCAGAATAATATATGTTGTGTTAACATTAAGCCGTAGTAATAAGAAAATATTTGGATGGATGACAAGACTTCAAACACAGTTGCCTTTTATCATACATGAATTTAAAACAATTAGTATCTAACAAAATGAAGAACTCTTAAACGTCGAAGCGCTTGACAGGGAAGAAAGCCCTTGCTCCTATAAATGTGCCTGCCATGGCAACACGAGTTTTAAATCTGTGAAGAGCTAATACCAAGTGGCAGGTTCTCTAGGTCAACCCTGTAAATGCAAGGCATTATTTGATTTAGATATAAGATTTTCATCACTTAATCCTGCAATTCAGTGAGATATCTTTATTCTAACCTGAAATTCTTTTTTGGAAAACTTGAATCACAAATAGAGATATTAGCGAGAGAGAATGATTTGTTAAACTCATGAGACAGTTGTTTTAGGGATTAGCACTGTGCGTATAAAACCTGTAGATTGAAGATCAGATTTTATGGCAAGCATATTTTGAGTTTAAAAAAGAAGAGGAAAAATCTTTTTGTATGCTTTCTTATGGCACATACTGTCTAAATTTTTTTTCTTTTGGGGGTGCTATTAAAAAGCATTATCACTAACAAGAAGTAAAAGTTACTAGTTAATCCAGAATTTGCTCAGTATAAAGGTGGACTTGTTGAGTCAAAAGTGAGTCCCCCCAGTCATCCCAGTCATCCCAGGAAAAAAAGCATTTCCCCATTTGGGACACTGTTACTAAAGTGATTCTTAGACTCTGAAACGGAGTGATTCTTTTGTAGAAATGCATAGTAATCTAATTAGAAAACATAAAAGCACTAAATAATACATGCCTCACATTTAACCATAGGGAAGTTCAGTTACCTCTAAAAGATGTGTTGGCTGTGTTTGTACTGAGGGGTTTCGAGGACAGGTGTCAGTGTTAATGTCCTCACTGGAGTTGTGGGTGGAACATGTACGGTAGTAATAGTACTAAAGTGTGCTTAGAATAATCTGGAATCTTCCAATTGGACTAGTTTTTGAGTGAATAAATCAGATTTGGGTGTTATTAGTTACGATGCTAATCGACTCCTTGGTATGCCTCCGTCTTCACGGATGTTGTGAGTTGCATTTCCCTGCTGTTACTTTGCACCTGCGTGATGGTGCGATGTCTGAGCAACACCAGGTAGTAGACTTTGTGGGGCAACCCGCCAGCCACAGCAGAAGCACCAGATTGTGTTCCTGCTCCTTCCCCTGGGTTTAGCGTTAACTTTCTCTGTGTTTGCTCCTGCCAAAGAGCCAAATCCCTCACAACCAGGATGGGGAATGATGCGTCAGTTACTAAAACACACAAGAGCCTAGACAGTGAGAAAAGAAAGGGCTACACCCTCAGTTGTTGAATTAGTTATGAAACAAATACATTCCTAGGAATTTAATGAATACAATTTCTGTACGCCTCACATTTAGAAATAATGAGATGGAAAATATGAAATAACATGTAACAACATTGCGACATGGAGAACCAGATCTTGAAGAATTTATTTTGGACAGGGACTGTTTCCTAATCTTAGGTTCCTGTTTAGAAGTATGACCACTAGCTGGCATGTGAATACTATTTAAACTTGAAAAGTGTTTATTTTTATAATTTTTGTCTGGAATTTTTCTCAATTTTTTAAAAAGAATGTCAGTAGAAGGCTGCCCAGTAGCTGTGTATGATTTTAGTTCCATGGTCAATTAAGGTTTCGCAGAAATAGAAAAAATTGAGTCTAAATTAAAGGCAACAGTCTGAGACCTGCCATTCTTGATGACTCCAGGTATTCAAATTCTAAATAATTTAGAATTCACAGAAATATTTTCCCACAATGGACATACCCATGAGCAAACATTTTTTTAAAAGGGATAATCAGGACCCTCTGAATGATTGTCTGTGGTTCAGGAATCTTTACTGGCTTGTAGGATTGGCAGAAGTCTCCTCTAAGGACCTCAGAATTTGTCCCTGCTGGCACTGCTGATTTGACCAGAATACGTTTCAACTAGTCATTGGCTGGGCCTCACATGGACCTGGGATCTTCACAATTAAAATCAGACTAATGCCACTTCCAGCAGCTTGGAAACTTGCCCCTTGAGTCTACCATCTGTTGCTTCTGCTGCTTCTTAACAGATAACCCCCCAAATCTCAAGCTTAACACAGTAAGTATATTTTCTTGCCCATGTCTTCCTGAACAGGTGTGCTAATTGGCAGACAGCATCTCCCAGGCACTGATACTTCATGGATTTTCAGCATGTGGTTTCTGAGTTGGCTGTCCTTGCTGAAAGAGGTAAGAGAATGAAGGGTTCATGGCGGAGGTTTCTCTAGGTCAAGCCTGGAAGAGGTCCACCTCCCCTCCACTCACTTACCGTTGGCCCCCCCCACAGTCACATGGCCAGATCTAACTGCAAGAGAGGCTGGGAACCATAGTCTGTCTTTGAGCCCAAGAGGAAGAGAAGTTGGGTTTGATGAATAGCTAGTTAGTCTCTGACACACGTGCAGCTGTACAAATATTTTAACAGTATTTACATTATTGTTACCTTTGTTGCATTACTTGTGATTTCTCATATGTGAATTTTAAAAATTATTCCAATTTGTCTTTGAAATATCTATTGTATTACAATTGTGTACATTTTCAAGATACATACATATATATATATATATATATATATATATATATATATATATGGTATGTATATATGTGTTATGTATATGTACAAAATATGTATGTGTGCAGTGTGTATGTGCATGTGTGATTCAAGGTCACTTAGTTTCACATAACTTGAGACCAGGATTTATAACTTTGAATCCACTGAATGGTTTCATTTTATTATACTTCAATCTCATGGTTAGAGAGAAGATGACAAAAAGGTCCATGAATCAATACTTTTTGATTATTATCATCTCCACTTTAAATTCCAATACCTGGTGGTAAATACTGAGAAAACTACCTTAAGTTTAGAGCTACAAGGGCATCAAATACTGGAATCTTTTCATAATTACTTTTGCTGCTCTTTCCATTTTTTTTTTCTTTCAGTACTCATTATTTCTTTATCAGATTGACTCAGGGATTTATCATAATCATTCTGGCAATTGAGGAGGTAGAAAGAGGCAAAGGTAGATTAATAGATACAGTAGAAGGCTGAACTTTTTCTAAAAATTTCAAAAGTACAACGCCCAAACTCACATATCCAATAAAGGATATCTAATGAGAGAAGAATAGAAAAAAACAATGGTACCTGTAGGTTAAAAAAAAAAAAAAAAAAAAAGATCTCGAGCTCGAAGCAGAGATCTGACTGCACATGCAACAAAAGGAGTGGGCTGAGCTGGGTGGGTATGACAGGCTGTGAACCGGGATGATGACACCAGCATCTCTGTGTCCGTGCCCAGGGCAGACAGCTGCTTCTCATTACCGCTGCCAAGGAGGAGTGCAGGAGGGAGTAGAAAATCCAAATGTGTTGTTCATAAAGAAACAAACTAAAATTCAAGTGAACTCAGAGAGGAATTAGCTAGTTAGTGAAAAACGCTAAAAAGCCAGAACCACCTGGTTCAGGAAAAACTACCCTAAAAGGGACTGTCAATGTTACAAATAGCAAGAAGAACAGATAGTCTTCCCAGGGTAGAACGAGGGGGAGATGCTTTATTGTGGCCTGATAAGGTGAGTAATATAGAAGGATTGTTTCCAGGCAGCTGCTGCCCATTAGACGAAGGTGGTGAGAGACTCCACTGAGAGCCTTTCAGACAAAGTTATGTGAAAGTATGCACACTCCAGAAACACGACTGAAGATCTTAGATTGATCATGCTCCAAGTTCTATTGTGGCTAGAATGTCTTCTGGGCAAAGGGAAAAAGGCCAGGCTTGGATTGTCCATATGTCTTAAACACTTAATGAAAAATTATATTAATTCCTCTATATCTTCTGTTACTTGTCCAAGAGGCTAAATATGATTCAGATTGTCTTCACAGGACTCTGCTGATTGAAACAGACATTTCTTGGCTTTCTTTTCCTTTCTCAATTCCATGTGTTTTTTTTTTTATTTCAACTTTAAACGTATTGAAGGTAGAACCAACATTTACTGATTGTTTACTATTTCTCAGACCTTGTCTCAATGATGTATCTCTTGCATCCCTCAATACAATCTTGTAAAGGAAATAATTGTTTAAAAATCACATTTCACAAATGAGGAAACTGTGTTGCTTAATGATACAGTAAAAGGCAGAACAAGAAAATTGATTGTATTTCTCAATGCAAAGGTCATACTGTTTTCCCTAGAAGAGAAGTCAGGGTCCCTGACATGGGGTTTGAAAATGTTTGTAATAGTAAACATAGCAGCTTCTTCAACTTTCCTCTACTTTATGCTCTTGGAGGCAACACTGGAGACCTGGTCAGTGTGTTTCTTGGAATCTTGGGCAAGTCACTTCACTTTTTCCAATGGAAAAATGATGGGGTTGGACTAGAGGATATCACAGATCTTGACCAGCTTTGATTCATCTCCAGCCCAAGGACTAGGATGTAGCAACCTCTCAGCCACACTCCTCACTGCAACAGCAATGAGGAATCTAAGAGCACTTTCCATTGCCAGGTAGTGGCTCCTTTCACTTCTCTCATTGTAGGGGACTCTCTTTAAAAGGGTTAAAGTGGAGAAACTTCCCTGTTTGGCATACATACTCAGGAAGCCTGGTGTGATGGTGAACATCAGTTTCCCATTGATCAGGATAAATTCAAGCTCTACCATCAGTCATTTCACCCATCTGCAATCGTCAGGAAAATACCTAAGTCACACTTGGAAGACGCATTCATCCTTCCAAAAAATAGAAAGTGTTTGCCTCCTTTCTGGACCGGCAGCTGATCGGAAGTGCTTACTCAAAAGACCGTTGCTGGAAGGGAGGATATGTAACCATTCCTGGATGGCAGCATCTATACATTGACACCTCTCTTTATCCCCCCTGACTCAGTCAGTGTTTTTGTGATACTTGTATCATCACAGGAGCCGATTATAAGAAAAGTATGGTGATCTCACTTACCCACTTCGTGGGAGCAATTCACAAAAACACAGTAAAACAAAAATGGATCTCTTTCTCAGTTGTGCTTGTGAACTTTTTTGGCAGATAAAGCACATCTTTCCTTTAGTATATAATCCCTTTAAACCTCATGTGAAGTGGTTTATTTGCGCAGTCATTTGCTCAATATCATTAAATATCCATTCATCTAAGAGGCCAGTTACTTCTTTAATGAAGTATATTCTTACCTACAACGTGACCAAAAATAATACGAGTTTATAGAATTATTCCATGAAGTAATGAAGAAAATGCATGAAAGTGCCTCCCTTCTCTGTGTAAACTACTAGGCGGTCATTGTGCAGAATGAAAAAAGATGGTTTCCTAAGGAAATGGATCAGGTCTTCAAGAAGTTGCAGTCTGGTAAGAAAAAACAGTGTGTTCATAAGTCACCCAAAGTTAGAGAAGAAAATGGCGTGGATGTGAGCGAAACGCAGGTAAAATGCCACCAGAGCTTGGACAAGAGAGGATACTTGTAGGATTATAAGACACAATATAAAACATAATATTTTGCACAGGTATTAGAACTCAGCTTTTATCTGGACATTTTAAAAATGGAGGAGAGAGAATAGAGTTACTTTTTGAAGGTACAGCATGAAAACAGAACTAAGATATAGGTGCCATAGGAGAAGAGCCAGTGGTTTGGTTTGGCTGGAGTACATGGTACACAAAATAAGGTTGGAAATGTAGGTGTGACTAGACTGAGGGTGGGTTTGAGTGCTTTTATTCTGGAGACCAGGATTTAGGGTGATAATAAGAACAGAGAGGCTATAAGGCAGAGTAGGTGTGTAATGAAAGAGGACAGAATGTTCAGTGAGGGACATGTTGGATTTGAAGCGAATCAAGAGCCTTCTTGTTGGGTTGCTAGGGAGAGCTGAAAACTGGTAACACTGGAGGAGAGGAACCTGACATGGCATAGTTCTCTTGGCGGTACTTTACAGCAAGAAACTTCCAATGTAATTCAGTAGAATAGAACCACCTTGTAAGACTTACGTCAACACAGAGCCTCAGCATTTCCATCACATAATCTCAATACTTGGCCACTGAAGGGAGTAAAGGTGACATAAGAAGTGAGAGTGGATGGGAAACTTAAGAGAAAACATTTTTTGGGGGGGCATGTAATTAGGTTTGTTTATTTGTATGTTTGTTCGTTTATTTAATGGGGGGACTGGGGATTGAGCCCAGGACCTCATGCATGCTAAGCACACGCTCTACCACTGAACTGTACTCTCCCCCCAACAATTTAGAATAAATATATTAAAGGTATTGATAAAGAGGACCAAAAGGTGTTACACTGCATACATTTTGGATTCAATTTATAGGGTGTTCACGATGGTGTATGGTGTGAAGGAAACTTAATGAGCCCTCAAAACAATGAAGTGAAATAAGTTATTGATAAGGACAAAAAAAAATAGAGCAAATAATGCACCTTAACTACACAAGCGCAAAGAGTAAGCACAAGATAGAAAATGAATATACACAAAACGTTATGATAACTCACAGAGAAAAAAATGTGACAATGAGTGTGTATATGTCCATGAATGACTGAAAAATTGTGCTGAACACTGGAATTTGACACAACATTGTAAAATGTTTATAAATCAATAAAAAATGTTAAAAAAAAAAAAAGAAAAAGAAAATGACTGATATGTGAAAGGTAATAAAATCCAAAGGGAAACCTGAGGTGCTAACAAGTTGCTAGTTTTTATATTTTAATGTGGTAAGTTGCTATTCACATCAAAGGAGTTTCTGATTTGAGAATCAAAAGGAAATTTGTGGCAGCAAAAATTATTGCCACAGAAAATTCAAGGGAAGCAGCGAAAACCCCGTGACCATGACAGGGAGCCTTCTCTGCAGTTTATTTTCTGCAGTTTGATTTTGTTGATGGAAACTGGCTACAAAGATTAGGAGCCATAAAGATAAGAAAAGTTGATAGAAAATGTAACTTGAAAACAGCAGATTGTACCAACATGGCAGCATAATACCATAACACCCTGTAACACTAGACATACCAAATAAGAGACTCCCTGCCTTAAAACCTCAGGAAAATAACTCTGTGCAGTAATATCGGGAGGGTGTTTTTGGAAGGATCAATTTTTCTTCATGGGCTTTGGGCACATTTAGTAATATAATACAGATCAGAAGTCTCTGCCACTATTTCTTATAATTTTGTGTCTAACAGGAGGACTTCCTGTAAAATAAGAGGGCCTAGTCAATACACTTACAGTGAATTCTCCAGAAGGCCAGAAAATAAAGTCAACAAGCCTTGTTTTCTCACTGTTGGGGGGTCTGAAATCAGGAGACCTGGCTGACAGCAGCCTTTGGGTTGATCCTGTGAGTAGATAAGATAGTAGGAACCAGGGCTAGAAAGATCTGCAGAGGCTTTGAAATCCAGGCTTAATACTTTTGACTTATTAAAAGAAGAAACAGCAGGCTCCAAACAGAGTCACTTGTGCTAAGCCCCGCATCAGCAGACCAAAACTTAATACCTAAGCTAATCGTACTTTCAGCCTCTGCCAGGCATGAAATTTGAAACCAACCAGTTTAGAATTTCCTGAGAGGGCAGAAGGTTTGGGGGATGAGTGAGACAAGAGGTACAAATTTCCAGTTACAAAATAAATGAGTCACAGGATGAAACACACAGCATGGAGGACATAGTCAATAATGTCGTAACAACTCTGTAAGGTGACAGATGGTAATTAGGCTTATTGTGGTGCTCATTTTGTAACGGACAGAAATATCGAATCACAATGTTATGTACCTGGAACTACTTCAACAAAAAATTAAAAAAAAAAAAAAACAACTTAAAAAAAACCCCACTATTGAGGTAATCTGGGTGACAGAACCCCACCCTTCCCTCCAAGGAAGGTGACCTTGCCTGAAATAATCCTTCCTTTTGTTTTTGACTTCCTTGTCTCCCTGCCTTTTGCCTGTAAAATAAATCTTCTGTTTTGTACAGTGCTTTTCTACCTGCTCGACGGGATGCTGACCAATTCATGAATTGCTGAATGAAGTTGATTAGGTCTTCAGAATTTACTCAGTTGAATTTTATTTTTTCACAGATTATGGCCTCATGAAAAAAAAAGAAGAGGTAGTTATATGAGGTTTAGGGGGGAGAGTGGTAGGCAGTAATATGACCAAATCTATATTTTATAAAGAATTGTCTGACAGGCATAGAATAAGCTGAAAGAAGGAGCGATTTGAACCAGGAGGAAAGGTTAAGAAATTCTTATAAAGCCTAATCCAGATGGCATCAGGGAAGGTGGACCAAAAAGTATTTCTCAAGTAGAGTGATGGGTTAGGGGAAAGCATCTCAATACTTTTCTCCAAACCCACTAATTAGCTCTTTCACAGAATCCAAGTTAGAATTTGTCCCGTCTATTGTAGTTTTAAAATTTCGATGATTCATACAAGCTGGATGTTCAGGTTGTCTAACTGACTCTTGAAATCAGTGGATCCACACAATTTTGTTTTGCTTCTGTTTATGTTGCCTCAAAACTTTATGTTCTTTTCAAGATGGCAGTTATCCCTTGGTTTACTTCCTTAAACATACTTAACATGCTTATTTTAAAGTTTTCATCAAACTGTTCAGTGCAGTGAATTTCATATTGCGTATTTTGATAATTGATTGCAATGGCTTCCTTAGCATTAGAATTCAAGTGTCTCTAATATTGCTCTGCAGGGCTCTCTCTCTCTTACACACACACACAATCTCTTTAGACTCTGGAGTCTCCAAAATGAATAAAAGAAAGAAGATGCATGGAAGTTACCAATTCAGGAGGACAAATTTCTCTTGCAAGGACTGACAGTTTGGTAGCTACGTTAGAAGTCCCTTACTACTGATGGTTTTTGGAAGTATGTAAGACAAATCTTTTATTCATATCGTGTATAGCATTTATCATGTGGCACATATTAAATACATATTTGTTGAACTAATTTCTTAATAAGTATGCCAAAGAGAATTGCAAAACCGTTCCAAACCATACCTACAAAAGGAAACTAAAGCCCTACGGAATGACATAAAGCCTTCCGGAAGCATTGAAAGGCTATACTATTTCCAGAAGGAAAAATATAATAAAAGGTTACTGAAACTATTAATTAGGGTCTGAAACTCCCATGTACTATCTTAAAGTAATGGAGGAGAACAGATATAGTCAGGATGTGCTCATTATCATAAAGTCTGGGAATGTGAGTCCCACCAAGGAAACGTTGACAGCAAGAGAAGAAATGAGCAGAAAGGAAGAATGAAGGAGGAGATGCCAAAGGATTTAACATGAAGAGGGTTTTACAAAAGACAAGCTATGTTAATTGGAGATATGGAAGCTCTAGGGAGAAAAAAAATGAGACTGATTGAATGTCCATACAAGATGTTAACTGAAGGTCTGGAGAGATTTAGGAAAGGAGGAAACATCATAATAGGAACTGTAATACATTATATTTATATAGCAAATTACCTTTATGGAGCACTTCTATGGACTTTATCATATGTGAACTTGACAATCACCCTGTGAAGTAGAATAATTATTATTCAGGTTCGGGGATAGTAGCATATATTGAGCAGCTTCTTTATGCTAAGAAATTTCACTTTGTATGCCATTCCACTGGAGTCCAAGTACCTGGGTTCAAACCTCAGCTCTTCTACTTACAAGCTAGGAGGGCCTGGGCAAGTTACTTACCTCTAGTTCCAGTTTTCTCACATATAAGTTCTGAGATAGTAAAAGCTCAATAAATATTGTTATGAAAAATAATTTGCAGTTTATTTTACACGAAATAAGACAATTACCATAACATATAAAAAACTATTAAAAACAGTTTAGAAAAGCCAACAATCTGACAGAAAAACAAGCAGACTGTTTACAGTTCACCGAAAAAGAAATGCAGTTGGCTCCTGGCCAGTTTTTTGTTTTTTTTTTGGAGGTGAATAACTAGGTATTTATTTATTTATCTATCTATCTATTTTAATGGAGGGACTGGGGATTGAACCCAGGACCTCGTGCATGCTAAGCACACATTCTACCATTCCACCACCCCTTAGCTAAATTTAAAAAAATGCTTATACTGGTTCAGAATGAAGGATATACAAATTAAAACTACATTGAGATATATTATCCAACCCATTAGACTGACTAAAATCCAAATGCAGTTGATGAGATTCTGGGTTGATAGGCACTTTAATGCATTTTTGCTGGGAATACAAATTTTTACAACACCTATGCAGGGTAATGCTGGCAGTATCTGGTGAATTTACATATGAATTTTTCTTTGTCTGAGTAATCCAGCCCAAAGCTATACTGGCAAAGTACAAATAAAAAGAGAAGATTATATGGACAAGGCTGCTTTTAGCCCTGGTTGAATATAAACAATAACACCTCTACTCAGTGGAGTACTATGCAGCTGGAGAAAAGGATGAGGAATATCTCTATATCGTAATATATCCAATATATTAAATGAAAAGTCAAGGTAGAGAAAAATGTATATAGTAGGCAGGCAATTGTCTAAGAAGGAGGTTATATGAATACATATATATATATTTTAATGGAGGATAACCTTATACTTTTTGAAAAATGGTCACCCAAGGAGAAGGAGGAAATATGGTGGGGGCAGATATTGAAGCTCAACTTCTTTGAATATACCTTTGATGGAGGATCTATTAAATATCTTACATCATTATAAACCAAAATTAAATTAAACAGCAAGTCCTAAAAACTAAAAGTGAAATAAAATAGTTGGTCTTAAGTGTATATTCTACTCGTGGCATAACTACATAGAGTAATTCTTTCAAGTGTCTTTAAAACCGTCATTTGACTGTACCACCTAGGGACAAAAGTAAACACAAACTTTGTCATCAGAGTATCCAAAATCTAGGTGATGTTAGTATCATTAAAATAAGAAATTAAGACTTCCGCTTCTGTAAAGATGGAGTGGAGGTACTTTTCCCTATTCCTCCCAGTAAGTACAGCTAAAATCCCTGAACATTATATAGAAATAAGCATTAGAAGACTTTGAAAGGTGGAGAGAAGAAGGCGGACTGGCCAGGAACCTCGGGATCCAAGGAACAATACAGCGGTGAGTTCCCTGGGTTCTCTTTTTGCCTCGTGTATCCCGGACTGAGTGCCAGAAATACCGACAAGTACAGACAAGTAAAGGAAGCAGGAAAAGCCTGGTCTCTTTAGCCAAAGGCCCAGCCAAGGGGCAGCCGAGCAAGACAGACAATTTGCAGACACTCTCCTCAAGTCAAACATCATCCCACCCCCATCCACCACGGCCGAATGGGGAGCCCAGGCTCCCACCGTGGCCTAACTGCTTGTTGCAGGCCCCCCTCAGCCTGCCTCTGACCAGGGTGGTGTCAGGGATGGACAAGCAGGGGGATGAAACTTTACCGTTTACCGCAGTAGCCAGGACTCTTCCTGCCACGTTGTCAGGGGAGGTCACTTGGGGAGCAGTAACTAGGTGCTCCTGTCCCCCCCACAGGTGGCCTAGTGACGAGCCTGAACTTTCTACCCCCACCCGGCAGGAACAAGTTGCCTCTCCCCCATTATGATGTCAGTGGAGGCTAAGCGGAGAACCTAAACCTCAGTCCCACTGGCCACCAGTCAGGTGGCCTCCACCTGCTTTTGCTGGCGTGGTTTCAGAGGAGGCTGCTAAAATAGAAGATCTAAGTCAGAACCATAGTGTCATAAAGTCCAACATGTGTAGGATTCAAGCAACACTCACTCACAAAGAACCAGGAGAGTCTCAACTTGAATGAGAAAAGACAGTAGATACCAACACCAAGGTGACACAGATGTTATAATTATGTGACAAGGATTTTTAAAGCAACCATGTAAGGCTGTAATGAGTATTTATGAACATCTTTGGAAAAAAACAAAATTTCAGCAAAAAAGTTGAATACATAAAGGATAACCAAATGCAAATGTAAGAACTGAAATAAAAAACTCAGCTGATCGGCTCAAAAGCAAAATGGAGAGGACAGGGAAATGTTCCAGTGAACTTGAATACAGAAAAATAGAAATTACCAAATCTGACAGAAAATAAACTGAAAAAAAAAAAGAACCTAAGGGACCTGTGGGACTATAATAAATATGTAACATTTGTGTCCCAGAAAGAAAGGAGAGGGCCTGCAAAAAAATGAAAAATGGACCTAAAGATGATCACACTAAGTGAAGTAAGGCAGACAGGGAAAGTCAAATACCATATGTTATCACTTAGATGTGGAATCTTAAAAAAATGACACAAATGAACTTATTTACAAAACAGAAACAGATTCACAGACATAGAAAACAAATTTATGGTTACCAAAAGGGGAAAGGGGGAGGTGAAAGATAAATTAGGAATTTGGGATTAACAGATACACATTACTATATATAAAATAGATAAACAACAAGGACCTACTGTAGTGCACAGGGAACTTTATCCAGTATCTTGTAATAACCTATAATGGAAAAGAATCTGAAAAAGAATATATATATATAACTGAATCACTATGCTGTACACCTGAAACTAACACAATATTGTAAATCAACTATACTTCAATAAAAGAAAAATAAACACTAAAAATTTCCCAAATTTGGCAAAAGACATAGAACCTACATATTCAAGAAGCTGAGAAAACCCCATACAGGCTGAACTCAAAGAAATCCATGCCTAAACAAATCATAACCAAACTTCTGAGTACTAGAGACAAAGAAAACTCTTGGAAGCAACCAGAGAAGAATAATTCCTTACCTGTGGGAGAAAAACAATTCCAGTGACAACTCACATAAGATTTCTTATCAGAAACTGGAGGCAGAAGGAAGTGGCATAATATTTTTCAAGTGATGTAAGGGGAGAGCTGTCAACCCAGCATTCTGTGGCCAGTGAAAACAACCTTGCAGAATAAAGGGGAAATCAAGACATTCTCAGGTGAAGGAAAGCTAGAAGAATTTGTTCCCAGTGGATCTACCCTCAAATAATGGCTTTAAAAACTTCTGTAAACAGAAGAGTAATGAAAAGAGGAGAAACTTTGGAACATCAGGAAGAGAGAACAACAGAGGAGAAACTATGGGTTAATGTGCTTTATGTTTTCCTCTTGAGTCTTCTAAAGGACATTGCATGGTTGAGGCGAAAATTAGAACATGTTCTGATATGGTTATCAGTGTAGGCAGAGGAAACTTTGTAGACAATTTGTATTATAAATGGGGGAGGGTAACGAGATGTAAAGAGAGGTAAGGTTTTGTTCATTTAACGTTGGTGAATGTTAGCTAGCGGTAGACTGGGATAGTGTGTATATATAATATAAGACCTAGAGTATTCACTAAAAAGGTTATACAGTGGGATATATTTAGAAACACTATAGACAAATAAAAATGGAACTCAAAAAAATGTTCAAGTAACCTACAATTAAAACTGAAATAAAAAAAGATGAAGCAAACAGATAATAAAAACCAAAATGACAGACACAATCTTTCACCCATCAGTGATATTTCAAAGGCATTATGCTGAGTGGAGGAAAAAAAAAGCCTTCCTCAAAAGGTTGCATAGTGTATAATTCCATTTATATAACATTTTCAAAATGAAAAATTACCGTGATGGACAAGAAATGAGTGGTCACCAGGGGTTTGGGACAGTGGGGGTGGGTGGGTGTGACTTCAGATGGGTAACATGAAGGAGGTCACTGTGGTGACATAGTTATGTAATTGGTTGTGTAGGGGTTTCATGAGTCTACAGGTGGCAGAAAACAGCATAGAACTATCAATGTGCATTGTACCAATGTCAGTTTCCTGTGTTGATCTTATACTATGGTTGTGTAAGATATAACCCTTGGGGGAAACTGGGTGGAGAGGTACAGGGCACTCTTCTGCATTATCTGCACATTCCTGTGAATGTATAATTATATCACAATTAAATGTTAAAAAAATAAGTTGTTAAAAAAATAAGTTTTTAAAAAATAACGTTTTGAAACTTATTAAGTTAAGTATGCACTCAGTGCTGTGGTAATGAGGAGACATAAGGGCCCTATTCAATGTAAATAAATCAGGACAACTTCACAGAGGAGGCAACATTTGCATGGAAACTTGAAGGACAAATGTCTGAAGGCAAAGCACAAAGCTGAGCAAGGACATTTCAGGATTATGGAATTGTCGGTACCCAAGAGAGGAAAATGGGAGGAAAGAGCACATTTGGAGAAGGGCACATGGTTCATTATGAACAGGATACGTAGGACTGTGGGAGAGCAGCGGGTCTAATGAATGAACACTGCCATTTCCGTAGATATTCAAGAATTTGCCCACGTCTATGCTGACTTACGTCTTTCCTCCCCAGTACAAGTTTTATCACTATAGTTTCATGATAAAATATTGAGAAGCAAGAAACGCTTTTTTCTTTTTTATGCCTCATGCCACTGACCTTCAGTTATCCTTCTTTATCATGCATGTGTGCTCAAAAAAGATGGTAGAAAAAGAGGACAGAAGCAGCCAGGCAGGCGTTGAGATGGAAGTGGATTTTAGACATTTGTTAACTGATGGTGGAAGTCACCATTAAACAAAAAAATAGAACAACTACCAAAAAAGCGTTGATCCTGTGGGATGGAAAGTATCTGGAGTGCCCATCAGGGACAGGATGTACACGAAATGCAAGGTCGTGGGCTTTGTAAGAGGTTGCATTCAGGGAGAAAACATGCTATGGTAATTCCCCAGATACTCAGAACGCGACCCCGGAAAATCAATACAAATGCCAAATGTTTCTTCTAGTTCCAAGTTACATTCAAATGATTGTAAGGATGGACTTGCATCTGGAGGAAAAAGAATGAGGCTATTGTTTGTCCTTATGGGTCAAATATTTCATTAATTCATTCATCCTTTCATTTATCAAATATTTATTATTTGTTGTGTGTCAGGCATTCATCTAACCACAAGGACTTTCAAATCTTAAAAGTACTGAAAGAAATTTGCCACATAAGAGTTTCAGAACTTTTGCCTGTAAAAAAAAAAAAAATAGAAACATAATTATGATACACAACAAACTGGGGAAAATGTTGGCCAAAAATAAGAAAGACAAGTGGTTACTAGACTTTAAAATACAAAGAGCTCATATAATTTTGCAATTGAAAAATTGGTATAAAACTAAATAGATAATTTAGAGAACATTTACAAACGGTAAATAAATATATAAAGTGATATACATTGTCACCAACAATGAAAGAAATACAAATTTAAACAAAATACTTTTTTCTATGGCAGGAAATAAAATATACACTGTTGCCAAGGGTGAAAAAATAGATGCACAGATAAGTTCAAATTTTTGAAAAAGTCTTTTTTCAATATGAGTTGAGTCTAAAAATGTTTAATAACTTGGTTCTAGAAAGGATTAGTCACGAGGAAATAATAAAAAGGCAGACAAAGAATTATATATAGACGGATGTTCATTTAGATATTAGAATAAATAATTTTAAAACAACAGAATTCCAAAGAGGCAGTGACAAAATAAATAATATGACATTCACACATTGTACCATTATGTAGACATTGAAAATAGTGTTTCAAAGACTGCCACATAATCTACAAATACCAAATAAGGAAGTCAGGATACATACACATATGATTGTTAAGTAAAATACTGTTAGGTATATTTTCATTTTCTTTTTTATAATTTTCTGTGTTTTCTAAATTTTCTACAATAAACATATTTTACTTTTTAATTGGTAAACTAGTTATAATTTCAATAATTTTATAACAGTTCATTAAGGAATTATGTGTCAAAACATTTTTCTAATGTTATGTTTCAATAACTGAATGTTTCTTTGTAGAAAATTATTAATTCATAATTACTATGTGTGTATTTGTTGATCATCTGTCTTCTTTAACAGAATGTCAGCTTCTACCTCTGAATTTTTTTTTTTGTCTGTTTTTCTCTTTTCTTTTTTGGCAAACAAAGTTTATTCTAGGAAGAGCAGCTCATGGTCTACCTCGGCATTTGTAATAAGGTTCTATGTAATGGAATTTCCTGCCCTGAAGGAAATTTTCTGTATCTGCACTGTCCAGTATGGTAGCCATCAGACACACATTGTGATCGAGTACTTGCAATGTGGCCAGTGCAACTGAAGAACTGAATTTTTTCGTTTTATTTAATTTTAATTAATTTAAATGTAAATTTATATAGGCAAACTCTGTATTGGACAGTGTAATTCTGGAGCCCAGAACAGTGCCAGGCAATGAGTAGGCGCTAAATGAACACTAGTATAGTGTTTGGGGAGATAAATGCAAATTACTTGATGATTTGGCATCATTTGATGACATTGGGATAAGAACAGAGATAAAGTTTTGTATTATCCGACACATAATGTTAATATTAAAAATGGACTAGTTTGGGAGTTGTTGGCCCTAATATCAGAATGAAATGGGAAATGGTGGTTCTAGTGATATTAATAAATGCTTAAGAGCAGTATAAATAGAAATCATTTAATCCTCCCAATCTCAAAAAGTAATATCATTTCCCCTCATTTTATACGTAAGGAAACTGAGGCACAGAGAGGCAAGGTAACTTACTGAGTGGAGCCGGGGTTCAAATCCAGGTAGTCTGGTTTCATCTGTGTTCTTAGCCTCTATGATACAATGTGTAAATGGGCAGGTACCCTTTCTAACGACTGTGGTGGTGTTTGGTGTCAAAGCTACAGGTCTAATGTTACAGCGGACTGAGATGGATTTAGGTGGATTTTATAAGTTGGGTCTCCTGGATCAGAGCACGGTGAACACAGTGCACAGTGTCTGTTTTGCTTGGTTTTCAGTGCATCTACACAAACTCTTGACATTCATCCAACAAACACGTACTGTATGAAACGAAGTGCCAGGTGTTGTGTTAGGTTCTGGAGCTACAAATATAACGAAGCTATGTTACCTTCCCTCCAGGATTTCAAACAGTAATAAAGAAAGATTCACAAAAAGAGATTATAAAATCTGATAAGTACAAAAATGAAAATATAAAAATAGCATTCTAGGAGCCTAGAGGAGAGAGAGAGAGAGAGAAAGAACATTTGGAAAAATTGATACTGAGGGATGGGGTCCCTATTTCCACTCCACTTTCTGCTCTGCAGATTCCCCTTGGCCATCATTCATGCTGTAACACACCCAGGGATCATAGTCAGGGTTTGAAGGTGTGAGTTTGACCCACATCTACCATTTACTAGCTGGTGACTTTGAGGCAAGTCATTTTGGTTTCCATAATGGGTTCAAACTTCCCTACCCTGTAGATCTTACGGATTTCTTTCTTCATGAAAGTCAAAGTGACATCTTGCCTGTTACAGTCTAGTACAAAAAATAAAGGACTATGCCAGTGTCAGGAATGTCTCTGATTTTTTAATCTATGCCATCTAAAGGGGGTGGAAAAGCAAGGCTTTTATTCTAGGAACTCTTGGGTGACTAAATGGCAGACCCATGCATGAATAATGAATGGAGTAGGCTCCCTGGAATGTGTCTAGACTTCAGGGGAATATCTGATCTAGCATCCCAAAGGATCTCATTTGCAAAATGTGGTGTCAATGACTGCGTTGGCACAGTGGTGCTGCGTTACAGAAGTCTGGTTAGGAAGATGAAAGATAAAGGACGGCAGATCGAGTATGCAAGGTGGTGTCTGGAAGGCATCGCAGATATTAGTGTTAAATCTACATTTCCTATTAGTGGATCACAAGAGGGAGAAAAGCAGAGGGACCAGGAATATTTGAAAAAGAATAGAAATCTGTGAGCTATGACTTGAAGCTCATCAAATTAGCATTAAAGAAATTACATTTGTGAAACCCCATGCAGCTTTAAAATATACTCTCAAAGAGATTTCCCCTTTATCCTCAAAAAAGGAAAGAATAAATAAAACTCTAACACGGAACAGTTGACATCAGGCACCGTCACCCTAGTTTTGTAAGTAAAGAAAGAAAAAAATCTCGAAAGCTTAAGTGCTCAAGGTCTCACCTGAAATCCCATTATTTGCATCACTGTGGACCCTCTTAGACCTATTTATGACCCTTTCACTTGGGATTAATATTCAAAATTTTCTTAAGATCTTTTAGCGAGTTAAACAGGAAAATAAACATAGGGGTAGAACTTCACCTCATCAACCTTCAACCAGATTCAAGGATGTCGGGCAAATAAGCTATTGCTTGGCCTTTCCTGAGGCAAACTCACTTTCCTGGAGTGCCTGTTTGCAATGGCCAGAGGCTGTCTTCTTTGGAAGCTGGGCTCTGAGAATTCGCCTTAAAACAGAAGTTCCTCAGGCTGCCCTAGGGAGCCTGGCATCTCTTGAAATCCTCTTATAAAAGACAGCCTTTGCTTAAAGCTCTAAATATCTTATAAAAGGCAAGGGAAGGTAGTGGCAATTATCCAAGGGATTCTAGCAAGAGAAATGAATGTGGGCCTTCATTACCTCACTTTGTAGGCAAAAATCTCTCAGAGCCGTGCCTCTCAATTATTATTGTGCAGAGATCTTGTTAAAACACAGATTTTTAACAAGGGATCTTGTTAACATGCAGATTTTAATTCAGTAGGTTTGGCATGGCGGGTGGAGAGCCTACTTCTCTAACAAGCTCCCAGGTGATGCTGACGCTAGTCTGTGGACCACATGTTCAGGAGCAAGGTTTTAGAACATCTGCTTACTGATAGAATTTGCCCCAATTCTCCACATGCTATCTTTGGAACAGAGGGTCTCAGAATTTAGGTCACATTAGAATTACCTTGAGGAACTTGGAAAAAATGCCAAGTTTGATTTGGTAGACCTGGGTAGGGTCTAGGCATTTGTTTTTCTAACAAGTACCCAGCTGTCCCATTTTCTAAGAAATGTTGCTTTAGGGGAAATACAGCGGTGACCCAAGGTGTCCAAAAATACACCAGAAATGCTCAGCGGGGCCCAACACACAGCCTTCGGGACCAGTAAGTCTTAGCTAATAGGAGGTTTCTGTAAGTGGGGAACAGTGTAAAATTCAGTTAAAGAAGTTCAACCTATAAATTCAGCCAAATAAGGTAAAGTTAATGGAGGGGCTCACATGGGCTTCTGCGTTGCTAGGCACACAAAAGGAGTCTCAAATCTCTTGTGATTACACCCCTTGTAATTTCATGCCGAAGGACCTGCAAAGTGACAGAGGTAGGAGCAAGCTGAGGGTGACCGGATCCGGCAGCTGTGACCCTGGAAGAGGGCATGCACCAAACCCCCCAGTAAGAAGTAAGCGGGCACATGTGGCCCGACAGCCAAAACTGAGTCACACTTTAGGTTTTCAGAAACTCCCTGGAAAGGTCTCTTGGTCTCTACAAGCAGAGGTCATTCTGAGAGATGTGTGTTTGTTAGTGACGGTAAAGAAGCAATACAAAAATGAACAAAACTGCTCCCTGGTGCAAACAGAGGTGGGTTCCTCTATGCTCTCCCACTTAGATAACCCCTCAGGAAGGAGAGGGATGATGTGGTGTCAGCTGCCCTTACGGAACTACAGGAGGACACAAGGCGATGGAGAAAAGCAAGGTGGAGCTAAATGGGCGGTGAGTTAGGACCCAGAAAGATGAGTTTTTGCAGTCCTGGCTCAACCACTCAGTGGCTGTGACATCTTGCATCATCACTTCACTTCACCGGGTCGTGTGTCCTTCACGTACAAGAAAGGCATCAAGCTAGATTTAAAACACAGTCCCATCTAGCTTGGGAATTCTGCGTTTTCATGACTGTAACAACTGTTTTCTCCTCACCAGGGCTACGATGAACTGAGAAGAACTGGGGGAGAAGTCTGGGGAACACTCACTGAAGCATGATGCCATTACATAGTTTGTGTATATGACAGTTGTCTGTGTAGACTTAATTATCTACTTTTCTAAGTTCATTATGGCAAAGTTCTATGGTGTGAAATGCCTTATACTCAAGAACTTTGCCTTTTGTTTTCCATTCTTTCCGATCCAGCCACTGCTTCAGACCGCATACCTGATTCCCCAAACGGGTGAAGTCTCAGATCTAAAATGAATCGATGAAGGTTGGCTCCTTTTAGCAGTGACCTTGCCATTAATCTGTCATAGACTTTTCCGGTTGGTTTATTTGGAATATTCAGACAATTTTTTTAACTTCTATTAGTGGAATGATAATTGCTGATACCTTCTAGTTCAAGCTTGGGAGTTAGATTATAGAATAGATTTGGACCCCATGTAGAGATACACATCCAAAGCTTAAACTTCACCTCCTTTGTGAAGAATGCTTTGATTCCCTTACATGATAATTTATTCCTTCCTAATTTGACCTTATAAATCATTGCCCTTTCCTCCATTAGCCTTGAGCCTATCTCTAGGTGTGAGTGAGTAGACAGATAATATATAATTTAAATTTATACCAGACACTGAAATGATTAGGTAGATTAAAATATGTACTAAAACCAGGCATAGAACTTGGTAAGGATCTCTATGTTGGACTAAAGTTTCATAGAGAAATGGAAGTCTTAGTATAGAAATGGGGACCCCTGGAGAAGGAGCTGGGCAGGTGGGAAGGAGGAGTATTTTTCATACTGTAGCCCTGGGTCACCCACAGGGATGCAGAAGTCCAGTTCTAGTTCTGATGAGACATGCTCTGTAAACTTAGGGGAGCTGATTAACTCCCCTGATTTCCAGTTTCCTCAACTATCAAATGGAGATAATACTACTAAACTCCTAGGGTGCATATGATAATTAAATGACACATTCAACAGAGCCTGGTTCGAGGTACTCAGTCAATGTAAGCTCACGATAATGCAAATGACATTGGATGGAAACACCAGCTGAGAGTGAGTAGGGGTTGGTCTATGGCAGATGGAATAAACCATGGAGATAAATTCTAGGGCCAAATTCAAGCAAGAATAAAGCCTAACATGGGAACTAAGGGTCACTGGGCATTTTCTGAAATTAACTAATTTCAAATACTTACAACCCACCCTCTTTTGGTACTTCCTTTGTCCGAAAGCCATGAGTTTGGAGCTGTTGCCTGATTATGCTGCTTTATACCTCACCCTCAACAGAGGAGTTGGAACTCAGTGAAAGGGAATAAATTAACTTGTAGTATTTCTTTCTCCAACGTATCAGCTGCCTATGTTGTGGCACATAATTATTAAAATTATAATTGGCTATTGCCCAGTAGAGAACTGGAAGCAAAGAAATGAATTATGAAAGAATGGAAACTCTGTGGATAGTTTTTATTCTTCTGAGTAATTTGTGCTACTCAGTGGCCTTCAGACAAACAAATCAATAACTATTATTTAGAGCTTCCCTCCAGCTTTGGGAGCCTTTTCTCTATCAGCGATCCTGTAATTTCATCAATATGGTGTCATTAGCACTCCACAGTTAGCAATTAACCTTTATCCAACAAGCTCAGTTGTAGATTTAGGATAAAACTGGCAGTCACATAGAATATGCTCAGATTTCAGTCGTATAGCTTGTTCTGTTTAAGATAGATGAAACAGCTGTTGAAGTTATAGTTCGAGCTCAAGTAAGTATCGATTCATAAGAACCAATTTCCTGTTTTTAAGGCAACCCGAGGAAGCAAGGGGATATCCGTATCAGTCACTTTTAATTTTGGTAAGAAGTAAAGTGCTCCCCCATAGGGGCACTGTAACATTCCGGCTTCTTGCAGGACTCATTAACGACAGCTCCATTTCAGATACCAAAATACGTATTAGTATTCCAATTACACTGCTGTTTGTAGAGTGCTTTCACGCGGTTACTTCCAGTGATCCTCACAGCCACACCAGGAGGTAGTGGCAATTATGTCCTTTATTCTGATTGGAAAGTAAAGTTCACAAAGGTAAGGTAAATGGCCCTTCCTCCCGCAGCCATTAGGTAGCACAAAGCCCTGGTCATCTTTAATCATTTTCATGAGTACTTTTGAGCAAAATCACATTCCTGGCTCCTTGCCCCAGATCTGCCAGTAAATTTCTGGATGACCTTGTAAGTTCCCTATCTGGTTCTCAGTGTCCTCATCTATAAAATCAGCTATAATAACAGGGTGTTGGTTCAATGAATGCTAACCTCATTTCTAGATCTGAAGTCTATGATTCCAGACATCTCCAAATTAATTTTGTATCTCAGCAAGATTACTTTAGTGTTAATTATTGATGAAATTACCTCATAACGTCCCAGTCATTGTCCTATAGTATATTTCATAAGAGTAATGATATTTTTAGTAATATGAGCACCCTATGTAGCATTTGTCTTTTCCATCTTTGCAAAGAGTTTTTGTTGACTCTTTTCTTTAAAATAGTGTCCAAGATTTAGAGATATACTCATAGGAATATTAACCATTAATTTTCCCCCTAGACCTAAAAAAAAGCTTCTGACATGTATTATAAGTAATTGGAATGATTTAAGTAGTCAAAACAAAATAATTAAGAGATGGATGGAGCAGGGATTCACTCCTGCTGTTTACATTAATGTGAATTGGCTGGCATATAAAATGTCACTAGTGAAGGAGAAAAAGATTCCAGAGACAGGTCTACAAATAATCTGTGTATTAGATGAAAACATTCCAAGTAGAGAAAGAAATGCCCCACTTTAATTTGTCATAGACTAAATTAAATACAGAAAGAAATATAAGCTTTTGTTAAGAAGATTAACTTTTTGTTTAATATATAGGGACAGTTGGTCTCAAAGATTAAAATTGAATACAACCCAGTAGAGAAACTGACTTTTTTTTAAACCAGAAAAACCTTTTGCAGAGAGAAAAAGGAGAAAACAACCTATTAAATCAATTAAAAACCCTGGAAAATGTTCCATGGGTTGTCTAGCTCTTAAAAAAGAATCCTATAGACCTTGCTTTTTCATCTTGTTAGAGTTGAATTCTAAAGGAAGTTGAATTCTCTTCAACTGCATGTTCTGCCGACAGCTCTGAGGTCTGTAAGGGGTTTAACGGGAGTGGACGAGGTCTGGAACACACCGAATGCTGTGATGTATAATCTTCAGCATTTCATTTAAAGTTTTGCCTTTATGTGTTTAAAATTATGAATTAACTTTAATAAAAAAAATATGTCTTTACTTAGGAATACTGCTAAGTTTTAGAGCAGGACCATGGGGAGGGGTAGAGGGAGGGATGAAGACGCAGATAATTCTAAAATGTCTTTCATTATATGATTAAATACATACATGGAGCCCAGAGGATGGTACAAACATCTTCTCCATGAGTGACCCTTTCAGATCATGTTAATTTCACTTAGGATGAGTGTCGATGAATCCTTCTTCTCTGTTCTCTTTTGATGCAATGGATTACTCTATGCTGACAGGCATTCATAAATATTTTCTGAGGAGTTTATCCTTCTATATCCAAATATTTTTGTCATAAACCTTTAATTGTGACCCATATAGATAAACAAACATCTAGAGAAGTGTAGATTAGATGCACATTAACACATAAATTTGACTTTGCGAAGTATTAGTGTTCCTTAAAATATTTTGTCCAGTGTTATCAATAAACAGAAAAATACACAATATAAATACCTATACTAACATATAAGTAATGATTATATATTAAGAACCAGATTTTTGCACAAAGAAATATATTTTTATTGGGTTGAATCAGAGATTAAAAGGGAAAAAAAGAGGCTGTTGGGGTTGAAGGTGGCTTCTGCTGGTTGTTGAGAGTAAGCTGAACACATACCTTCACAGCATCTCTTCCAAACTACTCATCCAGTGACATCATGTTGGTAGTTTGAATCAGCCTGGGTGGGAGTATTTATACAACAGGGTTCAGCAAACATTCCAAATCAGAATGTGTCCAACCAGTTTTGGAGAGCTCATTGGTAAATAATCATCAGCATGTCCACTTCGCTGTCTAAGACCCTAAAGAACCTAAAGAGGACTTTTACAAGCCTTCATCAATTTCCAAGACTCCTTAATTTACACTGTGTATAGAGGGACTTACTCCACTCCTTTTCTTGCCTTCCAGTTGTTTGGGTTTATAAATTTAGATGTATTTGCAGCGAATTTAATAGCTAAAATTCTGCCTAAAAATTTCACTGTGCTATATATATTAAATATCATAATGCTCCAAGAAAATATAGTCATATTACACAGGTTAGGAGAAAATAAATAATAAATACATAAAAAAGGTAAGAATTGAGTTGGAGTAACATCAGCAGGATGGCTGAGCAGGAAACCCTGGACCCTCTTTTCTCCCATAGACACAACAGTTCGGCAATAACTTCTGGACAAATTCCCTTAGAGAGAAATCAGAAAGTGTACATTGTGACAACAATAACATAAAGTGTGTGTGTGTGTGTGTGTGTGTGTAGTATAAGTGTAGAGGTTCTATGTGTGATTGAACTTAAGTTGTAATTAGCTTACAATAAACTTATAACTATAGGATATTTTATATAAGCCCCAAGCTAACCACATACACATACAATATTTATATAAAAGTTTCACAAAAGAAAAAGAATTAAACACATCAATACAAAGAATTGACAAAACAAAAAAGAAGACAGTGAGGGGAGAGACAGAAAAAAAGAACTACAAGACTAACAGAAAACAACTAACAAAATGGCAACTGCATATTCTTTCCTGTCAATAATTACTTTAAAGCAAATGAATCAGATGTTCCATCAAAAGATACAGACTGGCTGAATGGATTAAAAAAATAAGACCCAACTATATATGGGTTACAAGAACATCACTTTAGATTTAAGGCCATGCAATAACTGACAGTGAAATCATGAAAAAAGATATTTCATGCAAATGGTAACCAAGAGAGAGCAAGGGAAGCTACATTTATATCAGACAGAAGTTAAAAACTGTCACAAGAGACAAAGAAGGACATTTTATAATGACAAAAGTGTCAATCCACTGGGAAGACATTAAAAATTATAAGCATATGTGCCCCTTACACAAGAGCACCTAAACATATACAGCAAACACTAATAGGACTGAAGTAAGAAATAGACAACAATACATTAATAGTAGGAGACGTCAATACCCCACGTTCAATAGTGAACAGAACATCAAGACAGAAGATCAATAAGGAAACAGAGGACTCAACACCATAGACCAAGCCGAACTAACAGACACGTACAGAACGTTCCCCCCAAGAGCAGCCGAGCACACATTCTTCTTAGGTGCACGTGGAGCTTTCTCCTGTACAGATCACAAGTTAGGTCACAGAACAAGTCTTAACAAATTTAAAAGGATTGAAATTATGATTTACCAAGTGTGTTTTCTGACCATAACAGCATGAAGCTAGAAACCAGTAACAGAAACTAGAAATCAAAACAGTAACTGGACAATTCACACATAGGTAGAAATTAAACAATGCACTGTTGAACAGCCATTGGGTCAAAGAAGAAGTCACGAGAAAATTAGAAAATACCTTGAGACAAACAAAACCGAAAGTACAACATACAAAAACTCGTGCAATGCAGCAAATCCGGGGCTAAGAGGGCAGTTAAAACGCCTGCATTAAAAAAGGAGAATGATCTCAAATAAACAGCCTCACTTTACAGCTCAAGGGACTAGAAAAAAGCCCAAAGTTAGCAAAAGAAAGGCAATAAAGATTAGAGCCGAAATAAATGACATAGGAAAACAATAACAAAAAACCCAATGAAATTAAGAGATTTTTTTTTAAAGAAGGTAAACAAAATTGACAAACCCTTAGGCCAAGAAAAAAAAGAAAAGACTCAAATAAATACAATCAGTAATTAAAGAAGCAGCATTATAAACAATGACACCAAGATAAAATGGGTAAGAGACCACTCTGAGGAATTGTATACCAACAAACTGGATGACCCAGATAAACTGGGTAACATGGATAAATTACTAAAACCATACAACCTACCAAGACAAAATCATGAAGAAATGGAAAGACTGCGTCTAACTATGACTAGCATGGATATTGAATTAGTAATCAAAAAACCTCCCAATAAAGAAAAGTCCAGGACCAGATGGTTTCACTGGTGAATTCTGCCCAATGTTTAAAGAAGAACCAGCACCAACTCTTCTCAAACTTGTTTAAAGAATTGAAGAGAAGGGAACATTTCCATTTTATAAGGCCACCGTGACCCACAAAGCCAAAGACACCACAAGAAAGTAAAACTATAGGCCAATAGCCTTGATGAATATAGACGCAAAGATCCTTAACAAAATACTAGCAAACTGAATTTAACAGCACATTAAAAAGATTATACACCATGACCAAGTAGAATTTATCCCTGGGATGCAAGGATGTTTCAACCAATGAATGTCAGTTAATATGATGTGCCACATGAACAGCATAAAGGATAAAAAAATCACATGGCTGTGTCAGTAGATGCAGAAAACATGTTTGACAAAATTCAATTCCCTTTCATGAAAAAAATTGCTCAACAAACTAGGAATAGAAAGAAATGACCTCAACATGATAAAGGCCATATATGAAAAGCCCACAGCTAACATACTCCACAGTAAAAGAGAGAAAGTGTTTTCTCTACGATCAAGAAGGCAAGAATGTCCATTCTCACCTTCTATACAACCTAGTACTGGAAGTCCTAGCCAGAGTAATTAGGAAAAAAGGAGAAGAAATAAAAGATATCCAAACTGGAAAAGAAGAAACAAAATTGTTCCTGTTTGTAGACAGCATGATTAACCGAATAAATGTTTTTATGATTCCATGTCATCCCCACTATTAGTTTATTACTTGTACTTCATGTTCTATTTTTTTAGTGGCTGTTCAAGGGCTTCTAATATACATCCGTGAGTTATAAGAGGCTGCTTCCAAATATTACGCACTTTCACGTACAGTGTAACAACTTGTACTATTGCACTTTCCTCCCTCCCATCCTTGTGCTATCTGTGTTATACATATTGCTTCTGTATATATTTATAAACTCCACAATGCATAATGCATTGTTACTACTTTTGCTTCATACAAAAGTAGTTTAAAATGGTTGAAGATAAGGAAACGTGTCTTTTATATTTCTCTTCCTTTTTACCATATGTGGGTACCTTTACTTCTCTGTGTAGATCCAAGTCTCCATCTAGTATTCTGCTCCTTCAAACTAGAAAGCTTCCTTGAACATCCTTGCAGTGCAAGTTTTTTGGCAATGAATCCTCTTAGCTTTAGTTTGTCTGAAGAAGTCTTTATTTTACCTTCCTTTTAAAAAGATACCTGCTTTGGGTAGAGAATCTGGGTTGACAGTTTTTTTTTTCTTTAAATACTCTGAAGACGTCCCTCTGCCATTTTCTGATCTGTGTAGTTTCTGAAGAGAATTTTGCTGACATTCCTGCCAACACTCCTTTATGTGGATGTTTCGTTTTATTCTGGCTGGCTTCAACATCTTCTCTTTATCCTTCATTTTCAGCATTTTTACTATCATTTGTTCAGGGGTGGTGGGTTTTTTTTTTATATTTATTCTTTTTTTAAAAAAAATTCTCTGAAATACTTGGATCTGTTTGTTTTCTTTCATTCAATTTGGAAAATTCTGTGAATTGGTTTGGGCTGCATGTGACAAAGAACCTCAAATGACAATAGATAGAAACAAAGTAGGAGTTTGTTTCTCTCTCATAAAAGGAGTCAGAACGTGAGCAGTCCCGAACTTTTATGGCAGCTGGATCACCATCAAGGGCCAAATTATTTTTATTTTTTGTTTTACAATTTTTTTTTTATGGTGCCTTGTGGTCTAACATGGGTGCCTGAAACACAGTCATTATTTTAGCATTCCAGCCATCAGAAAAAACAATGGGGGAAGGGAGAATGTACCCCTCCCTTTAAAGATGCTTGAGAAACTTCTTAGAAGTCTCATAGGATAATTCTGCTTGTGTCTCTTGGCTAGAACTTAGTCACATTGTCACACTGGTCCCAAGGAAGACTGGGAAATACACCTTTTATTCTGGAGGGCCATCTACACAGCTAGAACTCTGGAGGTCTGTGACTAAGAGAATAATGAGGATTATATATGAAGATGGGGCTCTTTCCCACAGCTGCTCATGCAAGTCATCTCTATAACCTGTTACAACTACAGATAACTGGTGTTTCAGTTACCCATTGCTTTGTAACAACCACTCAAAAACTTAGTGGTTTAAGATAACAATATTTCCTTCCTTGTCATAATTCTGTGCTTGGATTGGCTCTGTTGGTGGTTTTTCTAATGTACATGGAGTCTGCTGAGCTCACCCCTGAGGCTGATTTCAGATGAGAGCTTGGCCAGCACTGGAATATACAAGACAGCCTTGCCCACGTGTCTGGGGCCCCCCGTAGGGAAGGCTGGGATGTCCAAAAGGCTGTCATCTCTGTCTCTTCCTCCATCAGGAGAGCCAGGTCTCTCTACCTGGTGACTGAAGGCTCTAAGAAGGCAGGTGTAAGTTACCAGGTCTCTTAACGCCTATGCCCAGAACTGTCACAGTGGTACTTCTGCTGGTCAAAGCAAGCTACAAGGTGATCCCAGATACATGAGCAGGAGAAGCAGACTGCACCTTTGTGTAGCAGGTGAGGCTCGTGCACAGAATGAGAGGAGGAATTGCCGGTGGTCATCTTTGGAAGCCATCTACCACAAGAGGTCACCGCTTCAGTCAGAGATTCTCAGTAAGCTAGGAGTTTCCCAACGTTGTCTATATCAGGATGGAAGGAAGAAAACAGGAAGCTCGTGGGTGATGGGGTTTCATAGTCAAGAGTGAGGATCACTGGCTCACTCTGTAATCTCGCCAGAGTCCCAGCAGATCTTGGAGGCAGCACATAGAAGTACCATACTTTCTGCACAGAGCGGCTTCTAAAACAACAGAATTACTCTCCCATAGTGTTGCTGGCATTGTAAACTGGTATGGCCTTTCTAGATAACGTGTGTCCCACTGACTCGGTAATTCCAGTTTTAAAGAATGTATCTAAAGCACGTTATTTTAACAGGTGTGAACAGATCCACACACAAAGATGTGTAATGCGAGTGTTTTGCATACTGATGAAAAACTGGAAATAATTGAATATTTATTAGAAAGGGGAGATTTATCTAGAGGGCTAATAGAATACACTACTGTTTTAAAGAATAGCAAAGTTTGCCAGGTCTTCACCATATATAAGTTGGTAAAAGCAGCCTAAAGAGGAGGATATAAAATTACACATGTATACATTTCACATAGCTATCTTTTTTTTTGCAAAAATATACATAAGCAAGTGGAAGGATATTTATATATATATAGATAAAGAAGTTAATAGTGGTCATATTATGGTTTCTATTTCTTTTTCTCAGTTGTATTTTCTAAACAATTTTTTTTACAGTGAACAAGCATTATTAATGTACTAAAATAATATTATATTCAATATTAAATACTAAGGCTATTATTGCATGGTATTCCACTTGGCTTGGTTTCTGTTTTCCAAACATAACCATGTGAGTGAGTTTATGTGAGTTCTCGTTGTTCTAACCAAGGAATGGAGAATTACATTCAGACATTCCCTTTCTGGATGTGATTTTAATTTGCGAGCCCCGCTGTCCGTGTGAGGCTTGTTGCATCACTTCTTATTAGAGGTTATTGTTCCGCCCTTCAGCGGCACGTGGGAGTCCTTACAACAGAACTCACCTTGGGGTTGTCACCTCTGGTAGCAAAGGAGGGCAGGGCCCTGGGAACCTGGATGTTTTCTAAACCTGCATAGAAAGCCAGAGAATCAAAAAGAATGGGAATCGTGGTGGAAACATTTATTAAGCTATAACTTCATTTCAGAAGGTCAAAATCCCACATTATTTCATGAGGTTTTAACTAACTCACTAAGGTCTTACCAGTTATCACGTGTCTGATTTGGGGGGGATGTTCAATAAAACGGTGACCTCGGTCAATACGGGAAGCTGGGGAGAGTTTAACTCGGTTTATTTTATCCTGTCTGGATTCTCCCTTCCTTCTGCTAAGTGATTGGTTTAACGGTGGGCCAACAGCCCAAGATGGTCCAAACAGAACAACGCTCAAGAATTTTGTTCCATCTTGGGTGAAGAGACACTTCCTCTCCCCCAGATGTAAATGAGGAAGCTGTTAACTCTGATTTCTGCTTGGCAGCCATTCTGTGAAGAGTAGGGATGTCAGACTGAACAGAAAGGCGATGCTTGGAGGAGGGTAAATCTCACCCTGTTGAGGAAAATGATATTAGAGTCTTGACTGAATTCGGCCCGGAGCCTAAACTATCTCTGGACTTTTTAATTGATAATGCCAATAAGTTGTTTTTTATTATTTAACTCAACTTAAATAGGTTTTTCTAATTATTGGATTAGAAAATATCTTAATAGATACAGATATCTAGGAATGGAGTTGCCGGATAGGGTGGAGGGCACATCGTTTACAATTTTGGTAGACAGTGTCAGACTGCCCTCGGAGACACTCTGCCAGTGTATTGTGCATGCTTCCAACTGAGTGTGTTCGATTACCCATTTCTTTGCACTTTTACCAACCATAAAAAGTACCAGTATTTTTCATCTTTGCCAATCTGGTGGGTGAAATATAATGTAATAATCTAACTCTTCATTACTCTTCTATTTTCTAGAATAGATTTAATGTTCCTTAGGACAAATCTAACTTAAATTTGCCCATTAATGATGTATCAGTATTTTTTTTTTTTTTTTTTTTTTTTTGGTTTAAGACAATCTAATTTCAGGAAATTATGTGGCCAGTTCAAATGTTGACTCTCTTTTGGGGCTGTTTTTCTCTTTCCCCTTCTCTGACACAAGATAGCATCTCATAAATTAGTGCTGAAGAGACAGCTTTACCTGACCTCAAGGTAGTGGAGAGGAAGGTCTTGGGACCCCTGCACTGCCTTCTAAATCCTCAGTGGTCTCTGCGTAGGACTGCCTGTCCTGACCCCCGGACTGAGTTTGCGGATAGAGTCTGCAACCTACGCATGCATAGGGTCTGTCGTCTTGATTTTGTCATGGCGTAGATGATTCAGCCCCACCTCGGCTCTGGCTGGCATTTGTCAACATTCCTGAGATCTTCTGAGCTACCCAGTCGATTCCCCGTCAGTGTCGTCTGCATCCTAGAACTGTCGTGATGCACCCTGCTGACCACAGCAACTCCAGCCTGTGCCATCGAGATTCCCAGCCTGCAACAGCAGTCACCTTTCACAACCACGTCAGCACATCCGGGGGCTTCCTGGTTTCATGGGATCAGAGGGTGATCCCAGTGTTGTAATTTCGATTCATTCTCTCTCTTTCTCTCAGTCTCCCTGTAACTACTTGAACTCTGCTGTGACCAAGCACTATGGCCATGTGGCTACCTTGTGAGGAAATATTCCTTGTCATCATGGTTGACCCGCTCCTGTCACCTCTACACATAGATTCCCAAACTGAGCATGGAGTGATGGTTCCCTCTTCAGCTGGACTAACATTATGAATTCTGGGGTTTGAGCCAGCTTAAGGAACCCACAACGTACTTCTCTGGGGCTTCTTTTCCCCTCTCGTTGCTCTACTCTGTCCTCTCCACATGGCAGTGACTAGGATGGGCATTCCATTCTATCTCCTTATCTGGTGGATCCTTTCTTTACATCATAATTCAACTCCATTCTGCACTGGCATTCTCCCCTTTCTGAGATCATGAGGTTCCAGGGAAGAAACTACGAGATGGAAAAGTGAGGTGCAAGTTTTCATGGGTTTATTGGCTAGCATCTTGTTTCTAGGAATTACCTGTTTATAGTCTTTTTTATGTCTATGGGATCCTTTTCCTTCTTGATTGTAATTGTTCTGTGTAGATTTATTTTCAATCATTCACTCAACAAATATGGATTGACCCTGTTATTTTCCAAAACGCGTGCTTGGTAAGAAAAACAGAGTTTGTGTTTTCATGGAACTTATATTTTCATAGAAGAGAAATTAACTGAAAAAAAGAAAATTTACATTAATTAATGTATTATTCCAAAGTGAGATACATGTTCTGAACAACAAGAATAATAATTGAGGGGGAGTAATGAAGAAATATAACAAAGACAGGAATAAAAGGAAGGTTTCTCTGGGGAAATTATTGTTTTAACTAAATTGTTGCCACCCTTACACCATAAACAAAAATAAACTCAAAATCAATCAAAGACTTAAACATAAGACAAGGTACAATAAACCTAGAAGAAAATATAGGCAAAACATTATCTGACATACATCTCAAAAATGTTATCCTAGGGCAGTCTACCCAAGCAATAAAAATAAAAGCAAGAGCAAACAAATGGGACCTAATGAAACTTACAAGCTTCTGCACAGCAAAGGAAACCATAGGTAAAACAAAACAACAACCTATGGAATGGGAGAACATTTTTGCAAATGAAATTGACAAAGGCTTGAACTCCAGAATATATAAGCAGCTCATATGACTTAAGAAAAAAACAAACAACCCAGTCCAAAAATGAGCAGAAGACCTAAACAAGCAATTCTCCAAGGAAGACATACAAATGATCAATAGGCACATGAAAAAATGCTCAATGTCACTAATTATCAGAGAAATGCAAATCAAAACTACAATGAGGTATCACCTCAAACCAGTCAGAATGGCCATCATTCAAAAGTCCACAAATGACAAATGCTGGAGAGGCTGTGGAGAAAAGGGAACCCTCCTACACTGCTGGTGGGAATGCAGTTTGGTGCAGCCACTGTGGAAAACAGTATGGAGATTCCTCAAAAGACTAGGAATAGACTTACCATAACTATTTTATAAACTCTGATATTTTTGTTAATTCTTTTGATTTTCTTGGTAAACAAGCATTATATTATCTTGTCATATTGCACTGCCTTAGGCTTCAAGTACGTTGATGATTTAATAGTGATAATAGCAGAAGTATCACCTTTATTATTTAATGTAGTTGGAAAGAATTATAAAGCTTCATCATTATATGTGAGGGATGTGAGAGGATTCTTTTATATAATCTTTATTACATTACAGTGGCATCTTTTTACTATCTGTTGAGAGTTCTATTATTATAAAAAATGGGAGTAGAATTTTATCAAATGCTTTTTAAGCATCTGTTGAGATAGCCATATATTTTTCCTTTTATATCTCCTAAAGTAGTAAATCACATTAATAGATAAGCATATATTCAGTCTTCTGCATTTCTGAGAAAAAGTCTCCTTTGTCATAAATTATCAGCTTTTAATACATGGTAGCTTACTGAAAGAATCATTGAGATTTTGAAAACCTGTGACAGAGTCTGAGTTTTTTGTGGGTACCTGACTCTAATCAAGTCACTTAATTTTCATTAATGTTATTAGTTCCAAGTGTAATAATGAGTATATTTTACCCTATTCACAAAGTAGGTGTTAGGATTGGATGAAGTTGTAAAATTCTAATATAGTAAAAAAAAAAGTATATGTATCATTTATTACTTAAG